>NW_006399923.1:4594617-4596063 GCF_000299155.1 Elephantulus edwardii | reverse complement strand
TTTGACCATTTTTAAATTTTTTAAAGAAAATTTTTACTGATTAGCATAATTTTCATTATTAAATAATCAAGCCATAAAAAAGAAATCATCTTGCCATTCACTTTAATGTACACCTAAAATAATTAAAACCAAATAGTATATGTTGTTAAGTGCCATTGACTTGAGTATGACTTATAGTGACCCTATGAGGAACAGACTCTGTCCTATCTTCTGTCATGCTTATCATACTCAAATCATTTGATTCCTTTGTCACAGAAACTGAATCAATCCCTCTTCTTGAGGGTCTTCCTCTTCTTTGCTGATCATCACCTTTCAAAAAATGATAGCCCTTTCCAAGAAATAACATATCCAAAACACATCAGATCAAACTATCTTTTTTCTCTATCGCACTTTCTAGTTTCACTTTATTCAAGACATACCAGTTTATTCTTTTGACAGTCCATGAGGTATCCAGGAAAACACTCCGACACTACAACCCAAATGCATCAGTTATTCTGCTGTCATTCTTATTAATTGACCAGCTTTCAAGTGTATAGCAAGTGACTGGATAGGCTACACTTTAATTAGGCACACTTGACTCTTTAAACTGATACCTTTGCTCTTCAGGACTTTGAGAAGTTCCTGACAGCAGACTTTCCCAATCTTATGTTGCTGTTGTTGTTATGTGTCACTGAGTCACCTGTGACTCACACAAACTCTATGTACAATAGCTCTGACCCCTGTCCCATCCTGAGCCAATCTCACTGTCCCTGAAATGCCGATTCTATAGTCCCAATAACTGTCTCAGTCCTTCTCATAGAGGGTCTTCCCCTCCTGCATTGTCCCTCCACTTTTCTAAGCATAATGTCTTTAAGACTGGTCCCCCCTGGCAATATGGCCAAAGTATGTGAGACTGAGCTTCAAATTCCTTTCCTCCAAAGAGCAACTTTGTTTCACCATATCTAAGATAGACTTTATTGTTCCCTTGGCAGTCCCATTGTTATAATTCTCCGTATTTCTTGATTGCTGGTTCCAAGGGGGTTAACTTGTCAAGGAAAAGAAATCATTGAAATGTTTATATTTTCTTCATCTATCAGAATTGTGCCACCAGGATTGGTGGAAGATCTATTAATAATCTGCGTTATGCAGATGACACAACCCTGCTTGCTGAAACCGAGGAGGACCTCATACACTTGCTGCAGAGAGTCAAGGACTGCAGCCTTCAGTATGGACTGAGGCTCAATGTCAAGAAGACAAAGATTCTCACCACTGGACCAATTGGTAGCATCAGGATGAATGGCGAAGAGATTGAGATTGTTCACAGCTTGGCTCCACGGTCAACACTCTTGGCACCAGCAATCAGGAAATCAAAAAACGTATTGCAATGGGAAAGCCTGCTGTTAGGGCCCTCTCTAAAGTACTCAAGAGCAACGGTATCTCTCTGGAGACTAAGGTGTGCCTGATACA
>NW_006399923.1:4585247-4594502 GCF_000299155.1 Elephantulus edwardii | reverse complement strand
AGGCTTCTGGGGCTTTGTCTGACATACTTTGGACATGTTGCAAGGAGGGACAGGTCCTTGGAGAGGGACATCATGCTTGGGAGGGTGGAGGGACGGCAGAAGAGGGGAAGACCCTCTATGAGATGGATTGATTCAGTGACTGGGGTAATGGGAATGGGTGTGTCAAAGGCAATCCGATTGACACAGGATAGAGCAGGGTTTAGGGCTGTTGTACATAGGGTCGCTATGAGTCGCAAACAACTCGACGGCACAAACAACAATCATCATAACATTGTCTATTGGTCTAGTAGTGAGGATTTTTTTTCCTTGATATTGAGATGTAATTCATATTCAAGACTTCAGTCCTTGATGCTCTGTTTTAAACTTTAAGGTCCTTCTTACTTTCAGACACCAAGTTTGAGTTTATATGCATAGTGCATATGAGCCTTCTTCCAATTCTGGTACCATACTCTTTTTCATAAACACCAACTTCTAAAAGGATTTACTCAATGTACAGATTAAAGATAGAGGGAGATAAGTTACAACCCTGGTGTACAGTTTTCCTGAAGTTAAAAAATTTACTATTCCTTTTCTTTGGACATCTTCTTGGTATAGGTATAGATTTCATATATTGTTGTTGTTATGTGTCATCAAGTCACTTGCAACTCATAGTGACCTTATCTATGTACAACAGCTCTGAATTTTACTCTATCCTGAACCAACTTTATTGTCTCTGACACACATTCCCATTACCCTAGTACTCCAGTGACATATCCATTTCATCTGTATGGTAAATAAATCATTTGAAAGATTGGAATTTGTCTAGAGATGTGGCATCAGGATCAGAGAAAGACACATAAACAACCTCAGATGACACAGTTTGCTGATGTTAAAGAGGATTTAAAATATTTGCTGCAGAAGTTCAAGGACTGCAACATTCAGCATGGATTCTACTAATATCAAGAAAACAAAATCTTTATGGAGTCTTCATACCCATGAACAGGTAATGTTTATTTTTCCATTTAGTTTATTCTCTCAATTTTTTTTTCTTCTCACAGAAGTGATTGTGGTTTTCTTTGTAAAAGTCTTTTGTGTCTCTAGTTAGATTTATTCCCAAGTTTTTCATCTTTTATCTGTTGGCTATTGCAAATGATACTGCTTTCTCAGTTTCCTTTTCTGTGTTTTTTTATTGTTGTTGCTGTAGAGAAATCTCACTGACTTGTATATTGATCTTGTATCCTGTAACTCTGCTAAATGATCTTCTAGATTTAACAATTTTTTTTTAGTTGTTATTGTTTGGGATTGTCTATGTAAACTATAATGTCCTCTGCATGTTGTGACAGTTTCAACACCTCTTCACCAATTTGGTTGCCTGTTATTTCCTTCAATTCTCTTATTGGGCTGGATTGAACTTTTGACACAATATTGAATAGAGGTTGTGATGGTGGGCAACCTTACCTTGTCCCGGATCATAAGGGGAAGATTTTTAGTCTCTCTCCATTGAAAATGACGTGGTATTGGCATGACAGACACAGAGATTAATGGAATAGACTAGAAAATACAGAAACCAACTCATAAATCTATGGCTAATTGATATTTGACAAGGTTTTAAAAGCTATTAAATGGGAAATGGAACTCTGTTTAATAAATACTGCTGGCAAAACTAGAAACCCAGCTGAAAACGGAAATGAGACACACATTTCAAATCATACAAATAAACCAAATAAAAGTAGATCAGAGACCTAGGGGTAAAACCTAAAATCATCAAGATAATGAAGTTAAAACTGGGAACACAGTTAAAAACCATGTTTTGTGGCTTAAATAGACTTGCAAACAGAAAAAAAAAACACAACCTGTAGAAAATAAGATCAATTAAAGAAACCTTATTTAAATCAAATCCCTTTGAACATAGAAAAATTTCTCCAGTAGAGTTGAAGGAAAGCAAACAGATCTAGAAAGGGAAAAAAAAAATTAACAAGGACATTTCAGATAAGAGTCTCAAGTAAAGGTTACAAAATACTAAAGGAAAATAAATACTAGTAAGAAAGCAAACAGATTCATCCTGGGGAGTGTTAAACCTAGGTGCTCCTTGGAGGCAAGGATTCTGAGGCTTCGGTTGACATACTTTGGATATGTTGTAAGGAGGGACCAGTCCTTGGAGACGAACATCATGCTTGGGAAGGTGGAGGGACAATGCAGAAGAGGAAGGGCCTCTATGAGGTGGATTGATTCAGTGACTGGGGTAATTGGGATGGGCGTGTTAGAGACAGTGCGATTGGCACAGGACAGAACAGTGTTTAGGGTTGCTATGAGTCGCAAGCTACTTGACCTCACATAACAACAACAACAACAGGAAAGGTGTGCATCAAGGATGCATCCTATATCCATACCTTTCAATGAATATGAACAAGAGATCATTCAGGAGGCTGGACTTTATGAGGAGAAATGTGGCATTAGGATTGGAGGAAAATTCATCAACAACCTGAATTATGCAGATGACACAACTTTGCTTGCTGAAACTGAGGAAGACCTAAGTAATTTACTGTAGAAGATCAAGGACTGTAGTCTTCAAAATGGATTGAAGATCAACATCAAGAAAACAAAGATTCTCAACAGTGGACCAATTGACAGCTTCATGATGGATGAAGAATAGATTGACATTACTGATAACTTCAACTTGCTTGGTCCCATAATCAATGCTGTTGGCACCAAACATCAGGAAATAAAAAACAAATTCCATTGGGGAAAGTCTTCTATGAGGGACTTATTTAAAAAGTTACGAAGTCAGTCTGGAGACTGAGGTGCTCCTGATACAGGCCATGATCTTTGAAGTTACTTACTATGTGCCTGAGAGCTGGACAATGACTACTCATGATAGAAGAAGGATCAATGTCTTAGAGTTGTGGTGCTGGGGAAGAGTGTTGAACACACTGTGGACTGCCAGCAGAACAAGCAGGTCTTTCCTGGAGAGAGTGAAACTAGGCTGCTCCCTGGAGACAAGAGTTTTGAAGCTCCATATCTCATACTTTAGGCCAATGGCCAGGAGGGATCAGTCCTAGAAGAATGGCATAATACTTGAAAGGGTGGAGGGATAGTGAAGGAGCAGAAGACCAAGGATGAAATAGATTGATCCAGTGACTGGAGAAATGAGATTAGGTCTGTCTGAGATGATGAGATTGGCTTAGGGTAGGAAAGAGTTCAGAGATAATATACATAGGATTGCTATCAGTCGTAGGCAACTCAATGGCACATAACAACAGGGACTCCAAAGAAAAAGACTGATAAAATAATCAGGAAACTGGGAAGAGTCATGAAGAGACTCTTCACAAAGGAGGACATCCATGAAACAAATCAGGAATTGTAATCAGAGAGGTGTAAACTAACCAAACCAAAAATAAGAGATCACCTCTAGCACCACTAGAAAATTTTAACAAAACAGCTAGCAATACACGTTCAAGATGATAAAGAGATTGGAATTCTTATAATACTGTTAGCATGATGGCAAAATGGTACAACCACTATGGAAGTTGGTTTGATGTTTCCTCCAAAAGCTGTACATAGAAATCCCATATGATCCAGCTATTCCACTGCTAGGAATCCATTCCAAGGAAATCAGAATTGAGCACAAATGAACATTTGTACACCTATTTTTATAGCAATGTGATTCAGAAAAAAAGAGAAAGAAGGAAATGGCAGCAGCCCAAATGCCCATAAACAAAGTAATGGATTGAGAAATTGTGGTACATTTATGTGGGATACTATGCAGAATAAAAGAACAATTATTTTGTAAAATTCTTCTTTGGAAGAGACTAGAAAGTAGTTTGCTAATGAAAAGTCCCAGTCACATAAGGATAAATGTTGAGTAAGATCACAGCCGGGAATATGAATATAGGAAGACATGTACAAATGTACCCTATGTAAAATAGCTCTAAATCTTGCACTGTCCTGAGCCAGTCTCACTAACACTGACACACCTACTCCCCATCAAGTCAACGTATAATTTGATCTAATCCAGGGTCTTCCTCTCTTGTGCTGTCCCTCCATCCTTTCAAACACAATATGCTTTTCAAAGGATCAGTCCCTGTCGAACACATGCCTAAAGTATGTAAAATGCAGCATCAAAATCCCAGCCTCCAAGGAGAAATTTCTTTTAGCTCTAAAACAGACTTATTCATCTTCTTGGCAGTCCATAGCATGTTCAAAACTCTTCTCCAGTACCACAATACAAAGGCATTGATTCTTCTTCTATCATCCTTAGTATTTATCCAGATCTCTGATGCATAGCAAGTAATTGTGAAGACCATGGACTGGATCAGGCATACCTTAGTCTCTAGATTGGCATTATTGCTTCTCAGAACTCTGGAAAGTTCTTTGACAGCAGATCTACCCAATACAATTAGCCATGTGATTTCCTGACTTCTGGTGCAAAGAGTGTTGGTTGTGGAGCCACGCAAGTTGTAACTGTTAACAACCTCAACCACTTCTTCAACCACATTGGTGCTGCCAATTGACCCAGTGATGAGAATCTTTACCTTCTTGATGTTGAGCTTCAATCCATATTGAAGATCACAGTTGATCTTCTGCAATGAGTGTTTCAGGTGCTCCTCAGTTTCAGCAAGCAAGGTTGGGTCATCTGCATAATGTAGATTATTTATGAGTTTTCCTCTAATTGTGATGCCACATTCCTCCTCAGAAAGCTTAGCCTCCAAATTATCTGTTCTACTTATGGACTGGAAGCAGGAGTGACATCCACTTCCTAAATAACATGCCTCCAGAAACTTTGTGAACTTTGATAAATGTCGATAGTTAGGGAGGGACTTCAAGCCTTTTTGTTCATAGGGTCGCTGTGAGTCTAGCTCAACTCAAAAGCAATCAACAATATGTGGATTGAAAAAGCATGGAGTCAGGCTGCATCCCTGACTAATTCCCTTCCTGATTTTGGAACATGTAGTGTTCTGTTCTGAGGACTGCTTCTTGGTCCAAGTATAGGTTTTGCACACACACACTCAAGTGCCCTGGGATTCTCAAAACAGTCAAATGCCTTTACATAGTCAACTAGAGAGGAATATTTTTATCTCATGTACTGCCACAGAACAAACAAATATAACTTAGAGAAGGTGTAAACTGGTGCCCCTTTAGAGCAAAATGGTGACACTTCCTCTCACATATTTTTAGCATGTTGTTAGGAGGGGTCAGTCCCTGGAAAATTCATCATCCATGGCAAAGCAAAAGATCATAGTAAAAAAGGAAGACACAACAAAATGGATGGAAACATTGATTATATCAATGGGATAAAGTATGTCATCAGAAATGACAGGGACTGCACAGGATAGGTCATGGTTCAAATGTAATGTTCATAAAGTCACTATGAATAGTAATTTATTTGATGGTATTTAGCACAAAAACAACTTCATTGTTCCAAGCACAATGTCCTTCTTCAGCGATTGATCATGTCATAGTTACTATTTGTTATAAAAAGCACAATTCAAAGGCATCAAATCCTCCTTGATGTTCATTATTCATAATAATTTCTGATGAGTTCTGAAGCAAGTGAAAATACCAAGACTTGAGTCAGGTGCATATTTACCTTAAAGTGTTCATCCTGGCTATTCAGATCTTAAATCAGGTACTGTGGTGGTGGTGTTAAGTGCCATCAAGTCGTAGACAACTCATAACAACCCTATGAACAAAAGACCTAAACACTTGTATAACTTATGTCATTTCTCCAAGTTGATAAGTTTTCCAGAGGCAAGATATTATGGAAGTGGATGCCACTCATGCTTCCAAGATTTTTCTGATCGGGGAGCTCCACCAAATACTGTCCACTATAAGTATTCATTATCGCATTAGACACATCAGTGTCAGTGTTTAGCATCACAGCAAGCACAAGTTACCTCTGTGCAGCAAATGGACAGAGTAGTGCTATACCAGTTTTAAAAGAATATTTGACTAAAACCTGGTACTAGACAGTATATTTGCCCTATGAACCTAATTGTTTGATTTGTGAACTCCTACTTTCAATGAAACAGCAACATCAATACAATAAAAAAAAAACCAAACCTTCACAAGTAGGCAGCACCATGATGGTTTGGAAAAAAGACAAATTGTTAATCATTTCATCCTGTTTATATCAACAATCACCACCGTTAGAACAGTTCAAAAATAAGTAGATGTATCGCATTGGAAATACCTGGTTTTAGAGATCTTATCAAAGTTCTAAAGAGCAATGATGTTAATTTAAAGTGTAAACTGCACCTGATTCAAACCACAGTCTTTTCAATTACTTACTATGCATGTGAAGTAGGACAATTACTAAGGATAACAAATGAATCAATGTCTCTGAGCTATGCTATTTGAAAAGTGTATTGAATATCCCTTTCACACAAAATGGGCAAATACATATGTCTCGGAGAAAGTGTAGCCAAGGAATTTTTTGTTGTTTTTGTTGTTGATTGCTGTTGAGTCAAGCACAACTTATAGCTACTCTATGAACAAAAAGATCTAATGCTTTTCCATAACTATCATCATTTGTCCAAGTTCCTAGGGTTCCCAGAGGCATGTGCTTAGGAAGTGGATGTCACTTCTGCTTCCAAACTTGTTTTCAACCTGGAGCTCCACCAAACACTATCCACATTGGGAAACCATTATGGTCTTTGATACCTCAATGGAACAAGGTTCAGCATCACAGCAAACCCAGGTTACTTCATACAACACATTGACAAAGAGTAATACTCAAAGTCAGAGAATGTTCTTCCAGATATAACAACACTAGTCTCATTTAGTAGTGGCTAAGTGTCGTAAAATTAAATAAGACTCATAGCTACCCTGGAACAAAAGATGTGAACTCTCTATTCTGTAACTAACATCTTTCTGTACATCGATAGAGTTTATAGCCTTTCCAGCTGCATCTAGCTTAGGAAATGGATGCCATTATTGCTCCCCAAACTGAATCAATCTGGAAGCTCCCCCAAACATTATACACAATGCGTAACCATTATGGTATTTGACACGACCATGGCACAGTGTTCAGTATCACAGCAACTCCAAGTTATTTGTAGAAGAAATAGACAAACAATTTCTGTATCACCTAAAGAATATTCATTCTAATACTCAGATGCTTGGAGCCAACTCCTCGTAGAGTGGTGTCTCCAGGCCAGCTCACAGAATCAACCGCCCACTATGGGATTTTAAAGACACACCCATAAGTAGGTCTCTACCATTGATCAAAAGTTCAAACTGACACCCACTTTGGGGAGGGAAAAAACAGTGACACACATCAAACATGAACCCAAAGCTTCCCTTCTATGGTGAGAACCATCAGACGCTAGGAGCCAACTCCTCATAGAGAGTGAAATACCATCTCAGTACTTCGGGCATGTTGTTAAAAGAGGATAATTCTTGTAAAGGATATCATGTATAGAGACAAAGGTGAAGGTTCAGGGAAAAAGAGGAAAACATTCAAAAAGATGACTTTCCACAGTGGCTGGAGGAATGTACTGGAGTAAAGCAGGGATGGTGAGAATGCCACTGGATAAGGCAGAGTTCAGTTCTGTTGTTCAAAAGTTTGCTATGAGACATGGTTATCTCAACAACATTTAACAACAATGGTAATGTAGTACAGAGGTAAAATCAGCAAGGACCAATTTAAAGCATTAGAGATCAAAGACAACATTTTAAAGAGTAACTTTTTTCAAATTATTATTATTTTTAATGAATATTTACAGAGAATTTAGATTTCCATTCATTCATTGTTGCATTTTTAAAAATATTTTAATTTACTTATTTTTTCATTTCAATGAACATCTCCAGAGATTTTGGAATTCCATTCATTCATCATTGCACCCTTCTCCCCGCCTCCCCTCTTCTCCCTTTGCTCCTCTCCTTGAAAAGCAAAAGAAAAACTCCCTCATTGGTACACAATCCCCCCCGCACCTCCCCCAATCCCACCCCCAACCCCAAATATAATCCACTATGCAACCCTGCTTGTGTACTCCTACGATAAACATATTTTAGGGCATTATTGCATTTTTCTCCCTGCCCACTTCTTCCCCCCCCCCTCGCCCCAGTATGCTCTTCTCTTTGAAAAGTAAAGAGAAAAAAAAATTTTAAAAAAAATCATCTTTATACAATTCCACCCTCCCGACCCGAGTACGCTCCACTATGCATCTTTCATTCTGGACTCTTGTCATGATCATAATACCCAATCATACATCTCTTTTAAACAGTTCTCTCCCTCATCTGTTTCAATGCAGTATACATAATTTATCCAATATTTCTCAATGAAAAAAAAAAAAGACTACCTTAGCCTGACTCAAGCCACGGTATTTTCAATTGCTTTATATATGTGAACATTGGGCAATGAATAAGGAAGACAAAAATTGATATTTTGGAGTTGTGTCGTTAGAAAGAAATAATTAATATCCCATAAACATGTTGTAAGGTGGGACAAGTCCTTGGAAAGGGACATCATGTTTGAGAAGGTGGAGAGACAGTGTAGGAGGGGAAGACCCTCTATGAGGTAGATTGATTCAGTGACTGGGGTAATTAGGGTAAGGTGTGTCGGAAAGTGAGATTGGCACAGGGCAGAGCAGGGTTTCGGACTGTTGTACATAGGTTCACTATTAGTTGCAGGTGACTCGATGGCACATAACAGCAACAACATAAACTTCTAAAGTAACTTTTTTGTTTCTTGGAAGAAATTAATCCAGAGGGCTCCTTCACAGTGATGATAGTGAGATTTTTTTAATGACTTATTTCAGGCGTGTTATAAAAAGGGCTGTCTTTCGAAAAAACACATAATGCTTGGAAAACAGACGATCAGTAAAGAAGAGAGAATAACCCTTCCAAAACATCTTGCCATGTTGTTGTTGTTGTTGTTGTTGTTGTTATGTGCCATCGAGTCGTTTGCGACTCATAGCGACCCTATGCACAACAGCCCTAAACCTGCTCTATCCTGCACGGCACTGGCTCCGACACACCCATCCCGATTACCCCAGTCACTGAATCAATCCATCTCATAGAGGGTCTTCCCCTCCTGCGCCTTCCCTCAACCCTCCCAAGCATGATGTCCCCCTCCAAGGACCCGTCCCTCCTAGAAACATGTCCAAAGTATGTCAGACGAAGCCCCAGAATCCTTGCCTCCAAGGAGTTGCTAGGTTTAATCCTCTCCAAGATGAATCTGTATTTTCCTGGCAGTCCATGGTACATTCAATACTCTTCTCCAGCACCACAGCTCAAAGGCATCAACTCTCCTTCTGTCCTCCCTAGTCATTGTCC
>NW_006399923.1:4568996-4584622 GCF_000299155.1 Elephantulus edwardii | reverse complement strand
ATAATAATAAATTAAGCATAGAGTGAATTTTGAAGACAAGATTTTATTCTGTTGTGTGTATATATATATGTAGTTGGCTAGAAATAAGAAATTACTTAGTAGCACCTAAAACAATAGCAATTAATGACATCAAAGATAATATCCATGAAGAGAGTAAAGGTGACTACAAAGACAGAGAAGAAGGGAAAAAAAGCAAAAAACTAAAAGATATGTCTGAAGAAACCCTGAAAATTGCACTAGATTCTAGAAGTCAAAATAATGGGAAATGATGTGGAAGTAGAGTAACTGAGCAGAATATTTCAAAAGGCAACTCAAGAAGACCAAGAAAGCAAAGTATTATAGCAGAATGTAGAGAGGCCTAGAATTAGAGAATAAAATGCAAGGGGTTGATCAGATTTTCTCAAGCTAAAACTACTGAAAAACAAACTCAAGTGTTGAGTTGCAATACTAAGAGATGCATGGGGAAATTTTTTGAATGATCCAGAAAGCATCAAAAGAAGATGACGTTTCCTTGGAGTATATTCCCAATAGTGAAACAGCTGGGTCATACAGTTTCTATGTTCAAATTTTTGAGGAAATGCCAAACTGTCTTGCAGAGAGATTAAACCATTTTACAATTCCACCAACAGTATATAAGGGCTCCCACATCTCTATGTGCTCTGCAACATGTATTGTTTGCTGCTTACATAAACCTACTAAATGATATCTCATTGTGGGTTTTATTTGCATCTCCTTGCCAGTAATTTAAGGCAGTTTTTCTTTTGTCTGTTAGACATCTGAATGTCTTCCTCTGTGAAAAGTCTTTCCATATCTTTTGCCAACTTTTTATTTGGGTTTTCAGTTCAGTCACAACAGAATGGATTAAGAAATTGTAGTGTATTGACTCAGTGAAATACTATGCAGTTCTGAGGAACTATTTTGAAAAATACTACATAACTTGGAAGAGACTGGAGACCATTAGGTTGAGTAAACTAACTTAGTCTCATAAGGACAAATATTGCATAAGACCATTATAAAAAATAGAAGGATAACTAGTAAAACACGTATGGGAACTCAAGGGAGGAAGAGTGGGAACAAAGGGAAGAGGTTGGATAGGGCAAAATCACAGGGATGCATAAGGAGGGGAGAGAGAGGAGGGAAAGGATTCAGGTGAAAATGCAAGGTAATGATAGACGATGTCCAATGGTGATTAATTTTACAAAATATTATACATGAGAATGATTGTGTGAAACAATATGAAAGAAGAGTGTGAAACACCATGTATACAAATTTTGTACACAAAGCAATAAAAAAATTCATTTAAAAAAGGGAAAAAAAAGGAAAAGATACATAAGAGCCCAGGTTAAAAAAAAAAAAAAAAAAAACAACCAAACAAACAAAAAGCAAAAAACAAAGAAAAAAATTCCATTCCTAGAAATTATTTCTAGTGCTATTTATAAAGCTCTCTCTTTTTAAACAAAAAAATAGGTAGAATACAGAAAGTCACTACACTAAAAAGAATTGGGCAACACTGAAATTTTTCAGGAAGTACTTTCAGGAAGTAACATCAAGAGCCAAGAGTAACAAAGGAAGAAGTTGAAGCTTCACTGATAGCATTGGAAAAAATAAGGCCCCAAGAACAGATGAGATACCAGTTGACATGCTTAAATGAACACATGAAGCCCTGGATGTGTTCACCAGTCTATGTAAGCAAATTTGGAGTTCAGCTGTCTGGCCTACTGACTGGAAAGGACACATATTTGTTCCGATTTTTTACCGCTGGCACTATAGGTAATATGATAGATGGAGAAGAGATTGAAAGTGTTAGTGACTTTCATCTTACTTAGCTATCAGGAGTCAAGAGATCAAGAAACATAATACATTGGGAAATTCTTCAGTCAGAGGCCTCTCCAAACTATAGAGAAATAATAGTGTTTGAAGACTACGATGTTCCTTGTTCAGGCTGTGGTCTTTTAAATCACTTGCTATGTTGCTGAAAGCTGCAAAGTAAGTAAGGATGACAAAAGAATTTTCTTTGAACTGTAGTACTGGAGAAGAACATTGAATATTGCATGGAGTATCAAAAGAACAAACACGAATGTTTTGGAGAAGGTGCAACCAGAGTGCTCTTCAAAGGCAAAGATAATTAAATTTCAGTTCACATATTTCAGGCATGTTGCAAGGAGAGTCTACTTATAGGAGAGCAACAACATGCTTAAGAAGTTGGAAGGAAGACAAAAGAGAGCAAGATCTTGACAAGATGATTGACAGTGATTGTGGCAATGGGCTTCAATGTGTCAAATATTGTGAGAATGGCACAAGATAGGACAGGTTTCAGGTTGTTGTTGTTGTTATGTGCCGTCGAGTCACTTGCAACTCATAGCGACCCTGTGTACAACAGCCCTAAACTCTGATCTGTCCTGTGCCAATCGCACCATCTCTGATACACCCATCCCAATTATCCCAGACACTGAATCAATCCACGTCATAGAGGGCCTTCCTCTCCTGCGGTGTCCCTCCACCCTCCCAAGCATGATGTCCTTCTCCAAGGACCAGTCCCTTCTCACAACATGTCCAAAGTACGTTAGACAGAGTCTCAGAATCCTTGCCTCCAAGGAGCCACCTGGTTTAACCCTTTCCAGGACAAATCTGTTTGTTTTCCTAGCAGTCCATGGTATTCTCAATCCTCTTCTCCAGCACCACAGCTCCAAGGCATCAATTCTCCTTCTATCCTCCTTGGTTATTGTCCAACTTTCTGATGCATAAGAAGTGATTGCTAAGACCATGGCCTGTATCAAATGCACCTTAGTCTCCAGAGAGACACCATTGCTTTTCAGTACTTTGGAGAGGTCCCTAACAGCAGTATTTCCCATGGCAATGGGCCTTTTAATTTCCTGGCTGCTGGTGCCAAGACTGTTGACTATGGAGCCAAGCAAACTAAAGCTGTGTACAATCTCAATCTCTTCACCATCCATCCTGATGCTGCCAATTGGTCCAGTGGTGAGAATCTTTGTCTTCTTGACATTGAGCCTCAATCCATATTGTAGGCTGCAGTCCTTGACACTCTGCAGCAGGTGCTTCAGGTCCTCCTCAGTTTCAGCAAGCAGGGTTGTGTCATCTGCGTAACGCAGATTGTTGATAAATCGTCTACCAATCTTGACCCCACATTTCTCCTCATAGAGCCCACCCTCCCGGATAATCTGTTCTGCATATGGGTTGAAAAGGTATGGAGATAGGATGCATCCCTGGCATACGCCCTTCCCAATTTGGAAACATGCACATGCAGTGTTCCCTTGCTCTGTTCTGACGACTGCCTCCTGGTCCAAGTATAGGTTTCGCATTAGAACGATCAAGTGTTCTGGGTTTCAGGTTAGGTGATCATAATGTTGCTTTGGGTGGTACTCAATTCGGGAGCACCTAACAAAAATATAACGATAATTTGTGCGTGTTTTGTATCAAATACTGACACATGTCAATATCAATATCAATATCAATATCAATATATTTGAAAAAACATAGACCAATAAATGTAAATTGAAATCTGACCTTAATTTTTAGTCTCATCAATCATGGAAAAATGTTTAAAGTAATTTAAGACTCTTGGAGACTTCTCATATAGATTCCTCACTCTCGCTCAAGTTCCTACTCGAGCTCTCACTCACTTAGAGGCAAAGAGTTATGCTGCCAGCCAAGACACACAGCTCTAATCCACCAATTGTTCTGCAGGAGACAGATTAGTAATCTCTCCTCATGCTAATAAAAGCCTCTGAAAATCCACTAAAGGGTCAGCTAGGAGTCAGTTTCAAGTTGATGGTACACAATAATATTATTTCTATATGTTGTTGAGTCGTCTGCAAATCCTAGTGACTCTACGTACAATACCTTTGAATTCTGTCCTTTTGAGAGCCAATCTCACTGTCTCTGACACACTTACCCTCATCACCCTAGTTACTGTGTCAATCCATCTCACCAGGGGTCATTCTTTCCTGCGCTGTATCTTTACCTTTACAAGCATAGTGCATTTTTTTCAAGGATTGGACCCTCCTGGTTTACAAGCCCAAAGTTTGTGAAATGGAGCTGCAAAATCCTTGACTCCATTAGCAGCTCGGTTTCACCCTCTCCAGGATGGACCTGTTGGTTCTCCTGGCAGCCAATGGCATGTTCAATACTTTTCTCCAGCACCACAACTAAAAAGCCCATGAATTTTCTTCTACCATCATCAGTCATTGTCCATCAATCTGATGGATAGCAAATAACTGCAAAGACCATTGCTTGGATCAGATTCACCTTAATCTCTAGACTGACATCATTGCACTTCATCATTCTAGGGAAGGTCCCTGACAGAAGATTTTCCCAATGCAAGTGGAGTCAGCTGTGATTCATAGTGACCCTACATACAACAGCTCTGAACTCAGCTCTATCCTGTCCCAATCTTATTGCCTCTGACAGACCTACCCTCATTACCCCAGTCACTGAATCAATCCATGTCATTGAGGGTCTTTCCCTCTGACACTGTCCCTCCACCCTCCCAAGCATGGCATCCCTCTTTAAGGACTAATCCCTTCTTGAAAAATGTTCAAAATATATTAGACAAAGTTTCAGAATTCTTGTCTCCAAGGAGCAGCCTGGTTTCACCCTTTCTAGGATGAACAAGTTTGTTTTCCTAGCAGTCCATGTTATATTCAGTACTCTTCTCCAGCACCACAGCACAAATGCATCAATTCTCTTTCTATCCTCCCTAGTCATTTTCCAGTTTTCTGATCTCTAGCAAGTAATTCTAACAACTATGGCCCGGATCAGGCACACCTTAGTCTCTAGATAGTCATCATTGCTCCTCAGTACTTTTGAGAGGTCTCTGACAGCAGACTTACCCAATGAAATTAATCTTTTTATTTTCTGCCTGTTGGTAACAAGAGCATTAATGGAGGAGACAAGCAAATTGAAGCTGTTAACGATCTCGGTTTCTTCATCATCTATTATGATGTTGCCTATTGGATCAGTGGTGAGACTCTCTCTCCTTTGTTTTATTGATGTTGAACGTCAATCTATATTGAAGGCTGCAGTCTATATATACACACACACTCTCTCTCTCTACGTATTCTTGTTGTTGTTGAGACACATTGCTGTTAAGTCAGAAGAGATCCATAACTGAACTTCCTGCACATTTTCAGAGGCTGTTAATTGCACAGGAGATTACCTGTCCTCCTACCATGGAGCCGCTGGTGGATTCAAACCACATGCTTTCGAGATTTCAGTGTAGTTTTCTACCATCAGGCCACCCAAGCTCCCTCATATACGCATATACAAAAAATGTGTTGACTTTCTTAGTTTAGTCTTGTCCTGTATATATCTTTAAAACTTATATAAATTAGGCACCACATTCACTCTAATGATTTTTTTTGTAAACTGACGTTTTCATACTTTGAGATTTGTAGAAAAGAAAATCTACAATGCTTTTCACTATAATAAAGGGAAAATGGCTGCTTACTGCACAGAAATGTTCAAGTACATAGAATTACTTGTGTCACAAACATTCAATTAATTATCCCAATAAATGGAAACTTTATTGTTTAAAAAACCCTATTTTTCCCAATTTGTGATGTCAAGTTTTCATATAATTCACAGCTATATCCAAAATTAGATAATGCTAGGTATAAGACATAACATGTGCAGTTTCTCATTTGTTAAGAAAGGAGTTAATTTTTATCAATTATTGGCATGAAAGTAAATCTATATTAATAATTCTATTTACAGACTTTTTAATTATAGTAGAGAATTTTAGTTAATATCCAATGAAAAAAAATCTGTGAGAGCCAGATGAATTCACACTGCACATTTAATTAGCTTATGAATTATTTATTAAAATAGCACTCACCACAATATAACTATGAATCTAAGAAAAAGAAAGCCTTTTCTGAAATTTAAGACTAATTTTCTGATATCTACCCATCAAAAGCATCACAGAACATTCTTTACTTTATAGTGTTAAGGTTTTCTTACCTTTCTAACTACCAATTTATATAAATTTCTTAACTCTCATAATGGGTTTCCAAATTGTGTTAGCCAACAGATTTTTTAATAATTTTTTTAATGAGAAAATAGACTTTGTTTACAAATATCCCCCCACTCCCATTATTGAGGTGTAATGATGTCACTTTGAGGACTAAAGTGCATCTGATTTAGGTTATGATCTTGCTGATCACTTGCTATCCACTGGAAAGCTGGACAATGAATAAGAATGACAGAAAAGTAATTGATGCCTTTGAGCTGTGGTGTTGGAGAATAGCACTGAATATCCATGGACAGCCGAAAGAACAAATATATCTGGGAGGCAGTGCTTCCAGAGTGCTCTTTGGAGGCAAAGATGATGAGGCTTCACATTACATACTTTGGGTATATTGCTAGGAAGGGTTATTCATTGAAGACGGACATGATGTTCAGAAATAAAGAAGGTCAGCAAAGGAGAGGAAGACCCTTGAATTCATACAGTGACTGACACAATGGGCTCTAACGTGTCAGGAATTATGAGGATGGCACAGGACAGGACAGTGTTCAGATCCATTGCTCACTGAGTTCCTAAGAGTGGTACTCTATTCGACAACATGTAACAACAATAAGAAATATGGGGAAGAAAGTAATATTATAGAGAAATACAATTGTATGGTAAGGAGGAGGGAGATGAATTTTTCTTCTAATGTGTCACAAAATAAGCAATGAAAATAGGTTTTCTTATGCTAAAAATATCAAGACTATTTTCAGTTTAGTTATCAATGATCCAGAAAATTGAAATAGCGTAGATACTTTATCTCCTCAATAACTTGCTATGACTCTGAGAGTAGGGGAGTTGCTAATGATGATAGAAGAATCTAGGCTTTTGAGTTATGTGCTGTTGAAGAGTCCTAAATATCTTCTAGCCTGACAAGAGAGCAAACAGGTCTGTCTTGGAGAAAGTCAAACTATTTTGTTCCGTGAATGCAATAGTTTAAAAACTTTCTCTCATACACTTTGAGAAGGGTGTTAGAAAGGGACCAGATCTTGGAAAAGAAGACCAGGCTTGATAAGTTGAAAGATCAGTGTAAGAGAGAGGAAAACCATCTGAAAGACCAATTACATGGTGACTGTCACAATGGGCTTCAGTGTGTTAGAAAGGGTTAACATGACACAACAAAGGGCAAGTGTCAGATCCTTTGTTAAAAAGGTATCTATGAGTCACAGTCAATTTGACATCACATAACAATAACAAAATTAAGGGAATTCCAACTCATTTACAGTGATTAGGTAAAAAAGATTAGGACTAGTCATACTGTTTCCAAAATTGAAAATGAATGTTTTTGTACAGAAGTTGGTGTGTTCAACCTATGGACCATCGCATCAAATTACTTAAGCACTCTGCCACCAGGAATCTTTACTATTTATAATACTGCTCTTGTTATTATTATATGACATCGAGTCGTCTGCGGTTCACAGTAAGGCTATGTAAATGAGCTCTGAACCCTGTCCTATCTTGAGCCTAACTCATTGACTCAGACAGACCTAATCTCATTTCTCTATAGTCACTGAGTCAATCCATCTCATCTTGGGTCTTCCTTTCCTGCGCTGTCCCTCCATCCTACCAAGCAGTATATCCTTCTCCAAAGACTGGTCCCTCTTGCTCATGTGCCAAAAGAATGGAGCTTCAAAGTCCTTGCCTCCAGGGAGCAGCCTGGATTCACTCTCTCCAGTTAAGACCTGTTTGTTCTGCTGGCAGTCCATAGTATGGTCAACACTCTTCTCCAGCCTCATGACTTAAAGGCATTGATCCCTCTATCATCCCTAGTAATTGTCCAGCTCCCTGATACACAGCAAGTAATTGCAAAGACTGTGACCTGGATGAGGAACACCTTAGTCTCCAGGCTGACATCATTGCTCTTCAGTACTCTAAAGTGGTCCGTAACAGCAGATATTTCCAATGCAATTTGTAATTTGATTTCCCAACTGTTAGTGCCAAGAGTGTTGATTGTGGAACCAAGCAAATTGACGTTACCAATAATTTCAATCTCTTCTCCATCCATCATGAAGCTGCCAATTGGCCTAGGGCTGAGAATCTTTGTTTTCTTGATGTTAAGCTTCAATTTCTACCGAAGGCTAAAGTCTTTGTCCTTCTACAGCAAACACCTTATGTCCTCCTCACTTACAACAAGCAAAATTGTAACATTTGCATAATGCAGGTTATTGATGAGTCTTCCTCCAATCCTGATGCCACATTTCTCCCTCCCAAATAATCTTTTTCTTCATTAGATATGCTGAGTGAACTAACTCAGTCCCATGAGAACAAATATTGTATAAAAACCATTATTATAGAATGAGTATGAGGACCAAAGTCGGGGAGTGTGAAAGAAGAGGTATAAGGATGGACAGAGGGTGTTAGTCATAGGATCGTACAATATGAGGATGTATGTATAAAGGGAATGGGAATGATATGGTGTGAAAAACAATGTAATCCAACTTTATAAATAAACTAGTATAAAAATATTAATAATGAAAAAGTATGGAGATAGGATGCATCCCTTATGCAAACCTTTCCTGATCCTGAAACAGGCATTGTTCCCCTGCACTGTTCTGAATACTGTCCAAGTATAGGTTTTTCATGGACACAATTACGTGTTCTGGGATTCCCATTCTTCCCAAGGTTAATCACAATTTGTTTTGATCCATCTACTCAAATGCCTTTGTACAGTCAATGAAAGACAGAGAGACATTCCTCGTTACTCTTTGCTTTCTGCCAAGACCCATCTCACGTTAGCTATGGTACTGCTAGGATCACAGGCTCTTCTAAACTTAGCCTGAACATCTGACTGTTCTTTGCTGAAGTTCTGTTCCAGGCATTTCTTGATAATCTTCAGCAAGATCTTGCTTGCATGTGACAATAGTGATATTATTTGATAATATGAACACTCTGTGGGGACTTCTTTTTTTTTTAAATGGGAACAAATAAAAATCTCTTCCAGTTGGCTATGTAGTTGTCCTCCAGATTTCTTGGCACAATCTGGTGAGCACATCGAGGGCAGCTTTTTTTTTTGTTATAATATGGCAATCGATATTCCATTAATTTCTGGGGCCTTGTTTTATTTTGCTTTTGTCTTTTTTTTTGCCAATTCCTTCAGAGAAGTTTGAACTTCCTCCCTTCTGACCATTGCCTCTTGATTATAGGTTGTTTCATAATATTCTGTGTCAGCCAATTCTTTTTATATGAAAGAAGTGTAGTTCTTCCATCTTCTTTTAATGCTTCCTGGGTCATACAACACTCTTCCTTTAACTTCCTTAAGTACCACAACTTACGGTTTAAACTTATTCTTCAGTCCTTTCAGTTTATGCTGAGCAAGTTGATCTCTTGATTTTCTGACTCCAGCTTCTTGCTCACTTCATTATACCACTTTGATTTCTCTTCCCTAGCTGCCTTTGATATTTTGTTAAGCTCATTAAATTATTTGTGTGAGTGTGGGTGTATTTTCTTTCTTTTTTCCTCTTCACATATTCCTTCCTGCCCTCCACCCCTCCAGTTCCTTTTTTTTCTTTAGAAAAAAGTTCTTTCATTGTTATATAATCCCCACACCCCAGACCAATTTACTATTCAGCTCTTATTCTGGACTCTTGTCACACCAATAATGCTTAATCATATGCTCCTTATTTCTACTCTTTGCTTTGACTTCTCAGCTCTCCAGTGCAATATTAAGAATTTCTTCTGATAATCATCTCAGCCTTGTCTTTCTCTGCTGTCTTTGTTATGACTTTTTTGAATTCTTCATTTGTGTTATTCTTAATATCCTCCTCAAGGCCTCAAACCTGCTCCTGAGATGATCTTTAAATTCTTGTGACATAGAATCAGTGTCAAACTTTTATTTTTGTGGATTTTATTTTATTTAGCTTCTGTTTGAACTTGAAAATGAGTGCTAATCCATGATCAGCACCTAGTCTAGTTTTCACAGCTGATATTGAGCTTCTCCAGCAGTTTTTTGTGCAGATATACTCAATCTAATTTCTGTGTAGAGTAGAAATTTCATCAGGTGAAATCTATGTGATAGTCACCACTTAGGTTTCTTATAAAGTGAATTTTCAATAAGTAGGTTAGAGATTATACAGAATCCTATCTTCAGCCTCACTTCTGTTACCGAGTCCTTGTTTTCATATTACTGATCCTTCTCTTTTACTAGCTTTTGGATTCTAGTCAAAGTATCTTGGTTGCCTGTTAGACTGATTTGTGATTGCCAATGTTGGTAGAAGTCATCTATTTCCTCCTTTTCATCATTGGTTGCTGGTGCATGTGTTTGAATGATAATGTTATTATCAAATCTTCCTTGTATGTGTATGGATATTATCCTGTCACTCATAATTATATTTCAAGAGGGTTCTAGAAATTATTTTTTAACTATGAATGCAACCCCATTTCCCCTCATCTTTTCATTTCCCGTGTAGTGGATCATGTGATTATCAAATCCAAATATCCTATGTCAGCCAATTTTATTTTTCAATTGTCAATAATTATGCATTCCATTTCTTCCTTAACAATCTCCAATTTTCATATATTCATGTGTCTTACATTCCCTTTTTCAATCAGTAGTGTCTGTTTTCAACTTTTCCTCCTCCTTCGTAATTCCCACTAAGAAAACTTTGCCTCTTGTGCCAAATCTTCTAGTCTACTCTAAGTGTGCTCTATTGTACGTACGGTTTTCTAAGGCTTGTTATTTGAGAAATGATTGACCTTCTTTCTAGTCTGTCTTAATTTGGATGCTCAACATTAGAACAATATTTAACAGTCAAGAATTTTGCCCAAAAGAGCAGATGAGAGACCTTTCCAATTATTCAGGTAATGGATCTGGTGTTAGTCCCTCCCTCCACCCCTCTAGGTGTATGTATCTTTTTACTACCCCCACCACTGCTCTGACAGCTTCCAGCTCAGTTCCCTCTCCTTGCTGTTCCAGCACCTCCTACCCCCTGCCCCTAGCCAATCCTGGTCTGAAGGCTCAGATCTCCATCCACCTTCATTCACCCTCTTCCTCTCCACTCCTGTGGGATGTTGGTATTTCTATGCAATACAGGCAGGAAATTCTCCTAATGACATCTTCTCTCCTGAAGTCTATTTCAGTAATAATACGTTTTTATTGTCATAACAGACAACACTATAAAAATAATGCAGAAGAATGATAGGAAATCTCCTGGATGATTTAATATCTCTGAGAACCTCTGGAGGGTTAGCTATAGATTGGTTCTTACTCAACTACAAACAACAAAAACAATATAAGACTAATGGAAATATTATTTATGTATTATTCATAGATTTTAATATCTCAGATTCAGAACAAACATTGTAAAACTATTAAAGAAGGTATTTGCCAAATATACGCTGCAAACAAAAGACAATAGTGAAGATTTTGCCTAATATGCAATGAAAAACTTTCATTAGGTGGCATTAGAAATTGAAACACCTGATATACCTTCTCTTAACATATAAGTCCCCAAAATATTACTTTGTATGATTTTTCAGTTGTTATTTTTTTATTCTGAAAAAAATTAACGTTTAAGTCATAATTTTAAATCTATTTTAACCAATTTAGTATTATAGATAATCAAATGTAAGTAGTTTTACTGTATGTCATTTAAAAATGTTTTTATATATTTCTATAAAAGTTTTTAGTAGCATGTCAAGAAATGCGCAGTAAAGCATACTCAATTGCAAAAGGAGCTGATTCAAAGGAGTGGTGGGCAAGTCTGACTTTTCCCTGCTATATAAAGGTAAACTGTGTCCATCAATAACAGCCATAGCAGCTAACAGATAGCTGTTTGATCAGATGTGCCACAAATTCTTTCAACTCTTTCTACCAATCATTTATGTTATTCAATGTTGACTCAGACATTACCCAGTTGTTGAGTTTATTAGGGAAGTAGGTTGGTAAGTGAAGAGGCAAACAATATTACCTAAGGTAAGTCCAGGTTAAGGTCAGCTGTTCCAAGACATATTAATAAAGGCACAATAACTCAATTAGTGAAATTCTAGGTCCAGTTCAGCAGGAAATATGCAAAAAGCCTCTGGTCTCTGTCCAGCAAATTATTAACTGTAGCACAAATGCTGGATTCCTCTGGTTCTGCATTGCCACAATTTCTTCATAAACTCTTTCTTCATCCTCTTTCCACTACCATTGCCAGGGTGCTTCACAGGGTACAAGACTTTCTTACATCAATCCCAGAGCTATTGATAATTTGCAAGAACACGTGTCCACAGTTAACGAATCTGGACACCATGCTCCTCTCTCTCAACAAGGCTAAAGTAATAGTTAGAAAAAAAATTTTGGGGGGATTTCTGACACCATAGACCACCCTTTGGCTTTTCTCCCATTATCTATCAATATCTGAAGGGTCAACAGTCCTTTTACCATCATCTATATTCATAGAAGTTGTAAGTCAGCTGCTTTAATACTTATGTCTTAATCTCTCCATTTTAGATAGTCAAATTCTGATTTGCCCAGTCCTATCAAACCAGTGATCTCTGGAAGACTAGTGGTAAAATTTGAGCTTCAATCCCAAAGGCATGTGGTTTAAAACAAACAAACAAAATAACCTTAATCATTTCTACTATATGTTAACATTAAATATCCTTCATATTCATTTTATACTACATATCAGCATTGTGATATAGAAAGGAAAAAGAAAAGTATTACACACAGACTTTGAACAAAATTGATCATTTGATGTTCATTCATCTTCATACCTTTTACTCAGGCCATAAAACAGTTTATCAGCTCTCCTTTCCATCTTAATAACAGCAAAAGTTAATTTTGGAATTTATTCCCTACTTGATAAGAACAAACAATAACCATTTTACCTGTACATCTTCCCAATCTTTACATGTACAAAACCAAACCATGTTTCTATGAGTTTGGAGCAAGAAATCTAACCACCGTTACCAATTAATAAAGGAGCTAATACAACAGGATAGTAGCCAAGTCCTATTTCTACCTGCTTCATAAATAAGAACTGCTCATCAGTAATATCTATAGCAGCAAAGAGATAAATAACTGCTCGGTCAGATGTGCATCTCTTTCTACCAATAAGTCAGGATATTCATTGTTGACTCATAGACTTTATTCACAATTGTGAAATGTATTAGGGAAATAAATTTAGGAGTTGTTGCTGCTATTACGTACCATCAAGTCACTTGTAAGTCATAGTGACCCTGTGTCTAAGAGCCCTAATCCCTGCTCTATCTTGTGTCAACCTTATTTTCTCTGACACACGTACTCCCATTGACTCAGTCACTGAATCAATCCATCACATCAAGGATCTTCCTCTCCTGTGCTGTCTCTCCATATTCCCAAGCATGGCATCCCTCTCCAAGGACCTGTTACTTCTTGTAACATGTCCAAAGCATGTTTGACAAAGCTTTAGAATCCTTGCCTCCAAGGAGCAGCCTGGTTTTACCTTCTCTGGGATGAACTTGTTTGTTCTCCTAGCAGTCCGTGATATGTTCAACTCTCTTCTCCAGCACCACAGCTCAAACGTGTCAGTTCTCCATCATCCCTAGCCATTGTCCAGCTCTCTGACACATAGCAAGCAATTGTGAAGACTATGGCCCAAATCAGGCACACCTTAGTCTCGAGAACGATGTCTTTGCTCTCCAGTACTCTGGAGAAGTCCCGGACAGTTGACTTTCCCAATGCAATCATCTCCTAATTTCCTGGCTACTGGTACTAGAGGAGACAAAAAATATCACTCAGTTCAAGTTTAGGTTTAGTTCAAAAGTTCCAAGTCATATTAACAAGGAACAACTTCCCAACTAGTAAAGTTCAGGTTCAATTCAGCAGCACAAGTGCAAGATGTCTGTGGTTTCTGTCCAGCAAGCAAAACCTTTAACTATAGCACAAATGAAAGATTTTCCTGTTTATATCTTGCCACAAATTCTTCACAGCAGTCCCTTCACCAACATCAGCATGTTACTTCACAGTGTAAAAAGTTCTCTCTCTCGTATTGGTCCCAGAGCTATTGATGATTTGCAAGACCATGTGTCCACAGTTAAGGTTGCTGGAGACCATGCCTCTACCCCTTTTCCAATGGGGGATAATGGAATTGTTATACAAATTCTAGTGATACAATGATTTTTTTCTTTGAAATAAGATAAAAGGGTTAACTTTGCTCTTAATATTGTTTGTTTTTATATGATTTTTAAGTGCCATATATATGAACCATCAAGTCATTATAAGTGATAAGTATGTTGTTATTATGTGCCATCAAGTTGCTTGTGACTCATAGTAACCCAGTGTACAACAGCCTTAAACTCTGCTTTGTCCTGTGTCAATCACACTTTCTCCAATATACCCATCCTGATTACCTTAATCACTGAATCAATCCACCCCATAGAGGCCCTTCCCCTCCTGCACTGTACCTCCACCCTCCCAAGCATGATGTCCCTCTCCAAAGACTGGTCCCTCCTTACCACATGTCCAGAGTATGTCAGATGAAGCCTCAGAATCTTTGCCTCCAAGGAGCAGCCCGGTTTAATCCTCTCCAGGATAAAACTGTTTGTATTCCTAGCAGTCCATGGTACCCTTAATACTCTTCTCCAGCACCATAGTTCAAAGGCATCAATTCTCTTTTTATTTTCCCTAGTCATTGTCCAACTCTCTGACGCATAACAAGTGATTGCAAAGACCATGGCCTGTATCAGAAGCACCTTAGTCTCCAGAGGGACACCATTGCTCTTCAGTACTCTGGAGAGGTCCCTAACAGCAAACTTTCCCATAGCAATACCTCTTTCAATTTCCTGGCTGCTGGTGCCAAGAGTGTTGACTGTGGAGCCAAGCAAACTAAAACTGTGAACAATCTCAATCTCTTCACCATCCATAATACTTAGTATTTAAAATGAATTTTAGGTTTTTATAGAACTAAACACTTTAAATCATCAATGACATAAGTTCCTTGCAGATTTTCAAGTTTCACTACTACGTAGAAGAGAAAAAAGGGGAAATTTCAAAATTATGAAAAGGATAGGATTACTGGTCAAACAAAGTCTGATGGGTGGAATTTTTAAGAAATTCTTAGACATCCTTCTAACTTAAAACTACACTCATTCTCATAGTTCAATCATTATTCAAATGATACAAACAATAATAAAATAAAAATAACACCAGTGAAATATACAATCATTAAAACAATCACCATAAGTAAACAAAACTTTTTCTACAAGAACAAAACTCAGAAAGCACTGAAGGATATGAAGTAAAGAGGATGGAAAATAAGAAATTCAATAAGAGTATAGAAAGAGTAACATTATATTGTGAGGATTTCAATTAATTTTACAAAAGCAAATGTGTATAAGTTGATGAATAGAAAATTCTGTAACATTTAATTTAAATAAAACCTAAATTTTAAATCAAAATATACAAAAAGTGACAGTAATAGATTTAACACATTGAAGTTTTAACAGATTCATACATGTCTAAACAAAGAAAAATGATATTTTATTCTAATACAAATAAACATGTAAAATAATTTGTATAACTTATATTAAAAGATTACATGTCCAAAACCATGAATGTAGGAAAATTAGATATTGTTAAGGAAGAAATGGAACGCATAAATATTGACATACTAGGCATTGGTGAGATGAGATGGACTGG
>NW_006399923.1:4561965-4566366 GCF_000299155.1 Elephantulus edwardii | reverse complement strand
TTAGGGCTGTTGTACATAGGGTCGCTATGAGTCACAGGCAACTCGATGGCACATAACAACAACAACAACAACATATTAAAGGAAAATAACAGTCATTTTCACCTTTAATGTTTTAAATACATCCATTGATTAAGAGGACAGAAGATTCTAAAACAAGATTTATGTTACGGGATGAATTTATACACAATATTTAGGAAAATTGTATTTTTTTACTTTTTGTGATATTCTTTCTCTCTGTGTATGTGTGTGTGTGTGTGTGTGTGTGTGTGTGTGTGTATAAATAGTTGTTATTAAGTGCCATTGAGTCAAGCATGACTCATGATCCTATGAACAAAAGACCAGAACCCTGATATATAAGTATCTTCTTTTCTGTATGTACTAGCGTTTCCATAGTTATGCTGTTTAGGAAATAGATCCCATTCCTGCTTCTAAGCCTGTCTTAATCTGGGAGCTCCACCAAGCACGGTTCACCATGGGTAACCATTATGGCATGTGACCCACCAACGTCACAATATTCAGTGTCACAACAACCCCAATTTACCTCAGTGCAACAAACTGACAGAGCAGTGTTGTACTACTCAGAATAATGTTCTTCCCAAACTCAATTAACACCAAACTCCAAGGACACAAGCCTGAGGGCCCATCCAACTTTTAAATACAAAGGCTATCCAGGAGATTCTGATTGACTCTAAGTGAGAGGCTTCCCACCCATGCTTATTGTAGGCTAAATCCAGCAAATCAAATCAGCTAACAAACAACTGTGAACAAAATAAAAACAGCTGAACAGTCTACACGTGAGCCTCAATCAAAATAAGAGAACCCATCTTCCAGAATCTCATCACTTCACATATCGGTTTTCAACTGGAGACTTAAGGGTACAACTGACTTTTAAATATAAAGGCCCTCTACCAGGTCCTGATTGACTCTAAATGAGAGATTTCCAGCTCCTGGCTCTTTGTTAATTACATCCAGCAGATTCAATCAACTCACACACAATTGTTGTTATTTAAATCAGAACCAGTTCATAGATAACTTTCCTCTGGGTTTTTAGAACCTATCAATTACATTCTTGTCTTTCTCCTATAGAGCCACCAGTATCTTCAAACCACCTGCATTTGGGTTGTTGTTGTGTCATTGTTGTGTGCAGTTGATGGAACTGACCCACAGTTCACCCTGCAGTGAGTTTACAGGGCATGGGAGGATATTTCCATACTTCTCTCATGGATTAGCTGGTAAATTTGAACCATATGCTTTTGGGATTGCAGCAGTCTAGGAATGCAAAATGAATCAAAATCTCTGAGTTGAACTTTTGCTTCCCAAGGTTTTTTTAGTGTGGCCACATAGAATCTTTTGTTGTCACAAAATTACGGCTCCATCTCTTCTATACCCATTCTAGCATCATTCCTTGCTTGAAATAATGATCAAAGAGCCATAGGATCAGAAAATCTAACTCTGACAAAATTTCAATGGGTATATTCCAGTCGCTTTCCTACGCTGATGAAAGGTTCTGAAAGCAGATAGCCACAAATATTGTACATAGAACCTTTCCAACAAATAAAATACAACCCATAATCATCCTTTCTCCAAAACGAGGCTCAATGGAAAGTTTAGCCAGAATTCGTCTCAGAGGAGTCAACTAGTCCTTGGCATCTAATGCATGCATCAAGCTCTATGAGAGTGTGCATTAAAATGATACAAATCAAAGTGATACAAATCAAAGTGATGCCAAGTGATGCAATCAAAGCATCCAAAGACAGAGATCCAATTGTGTTGGCCAAGACCAGACAAATGTCTCCCAGATGGAGAAATTTTATACTCAGAGTTATTTCATGCAGTTGTACATGGAATTTCTCTGGTGTCAGGTAGATTTCAAGTGTCTCAAAATGAGCTTGGCTGCAAAGGTGAAAAACAGAATCCAAGTCACACACACCTTGCTTGCCCTTTCCACTGCTCAAGGTTTGTTTTGAATGACGGACCGGTAGCATAGTTGCTTATGTTGTAGTGAGCAGTAAATCGCTTCACCTTCTCCTTGCAAGAGTCAATGACATAAGTAACATCATTTATTACAGTGCTTGTTTCAGCAATATATGTGGGGGAAAATCACCTAAATTACTCCAGTGGTTACAGGATTAAACACTGCACCACTCCACCCCAGGAATATAGGAATACAGAGGAAGATTTCGGTATCCCTTGTTCCCAAATGCTTTTGCAAAGTATAAATCAAATTCTAGCTAAGGAAAAAAGCCAACTCACCTCCAGGAACATTAAGAATCTTAACGTATTTAAGAAGAGCCTCAGTGAATACAAAAGGAGTTTTCTTTTGATTCAACCGAGCTGTGCTCATCCTTGTTTCTGGGTGATATTCTATCATATCAGTATACAATTTGCATTGTCTTCCTCACCAACATCCTCATTGTTATGTTCCTTTTTCTTATCCTTTGGTGGAGGAATAAAGTGAGGTACTTGAATAAAGACTAGGAAAGACTATTCATAAAATGGGAAAAATGAAGAAAAAAATATTCACAGAACATGTTAGCATGAATAGTAGCAGACCTATGAGTAATGCAAACTTCAAGATAAGCCTAAAATCACGATATTCATGATATTTCAGTTTGTAGAAAGTGATGCTATTAATCAAAAGATGACTTGTTTCTGGTGGTTTGAATTCTCCGGTGGCTCTGCATAAGAAAGAAGGGCAATCTCCTCTCAAGTGATTCACAACCTCAGAAAATCTGCTGGCGAGTCAGCTGCAAATCATAGCCAACTTGACAAAATGATTTTTGAGAGAGTGAATATAAAAATGAAACAATTAGTAAGAAAACCTGGTCAACTGAGAGGAAGATATATATATTTTTTTTTCCATTCCAAAGAAAGCTGATCCGACAGAGTGTGAAAATTATCGAACAGTATCATAAATATGACATTCAAGCAAGGTTCTGCTGAAGATTGTCCAAAAGTGGTTAGAACAGCACGTCAACAAAGTACTGCCTGAAATGCAAACTGGATTTAGAAGAGGTCATGGCACTAGGGATATTATAGCTAACGTCAGATGGATTTTGACTGAAAGCAGAGAGTACCAGAGGAATGTCTATCTGTGTTTCATTGATTATGTAAAGGCATTTGACTGTGTGGATCATAACAAACTGTGACTGACTCTGAGAAAAGTGGGAATTCCAGAAAACTTGATAGTGCTTATGCGAAACCTATATGTGGGCCAGGAGAAAATCACAAGAGCAAGGAAAAACTGCATGGTTCAAAATTGGGAAGGGTGTGCGCCAAGGATGTGTCCTATCTCCATATCTTTTAAAGCTATATGCAGAACAGATTTTCTGGGAGTCTGGGCTCTAAGGAGAAGTGTGACATCAGGATTGGAGGTAGAATCATCAACAATCTGCGTTATGCAGATGACACAACCTTGCTTGCTGAAACTAAGGAGGATCTGAAGTGCCTGCTACAGAAGGTCAAGGATTGTAGCCTTCAATATGGATTGAAGTTCATTATCAAGAAAACAAATATTCTCACCTCTGGGCCGATTGGCAGCATCATGATAGATGCTGAAGGAATTAAGAGTGTTGACAGCTTCTGTTTGCTTGGCTCTACAATCGACACTCTTGGTACCAGCAGCCAGGAAATTAAAAAAATGAATTTTATTTGGAAAGTCTGCTGTCAGAGACCTCTCCAAAGTACTGAAGAGCAATGATGTCAATCTAGAGACTATGGTATGCCTGATACATGCCATGGTCTTTACAATTACTTGTTATGCATCAATGACTGGACAATGACTAGGAATAATGATAGGAGGAGAGTTGATTCCTTTGAGCTGTGGTGCTGGAGAAGAGTACTGAATATACCATGGACTGCTAGGAAAACGAACAGGTTCATCCTGGAGATGATGAAGCTAGGCTGTTCCTTGGAGGCTAGGATTTGGAAGCTTTATCTGACATACTTTGGACATGTTTCTAGGAGGGATCAGTCCTTAGAAATGGATGTCATGCTTCGGAGGGTGCAGGGACAGTTCAGGAGAGGAAGACCCTCCAGGAGATGGATTGCTTCAGTCACTGGCTTAATGGGGATATGTGTGTTGGAGACAGTAAGATTGGCAAGGGATAGAGCAGGGTTTAGGGATGTTATAGATAGGGTCGCAATGGATCACAAGTGACTCGAGAGCACATAACAACAACATGAGCTTTGGTACTGCCAATGATTATAAATACATGATGAATTGTCTTGTTGTTGTTGTAATGTGCCGTCGAGTCCTTTGCGACTCATAGCGACCCTATACACAACAGCCCTAAACCCTGCTCTGTCCTGCGCCAACCGCACCACCTCTGACACACCCATCCCGATTACCCCAGTCACCAAATCAATCCATCTCATAGAGGGTCTTCCCCTCCTGCGCCG
>NW_006399923.1:4554579-4555121 GCF_000299155.1 Elephantulus edwardii | reverse complement strand
ATTTTGAAATCACAGAAGCCAAGAAAGCTTAAGATACCAGCTGCTATGTAAATGAAATATAATTTAATACTCCACAAATATTCAAGGATTAGTTATAAACATAATATACTCATGACAAATAAAAAGTTATAATTTGTACTATGAAGGAAGGACTCTTCCCTCCCTTGTGATTACCTGCCTTTGAAAATCCATTGGAAGGTCAGTTATGAGATAGTTCCAACTACGCAGCTCACAATAGCAATGACAACTCTGTATAATTGAATCATTAGGGAATACAAATAAAAAAGGGGGAAATGTTCAAGAAAGAATAACAAGTAAACAATGGAACTAGTCAAGAGTCTAATAAACATTATTCAGAGATCACTGTTTGGTTGACCACAAAATGCATAAGTATAAATTATACAAAGAATATAAAACCTTCAAAGGGAAGAAAATAAAGAAGGAAATAAATGCTATTTCTTTTTTTTTCTTTCTATAATTATATTTTATTAATTTTCATAAACATTTACAGAGATTTTGGGCTTCCACTCATTCATTGTTGC
>NW_006399923.1:4549645-4553647 GCF_000299155.1 Elephantulus edwardii | reverse complement strand
AAATTACTTGACCACTTCAGTGACCACAACATTGGTTTTGAGTACAGGGTAGATCATGAGAATGGTGCATTGTAGGGCAAGGGATTTTTCTGCTTGTTTGTGGGTTTTGTTTGTTTGTTTGTTTGTTTTGGAGGGATTTTTTGAGGGCAAGATTTTGATCTGCCATTCTTAATGTTGCTTTGAATCACATTTAACTCAATGACACCTAAGAACAACAGTTAGACTTTCCTTGAAAGAGAGGATAATGAGGAATACGTACTGTATACATGTTAGCAACTAAAATAGTCCTTTAAGAAGTACATTATATTTACTGGAGAATCAGTGCAACAAAAGGTCTATCATAAAAAAAAATGTATTGACACTTCCGCAGCTAAAATGGGTTTAGACATAATAATTGTGGGTATAATCCTGCTGTTTAGTGCCATTGAGTAGAGTATGACTCATTGTGACCCTATGAACAAGAGGTGTCAACATTTTCCTATCCTGTGACATTCTCATCATTTCTGATTCACTTGAGCCATTGCTGCAGTTACTATATTAGTCTATCTTAGAGTTTCTCTCTTTTGCTGACCCTCCTCTTTTCCAAACATGATGTCCCTTTCATAGCAACATACCCAAATTAAATGATTCAAAGCTTTGCTGATCTTGCTTCTAAGAAGTACTCTGGTCTCACTTTCTCTAAGATATTTTTGTTTGTTCTTTTGACAGTCCACGGGATATTCAGTTCTCTTCTCCACCACCACAACTCAAAGATATAGATTCTTCAACTGTGATCGTAATTCATTGTCCACTTTTCAGATGCATAGAAATTAGTTACAAAGATTAAATTAAAAAGATTTACTTAGGGGCACCTGAGTCTTTGGACTGACATCATTGCTCTAAGGATTTTGGAGAGGTTCCTAACAGCAGACTTTCCCAGTACTATTCATCTTCAGATCTCCTGACTGCTGGCATCAAGAATGCTGATTGTGAATCTAAGCAAGGTGAAATTGTAGGCAATTTCTGTCCTCTCTCCTCTGTCATGATGTTGTCCTTTGGCCCAGTGGTGAGGATTTTTGGTTTTTTGACGTTGAGATGCAATCAGTATTGAAGACTGCAGACCTTAATTCTCTGCTGTGAGCACCTCAAGTCCTCCTCACTTCAAGTAAGCAAAGTTGTTTCATTTGCATAACATAAATTCTTGATGTCTTCCTCCAGTTCAGATTCCAGAAACTTCTTCATTAAGTCCAGATTCTCAAATGATTTGCCTAACATACAGGCTGAGTAGTTATGGAGAAAGAATAAAACCCTGAAAGACACCTTTCCCTATTCTAAATGATGAAGTGTTCCCTTGATTTGTTCAGACAACAGCTTCTTTGTCTAGGTATAGATGTCATACAAGCATAACCAAGTGTTCTGGAATTCCTATTCTTCTCAATGTTAGCCATGGTTTGTTATTATACACATAGTCAATTCCTTTGCAAAGTCAGTAAAGCACAATATACATTCTTCTGGTATTCTCTGCTTTCACTCAAGATCCATATAACATCAATCATATTTCTGGTCCTATGGCCACTTCCAAACTCAATCTGAACTTCTGGCAGTTCTTGGTCAATGTACAATTCTACCCAATTTGAATGATCTCCAGCAATATTCTTTTTGCTTGTGCTTTAATGATACTATTCAACACATTTAATCTTCTGCCAGGTTTCCTTTTTTGGGAATGGGAAAAAAAAATTATGAATCTCTTCTACTCAGTAGGCCAGGCAGCTGTCTTCTAAACTACCTGGCACAGACTGATGATTATGTCCAGAGTTTCTTCCATTAGTTGCTAAACGTTACCAATCATGTAGTCAAGATGAATTAATGATAACCGATGATTAGAATGGAAAAGCTGGAAGTAAAGCAGAAGGAAGAGTAGTTAGTTAGAAATTGGGGACTTGGGGACATAAGTAAGGTTAAAGATCAAATAATTGAATTTCAGGCATTCACAGCAAAAAAACTTTTTTAAAAGCAAATAACTTTAAAAAATATGTCTGTATACATGTACTTCATTTAATGAACTGAACAGATATCAGATTAACTACATCTGTGGAAAGAATTGGAGAAACTCGATATCACCAGTCACAAGTAGACGAGGTGCTGATGGTGGAAAAGACCATTAATTACTTAAGTGCAAGTTTAAATTAAAGAACATGAAAACAAGTCCTCAGGAACCAAAACATAAACTTGGGTCCATGCCACTGAACTTAAAATTCATCTGATTTAAGACTTAAAAAGTTGTGGGATTATATCATAGCTATTATCCATGAAAAAGGGAAAAAAAAATCATTCCAAAACCAGAAAAAGGAAAAAAAAAGATTATAATAGGTGTTAGAGGAGACCCTGAAAGTTGCAATAAAACATCAAGTAGCTAAAACAAAGGAAAGAAAAGCTGAAGTAAAAGAAATTAACCAAATATTTCAAAGGGCAGCTTGAGAAGACTAAACAAAAGGCTATAACAGAATGGACACAGAAAGAGGTGAACAATAAAAAAAGGAAGAACCTGTAACAGACCGAGTCATCAGAAAAGACCACCGAGCCAATTAGTCGAATTAATAAAGTTTATTTCGAGTCCAAATCTGGGCTCCCGCGTGCCGTCACAGCACCATCCACCCGAAAGCCCCAAGCTGGCGCATGCTTTTTCCTTTAAAATCTTTGTTATTTTGTCTAACTATACATGCTATGATTGGTTATCTATAGTAGTTTGGGTACTATTCTACTTTCAGTTGGTTAGCTATAGCTCAGGGAAGCAGCTTGGAGACTTGTTCGAATCTGATTGGTAGGGAAACAATTTGGAAACTTATTTGAATCTGATTGGTTACTTCACATATAGGGGAGTCTGTTACTCTTGCGAGAAGCCCCTTATGCACTTACTTGGAAGAAAAATTCCAAGGATGCAAGATGTGGCAGTTGACTAACAGGGTGTGGTTTACTACAGGTGGGGGTTGTTTGCTAGAAACTACTCAAGCGGGTGAGGTGGGGGTTAGCTGTACTTTACCAGAAACTGAGTTTCTGATACCTGGTTCTTACATTTCAGGACCCACTTGGCACTTCCCAGTTTGAAAAAGAGTGGTGAAAGAGTAGGACTAAAAAAATTTTGTTCTGCTTACATGGAGTTGCTATGAATTGGATCTGACACAATAGTTTTTCAAAAATTCCATTGTCTATTATAAACTATCTCTAATATTGTTATTACCACTGTTGTTTCTTCCTGTTTCATTCAAATTGAAGTTCAAACTTTGAAGTTATTTACCAATGACTTCCAAAATCTTTAAAGACACTGAGCTTTAATTCCCATCTAATATTACCTTCATTGCTAATGCAGTTCCCCTTATTACTACAAGGTTTTATTATCTTTGGTAGAATTTACTGATTATTCTAAAAGGAAAGTAATTTCCTTACGCTAGCACAAGCCTTCTAGCTATCCTATTTTCCTGAATCTTTCCTCAATAATTATTCTCTGCTTTTTTATTTTTCTAATGACTACACATTGATTTCTAATGATTACATGTTTTCCTGGCAGTCCAGGGTACATTCAGTACCCTTCTTCAGCACCACAGCTCAAAAGCATCCACTCTCCTTCTGTCCTCCCTAGTCATTGTCCAACTCTCTGGTGCATCACAAGCGATTGCAAATACCATGGCCTGTATCAGGCGCACCTTAGCCTCCAGAGAGATACTGTTGCTCCTGAGTACCTTAGAGAGGTCCCTAACAGCAGACTTTCCCATCGCAATAAGCTTTTTGATTTCTTGACAGCTGGTGCCAAGAGTGTTGACTGTGGAGCCTAGCAAATTGAAGCTGTGAACACTCTCAATCTCTTCATCATCGATCCTGATGCTGCCAATTGGTCCAGTGGTGAGAATCTTTGTCTTCTTGACATTGAGCCTCAGTGCGTACTGAAGGCTGCAGTCCTTGACCCTTCGCAGCAAGTGCATGAGGGCCTCCTCAGTTTCAGCAAGCAGGGTTGTGTCATCTGCATAA
>NW_006399923.1:4531785-4546128 GCF_000299155.1 Elephantulus edwardii | reverse complement strand
TATATCTCTAATTAGCATAATTTTACATTGTGAGAGTGTTTTTATTTATGTGAATGTAGCATTCAGATGTTTATACCACTAAAAATTTTAATCACTAATGTTCAGGTTTCCAAATTAATTATTTCACTACTGATAGTGTTACAATTACACTTTAAATGTTTAATTTAAGATTTTAAAAATATTAATTTTTTTTAAAAAGTAAGTTAAGATAGATTATTTCATTTCAAACATATACTAAGCTAAAAAGAGGTAAGGAAATGTTTTATGCCTTGTCTAAGTTTGTGAGTGTGGCTATAAAAGAAATTGTACAAGCAGGTGACTTCAAAGAACAGGGTTTTCTTAGAGTTTGCTGTTGTTGTTATGTACTATTGAGTCACTTGTGACTCATAGCAACCCTATGGACAACAGCTCTGAGCCCTGCTTTATCTTGAACCAATCTCATTGTCTTTCACACAGCTATCCTAATTACCCAGGCACTGAGTCAATTCATCTCATACAGGGTCTTTCTCTCCGTTGCTGCTCCTCCACTCTCCCAAGTATGATGTCCTTCTCCAAGCACTGTTACCTTTTTGCAACATGCCCAAAGTATGTCAGATGCATCTTCAGAATCCTTGCCTCCAAAGAACAGCATGATCTCATACTCTCCAGGGTGAAATTCTTTGTTCTCCTAGCAATCCATGGAACAGTCAATACCCAACCCCAGCACCCAGTTTGAAGGCATCAATACTCCTTCTATCATCCCTAGTCATTGTCCAGCTGTGGCAGTTGTCTGACAGAAGAGACTACTTTCACAGGTCTTTTCTCTACTGACTGGAGCAGATCCTCCCTTGGGTCAGAAAGCAGAGAGAAACAGAAACAAGTTAGCTTCCCCACCTTCTTCTGGAGATCAAGAACTTTCTATTGCCTCAGGCATTAAAAACTCTACCACAGCAATGTTACATAGGAAGCAGGTTACCTAATCCCTTACACAAGCCCAAAGCAAGACGTCATCCCCCAAAATGACACAATATCAATATATTTACTGAAGCCAGAAAGTCTGATGAAACTTTCTGACACAGACTTTAAGGAACAATCATTGGATATTTTCAATAGATGAAAAAAAACATGAAGAAATATCGGACACAACAATGAAAAACAAGGAGAAGCTTAAAAAAAGAAAAAATGTAATAAACAAATAAGCATTCAGATGCTGTCAACATGATGGAGGGACACATGAACAAAGTTGAAGAGATAGAACACAGAACCAGTAAAATAGATAGAATTATAAATACTGACCTACTAGAACAAAATAGCGAATAAAAAAAGAGGGAAAAAGAAGAAAACCTAAAAATAATATGGGACAACATCAAGAGAAATAACATGCACAAATAACATGCATGATAGGAATTACAAAACAGGAAGAAGCAAGTAAAGGCACCAAAAAAGTTGTGTAAGAATTATTAGAAGAAAACTTTCCAGTCTTAATGAAATATAAGAGAATATATATTCTAGAAGCTAAGAGAACACTATATAGAATAGACCACAAAATAGAAACACCAAGACATATCATAGTCAAATTTGCCAGAACCAAAGATAAGTAGAGAATTCTGAAAGCGGAGAGGGAGAAACAAAGAGTAACCTATAAAGGAGAGCAGATAAGATTAAGTGCCAATTTCTCAGCAGAAACCATGCAAGCAAGAACACAGTGGAATGACATATATTAAACAATCAAAACCAAGACTGTCAACCAAGAATATTATACCCAGAAAAGTTATCCATTAAATATGATGGAGAGATCAAGATATTCCTAGAAAAACAGAACCTAAAGGGTTTGTAAACACAAGACCAGCATTGCAGGAGACACTGAGAGACACCCTTCTTACAGAGGTGCTACAGAAAGCAGGATGGACCAAAGTAACTAGCAAAAATACCAAAAAGAACTCAATAAAATGATAGTAATGAATCCTTGCCTTTCAATAATTACATAGAATGTATATTGTTTAAAGGCACCACTGAAGAGAAAAAGAGCAGAAGATTGGATAAAAAACCAAAATTCAACAATAGGCTATCTATAAGAGACACACCTAAAAAATAAGATAAAAAAGACTAAAAAGGAAAGTATAGGAAACAATGCATTAAGCAAATGACAACCACCAAAAGCAGGAGTAGCAATATTAATCGCTAATAAAATAGATTTCAGTGCAAAAACCATCACAAAGGACAAGGAATGCCACTACATAGTTATTAAAGGGCCAAACGAACAAGAGGATCTAACGATAATATTTATTCACTAAATGAAAGGCCTACAAAATATATAAAACAAATATTAACAAAACTGAAAACAGGCAATGACAATACTATAGATGTTGGAAACATCAATATACCACTCTCAGGAAAAGATGGAACTACCAGAAAGAAACTCAGCAAAAAATGCTGAAGAATTAAACCACGCAAAAAACCAACTTTAACACATAGATATTGATAGGCTAATGAACCCCAAAAATGCACAGTATACTTTCTTTTTCAAAGTGCATGGAATGTAATCCAGAATAGATCACATATTAGGCCACAAGGCAAGCATCAATAAATTAATTAAAAAAAGAAATAACACAAAGTATCTTCTCAGACCACAATGCAACAAAATTACAAATTAAAAACAAGAGAATAAAGGAGGAAAAAAGCCCAAACACAACAACAAACCCTACATTTAGAAGTTGAATAACACCTTGCTTGAACATGACTGGGTACTAGAAGAAATAAAAAAATAAATTAGAAAGTTTCTTGAAACAAATGACATGAAAATACCACTTACCAAAACTTCTAGGAAACAGCCAAAACAGTAATCAGAGGTCAATTTCTAGCAATAAGCGTACACATAAAAAACACAAGGACAAAAATGATCATTGACTCTGTAACACAACATCTCCAACAAATTGAAAATGAACAGCAAGAAAACCTGACACTCTACAAAAAACCTGAAATTACAGGGTAGAAATAAATGAAATAGAAAACAGAAAAACAATTGAAACCATCAACAAAACCAGGAGTTTGTTCTTTCAAAAGGTGAATCAAATCTATAAACCATTAGCAAAACTAACAAAATTTTAAAAAATTAAACACATAAATAATCTGATAAGAGATGAACGGGGCAATATCATAGCAGCACCAACTAAAATAAGAATGTTAATAATGGAATATTATGAGAAACTACACTTAAAAAGATGAAAACCTAGAGGAAACGGAAAAATACTTGGAAATTCACAAACTACATAAACTGACACAGATCAAAATTGAACACCTGAATAGACCATTCCAAAAGAAGAAATTGAAAAGGTAATTAAAAAAACCTTCCAGCCAGTAAAAGCCCGGGACCAAGTGGTTTTACTAGTGATTGTTATCAAACATTCAGAGAGGAACTGTTACTAATTGCACATAAACTATTTCAGAAAATATGAAAAGATGGAATTCTCCCAGAGTCATTCTATAAAGCAAACATATCCTTGATAGCAAAGCCAGGTAAAGCCAACCAAAATAGAAAACTATAGGCCAATATGCCTTATGAACATAGATTCAAAGGTTCTGAATAAAATCCTGACCAATATAATCCAATGATACATAAAAAAAAAAAATAAAAATAATTCACTATTACCACTTGGGATTCATAACCGGTATGCAGGGATGGGTCAACATAAAAAAATCCATCAGTGTAATTCATCACATTAACAAAGCAAAGAACAAGAACCATATGAATTAATCAATGTTATTGTTGTTGTTGTTTGATGCTGTCGAGTCGTAGACAGATCATAGCAACCCTATGAATGAAAAGCCTGAGCACTGTTCGTACATAGAGTTTCCAGAAGCAAGCCATTTCGGAAGTGGATGCCGCTCCTGCTTCCAGGCTTGATTTAGTCAGGAAGCTCCAGCCAACACTGTCCACCATGGGTACCCATTACCATGATTGGCACATCACTGTCACAGTCTTCAGCATCACAGCAACCAAAGGTTACCTCTGTACAGCAACACACAGACCAGCGCTATACCACCTAGAAGAATGTTTGACAGGAAGACAATTTGAACATGGTCGAGGGCCACAGATGAAAATTACCCACCTTCGGCTTGGTAGCATAGTTTCCTTTCCACTAGGCCAACGTAGGTCTCTCTTTGTCGTCATCAGAATTCATCAATAGATGCAGAAAAAGACTTTTACAAAATCCAACACCTTTTTTTTTCTCACTAAAACACTCATCCAAATAGGAATAGGAGAGAATTCCTCAACATTGTAAAAAGTGTATGTGCAAACCTGAGAGCCAACATTGCTCTCAATAGCGAGAGATTAAAGGCATTCCCTTTGAGAACAGGAACTAGGCAAGGATGTCCACTCTTACCTCTCCTATTCAATATTATATTGGAAGTCTTAGAGGCACCAATAAGACAAGAGAAGGAAATAAGAGGTACCCAAATTGACAAAGAAGAGGTAAAATTATTTCTATATGCAGATTATATGATTTTATATATATATATAAAACTTTTAAGAAATCAGCAAGAAAATTACTGGACCTACTTGACCAATTAAGCAAAGTGGCAGGATACAAGATCAACATTCAAAAGTCAATTAGATTTTTCTATAGTGACAAAGAGAATTCAAAATTGGAGTTAAGGAAGACAGTACCTATCACAATAGCTAATCACAAGATTAAATATTTGGAAGTGAATCTAATAAGAAATAACAAAGAATCTATTCAAAGAAAATTGCAAAACATTACTACAAGTAACAAAAAGAGACCTTGAATAATGGAAAAATATATCTTCCTCATGGATAGGAAGACAATATTGTGAAAATGACAGTCCTACTAAAGGTGATCTATACATTCAATGCAATCCCAATACAAATAATAATTCCATTCTTCATTGAGATAGAAAAGAAGAATGAAAAAAGATCCCGAAAAAGCAAAGCACTTCTTAATAAGAGAAATGAGGTAGGAGGCCTCTCACTCCCTGATTTCAAATCCTACTACACTGCTATGATGGTCAAGACAGTGTGGTACTAGTACTACGACAGACACATAGATTAATTGAATAGAATTGAGAACCCATGAATCAGTATGCCTACCTATGGTCAACTGATTTTTGACAATGAGATGAAATCTGTTAAGTAGGGAGATTACAGCCTTTTAAACAAATTGTGTTGGCAAAATTGGAAAACCATCTGCACAACTCAAGCAAGACCCACACCTTACACCATACACAAAATCCAAATCAAAGTGCATCAAGTACCTAGGAATAAAGCCAAGGACTATAAACTTAATTAGAGAAAAGCTTGTAAGAACCCTAGAAGCCTAATCCACAACATGAACACTCTTCTAAGCATCCTGGAAAACCTACAATCTGGAGAGGATAAAATGGATGAATAACATCTTCTAAGAATCAAATCCCAATGTGCATCTAAAAAGTATTCCAACAGGTTGAAAAGGGAAGCCACGGACTGGGGGAAAATATTTGGTAATGACATGTCTGATAAAAAACTTTAGAATTTATAGAATAATCGAGTATCAAAACAAGATAAAAGTAACCACCCAATTGCAAAATGGGTACAGGATATGAACAAACACTTCACCAAAGAAGACATTCAGATAGTGAACAACTCATGAAGAAGTGTTCAAAATCCCTAGCTCTAAGAGAGATACAAATCCAAACAACTATGAGATATCATTTCACTCCAGTAATAATAGCAAAATTATTTAAAAAAACAGAGCAGCAAACAACAAATGCAGGTAAGGTTGTGGATAAACTGGAACCCCTTTTCACTGTTGGTGGGAGTGTAAAAATAGTGCAGTAACTATAGAAGGCAGTAAGCGCTTTCTCAAAAAGTTGGGAATAGAAATACCATTTGGTCCAACAGTTCCACTACTGGCAACATGCCCTAAAGAAATGAGGACTGCCACTCAAGCAGATATATCTACATTTATGTTTATTGCTGCTTTTTTCACAATAGCAAAAAGTTGGAAACAACCCAAATGCTCATCAACAAAAGAATGGATAGAGAAATTGTTGTATATCCACACAATGGAATATTATGCAGCACTGAAAGATAAGGAACTCATGGAATATTATGCAAAATGAGTGAACATAGAGGAATTATACTGAGTGAAATATCAGTCACAAAAAGAAAAATACTACATAATCTCACTTCTGAAACTGTACTGACATAAGCGGTGGGGGAAAAGTAAGAAAATAGAAGGTAAGTAATGTACATGGCATTGAACTATATGAGGAAGAGAACTATATCAAAGGAATATGTGATTAGATATTATTGGTATAACTATAACATGAGTCAATAATAAGAGCTGCATAGTAAAGTGGACTGGGGCAGGAGGAGGGCACTGTATAACAATGATTCCTCCCCCTCAAAGAAAAGTGAACTAGTGGGATGGAAGTTGCAGGGAGGAAAATGTGCAACAATGAATGAATGAATGAATGAATGAATGGAAATCCAAACTCTCTATAAACTTTTATTAAAATCTCAGTAACAAAAAGAAGAGATGCAATCAATTTTGCAAGGTGCAATCCTTGACTTCTCCAGCAAATATGTCAAGTTCTCCTCAGTTTCAGTGAGCAAGTTAATATTATCTGCACAATGTAAGTTGCTGATGAGTATTTTTCCAATACTAAGGCTACATTCTTCTTTCTAAATTCTAGACTCCTAAATGATCTGTTTAACATATAGATTGAAAAGGTATAAAGAATACATCTCTGATGAACTCCTTTCTTGATTTTGAACCATACAATGTTCCCCTTGCTCTTGTTATTCCCCTTGTTATTAGGATGACAAATTCTTGATCTAGATATAGGTATTGCATGAACACATCTGGGATCCTGTTCTTATCATGTAAGCCACATTTTTTGTGCTCCGATGTCTTTGCAAAGTTGATAATACACAAAGTTAATAGACATCATTCTGGAAATAACCAGTATTTATTCTTTTTATGTGAATTGAATGTTAAAATTAAAAACTTGGCTTGGAAGGGTGGAGGGCCAGAAAAAGAGAAGACCTCCATGAAAATATATGGACATCATGACTGCTACAATGAGTTCAAGTGTATCAGAGATGGTAAAGATGGCATAGAATAAAATAATATTCAATTGTTGTCAATAGGTTCGCATGAGTCATACTCAATATAATGATAAAACAACACTATTCCATGAAAAAACACATCATGCATAGAAAGTTGGAGGACCAGTAAAGCACAAGAAGACCTTCAATAAGATGGACTGACACAGTGACCTCAGCACAGCGTCAAGCATATCAGAGAAAATGAGGGTGGCAAGCAATAGGATAAGGATCAGACTTGTTGCTCATAGGGTCACTGATTCATACTGAACTCAATGATGCCAATAAGAAAGGCAACTTTTTTTAAATGCCTAATTTTATTTAATAATTACATTTTACAAAATTAGTTTAATGAAATTTTTACTTAGTTTATTGATGGCATATCAATGGATATCTTTCAACAAACATATGCAGGCCTGGACGTGCTCACTAGTTTGTGCCAACAAACCTGGATGAAAACTACCCGGCCAACTGATTGGAAGATACCCATATTTATTCTCATTTCAAAAACAGTGATCGAACAGAGTGTGGAAATGAATGAAATACTGTATCTACATAAAACTATCAGATGTGTAAGCTGGATTTAGAAAAGGCTGTGTAATCAGGGACATTATATTCAATTTGAGATAGATCTTAGCTGAAAGCAGAGAGTAAAAGAAGAATGTCTATCTATGCTTCATTGACTATGAAAAGGTATTTGCCTTTAAATCCCAACAAATTATGTTAACCTTAAGATGAATGAGAATCCCAGAACAATTAATGCTCATGATAAACCTATATTTGGACTAGGAAACAGTCAGAACAGAGTGAGGGAACATTGCATGGTTCAAAATCAAGAAAGATGTACGTTGGGGATGCGTTCTGTCTCTATACCTTTTTAACCAATATGTGGAACAGATCGATCAGGGAGCTGGACTTTATGAGGAAGACTACAGCATCAGAATTGGAGGAAGACTCATTAACACTCTGTTATGCAGATGACACAACCTTGCTAGCTGAAATTGAGAAAGATCTGAAGTGTTTGTTGCAGAACATCAAGGACTGAATTCAATATGGAATGAAGCTCAACTCCAGGAAAACAAATATTCTCATGACTGAGCCAATTGGAAACATCATGATATATGGAGAAGACACAGACTGATTGTATATTTTTAAAATTCATATGCTAGTGGTAAGTTTTCAAATTTTGGAGAAACAAAGAACTACTTATGGAAAAAATGGATTTGGGTTTTATGTCTGAAAATATACATAATCTAAGAACATCTATATGGTCTTTTACATAAACAAAAAAGTACTTTGGACGTTTAAAGCAATAGCATGATTTGTAAAGAAAAAAGCATTCTGTGGAAATGAAATATCATTCATTCACTATGAAGAACAGTCGGGGCACTTGTGGCTTTCTTTTTATCCAAAGTGGGTGTCAGCAGAGTGGACTTGTGAGATGAATGGGGGATCACTGGCTCAGAGTTTGCCAGCGTTTGGGCATGCCGGAATGGTAAAATATGATAGGGCACTCAGGCCTGTTTTTAATTGTTTTTAGTCAAACATACTTCAAGGCTGTATAGGCCCGGTGTGTCCACTTGCTGTACAGAGGTAATTTGTGGTGCTGTGACGCTGAACACTATGACACTGATGTGTCAAGTGTGATAATGATTACCCATGGTGGACAGTATTTGGTGAAGCCCCCCAATTAAAACAAGCTTGGAAGCAGGAATGTCATCCACTTCCAAAATAGTTCTCCTCTTGGAAACCTGCAGAAGGCTGAAAGTCACGCAAGTGTTGAGGACTTTTGTTCATAGGGTCCCTATGAATCGCCTATGACTCAACGATACTTAAAAACAACTATAATTATAATGCCATGTACTTACAAGAGAATGAACAGATATGTCTTGGAGAGGTTGAAGCCAGATTGATCCTGGGAGACAAGAATTATTAGGATTTTTCCTAAAAGACTTTGGACAGGTTGCTAGGAGGTGATATTCTTTGGAGAACGACATGAAGGGTGGAGCATTGGCAAATAAGGAAAGTATGGAAGGGGATAGGTGTGTCAGAAACAATAAGATTGGCACAGGATAGAGCAAGTTACAGGGCTTTTGTACATCGAGTTGCTATGAATCTCAAGTGACTCGATGGCACGTAACAACAACAACAACAACAACAACAACTTAGCCTAATGCTAAGAAGGAAGCTCTGTTAACCTTTTGTTAAGACGCCCCACTGTACTCCCAAAGATGGATGGTTCAAATCCACAAGTTCCTCTGTGGGAGAAAGATAGAAAATTCTCTTTCTGTGTGATTTACAGCCTCTGAAAACCCACTGAAGGGTCAGATATGGGTTGGTTCCAACTTAATGTCAAGCAACTAGGTGGCCTAGAAGAGCTCTGGTGGCATAGTATTAAACTGCACTGCAATCTCAAAGGGAAACAGTTTGAATCCACCAACTGCTTTGCTGGATATAGATGAGCAATATCCTTCTGTCACTTAACTGCCTTTGAAAAGCCACTAGAGTCAGCCATGGGTCAGTTTTGACTTGAAGACACATGACCAGAAACAAAGTAGCCTAGTGGTAAGAAGTTATACTATAAATGGTACAATGGTACACAGTTTGAATCTACCAGTCGTTCTCTGGAAGAAAGATGAGTAAATTCTTCCTGTGCAAGAAACTGCCTCTGAAAATGTGCTGAAGGGTCAGCTATGAGTCAGTGCTAACTCAATGGTATACAACAAGAAGAAGATAAAAATACAAAGATAACTAATAAAAGCTTTGTTGTCTACAGTCAAAACAGACTCTTAGCTGACCCTCCAACAGATTTTCAGAGGCAGTTAATTACAAGGAAGGAGATTGTTCATTCTCCCATGGAGCAGCTGGTGGGTGACCTTGAACCACATGCCTTCAGGATTGCAGCTCACGAGGCCACCTGCTGCTCATTACAGGCATTGCACTTAAAAATTCAAAAATATTTTTTCTGTATATGAATACAACTACTAAAACCATTTAAAATATATTTTAAAATCTATTATTATTTTTCAACCATATAGCTGCAATTTTTATTAAAGTAAAAGTTTCTAATGTCCCAGATAATAATTTTCTCAAGTCTATAAACATCTCTTAGCTAATTACTTCTGGAAATAGATCAAACCACATGTCACTTATTATATGCCTAGAAGGCATCTCTTTGATATCATGTGTTGATGAATCAGGGAAAAATTCTAAAAAGACAATTTATTCTAAGCTCTCTGCTGTATTGGAGATAATATATGAGCAACTTTAGTGGAACAAAATGAATTGGTTCCAATAGTTCAAGCACAGAACATGGCCACAACAATCTTGATGCTCATATGAAAAAATGTGCTTGAAAGCATAAAGTCAGAGGCCCTAAGCTTATGTTAAAAAAAAAAAGTAGAGTCTCAACTTCATTTTAAAGTCTTAGTGTGAATCTGAAATCCTCCCTGGATTTTTTACAAGCTGCCTTTAAAATCAAAGATGCTTTAACTTTGATGACAGACCTGGAAATATACTCTAAGGATGACATTTCTATTCTGTTTTCTGTTGTTGTTTTGGGTAGGTGGCACTGCATTCACTAAAATTTACAGTGATCATATGAACAACGTACCTTAACCTTGAACCATCTTGTGCCAAATTCATCATATGTGATATAATTGAGCCCATTGTTACTCTGTGTCAGTCTATCTTACAGAAAGTCTTCAGCCCTTGCACTGGTCCTCCACCTTCCTACACTTGATACTCTTTCAAAAGACTGATCCCCCCCCAAAAAAAATTTAAAAAAAAAAAGAAAGACTGATCCCTTCTAAGAACATGTCCATGGGAGATGACGTTTCACCATATTCACCTCTAAGGAGCATCCTCTATGCACTTTCTCCAAGGCACGTTTGTTTGTTCAGGTCCAGGAGATATTCAGGACTCTTCAATGCTATGACTCAAAGACATTGATGTTTCTGTAATCCTTATCCATCATTCAACTTTCAAATGCATAGGAAGGAATTCAAAAGCCCACCGCTTGAATCTGATGTAGCTTAATTTTAAATTGATATACCTGCTTTTCTGCATATTATTAGAGAATGCTTTGACAACAGATTTTCCCATTTCAATACCAAAAGGGTTGATTGTGGACCCAATAAAGGTGATATGATTGACATCAACCTTTTCTCCATTTTTCATAATGTTGCCTATTGGCCCAATGGTAAGGATTTTTGTTATTTTGGTATTGAGATATAATCCATATTGAAGGCTTTTAATCTTTTGTAGCAAATGTTTCAAGTCCTCCTCACTTTCAGCAAGCAAGATTGTGCCATCTGCATAATGCAGGATGCTGATGATACACACTTTGTCATAAATTCCAGCTTCTCAAATGACTTCCTCAACATACAAACGAAATACTTATGGAGATATTACACAGCCCTGATTATCCTTCTAAAAGCAGAACCAATTTATTCACCAAAGAACTTCTTGACTATAACTAAAAATACATGCACAATATGATAGGTTGTACCTAAAAGTACAAGAGATACATATGGTCTTATGGATAAATATTTATAATCATGTCCAGAAAATGACATGGTTGAAGAATAACAAGTTACCTACAAAGTGTTCGTGTCTGCCATTCAAGGATCACTCTGAAATAAAGTGAAAGCAATATACATATCTTTTACTAATTCTGTATTCCTAGTTTTACGTGTTGTTGTTAGATGACTTTGAGTCTAGTATGACCAACAACTACACTGTTGTTGTTGTTGTTATGTGCCATCAAGTCGTTTGCGACTCATAGCGACCCTATGTACAACAGCCCTAAACCATGCTCTATCCTGTGCCAATCTCATTGCCTCTGACACACCAATCCCGAGTGCCCCAGTCACTGAATCAATCCACCTCATAGAGGGTCTTCCCCTCCTGCGCTGTCCCTCTACTCTACTCAGCATGATGTCCCTCTCTAAAGCCCTGTCTCTCCTTACAACATTTCCAAAGTATGTCAGACGAAGCCCCAGAATCCTTGTCTCCAAGGAGAAGCCTGGTTTAATCCTCTCTACGATGAATCTGTTTGTTTTTTTGGCAGTCCATGGTACATTCAAGCTACACTATGGACAACAAATTTGAATCGTGTCCTATTCTGTGTAACCTTCACACTTCTTGACACATTAGAACCCTTCGCATCAATCACCATGTCAATGCACCTGACTGAGAGTTTTCCTCTCCTTTGCTGACACTCTGCCTTTCCAAGCATTATATTTCTCTCCAAGAAGTAGCCTCACCTAGCAAAATGGCTGAGCATGGAAGATGAAGCTTTATTCTCTTTGCTGCCAAAGAACAATCTGTCTTCACCCTTTCTAAGGCATATTTATTTATTCATTTGTCAGTCCATGAGATGTTCACCACTCTTTTCTAACACCACATATCAAGGCATCATTTTTTTCTGTCTTCCTTATCCACTGTCCAGTTCTCAGATGCATAAAAAGTGACTAGAAAGCCCATGACCTAAATCAAACACAAGTTAGTCTTCAAACTGACATAATTACTCCTCAATAATTTGGAAATGTTCCTGTCTGCAGACTTTCACAGTGCAATCAATATGTCTACTGATTTCTTGACTGCTGGTATCAAGGGTGTTAACTGTGGATCAAAGTAAAATGAAGTTGTTTAAATATTTTCAGTCTTTCGATTATGATGTTGCTTATGGGTTCAGTAGTAAGAATCTGCATTTTCTTGACATTGAGATGCAATCCATATTGAAAGCAGCGTCTTCTCAAATAATTTATTCAGCATACAGAACAAATAGGTATGGAGAGAGAATACAACCAAGACGCATTCCCTTCTTTATTTTAAAACATCTAGTGTTTCCATGTTCTGTTCACATAAGAGAAACCTGGCCCAGGTGTAAGTTTCATATGCGCACAATTAGAAGATTTTCTTCTCCATGTTAGCCATAACTTGTTATGAAGTACACAGTCAAATGCCTTTGCATAGTCAATAAAGTATAAACAGACAGTTTTCTTATTTTTTTTTTCATTTTCAGGCAAGATCCATCTGATCTCAGCCATAATGATATTACTGGTGCCATGGTCTGTTCTAAATCTTCTTGAACTTCTAGTAATTCCCAGCCTATGTACTGTTCTAGCCATTTTTGAATGATCTTCAGCAGAATACTGCTTGCATGTGAAATCAATGATGTTGTTTGATAGTTTTCCCATTCTGTTGGATCAGACAGCTGTCCTCCAGTCTCTGGCATGGAGTAGTGAGTGCATCCTGGTCTACATCTGTTAATTGAAATATGGCAGTTGTTGTCCCATGGATTCCTGGGGCCTTATTTTTTGCCAGTGTCCTCAATGTAGCTTCTGCTTCTTCTTCACTTACTATTGGCTCCTCATCATATGATAAGTATTTCCAGAAATTCTGCAATGTTACTCTGTTCTTTTTAGTTCAGTGAATCTATGTATTCCCTTCATCTTTTTTTATGCTTACTGGTTCATTCAATATATTTCCTGTGGAATTTTTAATCTTGTAACTTGAGAGTTAAATTATTTTTCAGATGTCCCAACTTGAGAAATACAGAACAAGTTCTTCTCTTTTTATTGCACAATTCCAGCTCTCTATAATTTCTCTGATAATACTTTGCTTTATCTTCTTTCTTGCCTTTGAAATATTCTATTTAGCTCTTTTACTTCAGCATGTTCTCCCTTTGTTTTGGCTTCTCAATGCTCTAGTACAACTTTAAAAATATTTTCCAACATCAATTTTAATTTTTTCCCCCACTCTCTTCTGTCTTTTTAATGACCATTTGGTCTTTCCATGGATGATACTCTTTACATCATCCCACAATTCATTTGTCTTTGATCATTGGTGTTTAATGCTTCAAATCTATTCTTAACATGATTTTGAAATTCAGATGAAATAGATCCAAGATTATATTTTAGTGCTTGTGGACTTATTTTAATTTTCTTTGGCTTCAATTTGAACTTGAAAATGAATAATTGATGGTCTAACTACAGTCTGCCCCTGGCTTTGTTTTGACTGCTGATAGCGAACTTCTCTTACAGTTCCTTCCACAGATGTAGGCAATCTGATCCTTGCGTGGCCCATTAGATGAGGTCCCTGTGTAAAGTCGTCATTTGAGAAAAACTGGATGAAATATGTTTACGGCATTGAAGTCTATGGGGGAGAGAGTAGTCTAAAAGTATTATATTTTAGGGCATTATTTTTATCGTAGGAGTATGCAATGAGGGTTGCAGAGTGGATTATATTTG
>NW_006399923.1:4526866-4529669 GCF_000299155.1 Elephantulus edwardii | reverse complement strand
AAGCATCCTTGATTACAGCAACTCTAGGTTTGAACCTGTTCTTCAGTTTCTTGAGCTTAAGAAATGCTGAGCGAGTCCGGCCCTTTTGATTTTCTGACTCTAGTTCCTCGCACATTTCCTTGTAGTATTTTGCTTTGTCATTCCGAGCAGCCTTTTGGAATCTTCTGTTTTCTAGCTAATAGGTATGCATATTCTATCATCCAATTATGAATGTTTATGCTTTTTTCATTTGTGTTGTTTTTCATGTTTTTGTTTTTTTTTTGTACCCGGTTGTTTTTTGTGACATAAACTGACAAGTCTGAATCGACTCATAGCTGCCCCTCCAGCAGGTTTTCAGAGGCTTTGAATCACACAGGAGGAGACTGCCCATCTTCCTCTTCTGGAGAAGCTTGTAGATTTAAAACACTTGTCTTAGAGTTGGCATCACGAGACCTCACCATTAGGCCTACAGAACACAGGACCAGTCATTTTCACTCAATCACAGTGGAAACATCCTTGTCTGGTTAGTTTCCATCCCTCAAAAACCTTAATTTTCACTCCTTTAAGTAGACTCCATCATGTAGCTAAAAAGAGATGGGTATATGCCCAGGCATCTCATGACTTATTAACGAAAATGCTTTCCTCAGAAAGTACTTCTAACTTGGGCATCTGGGTTCCACCCAAATTGATTCTTACAAAGACTCTACAGGCTATTAAAATCAGTGTTCAATAACAAGGAAGAAATACATCCAATTGCAGGTTCAATTACTATAAACTTCTAGGAACTTAGCCAGCAATTTCATAACACCTTCAGCAATATTTATCCATTACATGATTTTTTCTTTTAGAAAACTTGTCTCAGGAATTATTTCTATGCTTTCAAGTGTACTTTATGATTTTTAAAATGTAAAATTATAGGGTTTTTAAACATGTAAACAAATAAGTGTGCCCTTCTGTAGAAATAACAACAACAAATGAGAACAAAAGCATAAGATGAAGCTTTGAATCACCCACTTGCTGCTCTGAAAATTAGAAGTTCAGTTAAACATACACATTGTTTAGACTGATTTTTGTTTCTCCTGTTAATGTTTGCACTCAGCTAGAAATCATACAGGGAAACAGTATTTAAAAAATATGTACATGTATCTTTTGTACGAATTAGCAACAAGAAGATTAATGAGAATAGTACCATTACATTTCTGAACTCAGCTGTTATGTTTTCATGGTGATTGATAGGGTTGCTGTTGTTATGACTCTTAGTGACTTTGAGTACAACAGTGGGGAGCATAGGCATATTAACGACCCCTCAGAGAAATGTTCACACCCAGGATCAATTTCAAAAAAATAGAGAGGGTTGTTGCTGTTGTTAGTTACCATGGAGTAGAGTACAAAGAGTAGAAACACTATGAAAAGAAATGAACCCTGATCTATCCTGTGCCTCTCTGACACACTTGAACTTATTGTTGTAGTCCTTATATGAATACACCTTGCTGTGGGTCTTCCTGTCATTCGCCTTCACTCCATCTTTCCAAGCATGATGTCTTTCTCCAAAGAATAGCCTCTCCTAGTAGTATGCCAGAAACATAAATGCAGGATATTCACATGGATTTCACCTGATGGTATGCATAGGAATCAAATCGATTACATTTGTGGAAAGATTCGCTGGAGAAGCTCAATATCAGCAGTGAAAACCAGGCCGGGTGCTGATTGTGGAACAGACCACCAATTACTCATATGCAAATTCAAGCTGAAGTTGAAAAAAATTAAGTCCAAGGGAACCAAGATTTGACCTTAACTCTGTCCCACTTGAATTTCAAGACCATCTCAGAAACAGGTTTGAGGCCTTGAGCACAAATGAGTACTGGGATTATATCAAGAAAATCATCGATGAAGAATGCAACAGATCATTACAAAGGCTAAAGAAGAAAAAAGGACCAAGATGGATGTCAGATGAGACACTGAGTATGGCATTATAGCACCAAGAAGCCAAAGTTAAAGGAAGAAATCAAGAAATCAAAGAGCTGAATAGAAAATTTCAAAAGGCAGCTCGGGACGACAAAGCAAGATACTATAATGAAATGTGCAGAGACGTAGAGTCAGAAAATCAAAAGGGCTGGACTCCCTCAGCGTTTCTTAAACTGAAGGAGTTGAAAAACAAATTCAAGCCACGGGTGGAAATACTTAAGGATAGTTTGGGTAGAATGTTGAATGATCCAGGATGTATAGAAAGAAGATGGAAGGAGGACATAGAGTTATTGTATCAGAAGGATTTGGCTGACACAGAGGAATTTCATGAAATAACATATGAGCAAGAACCTATGGTATGAAGGAGGAAGTTCAAGTTGCTATGAAGGAATTGGCAAAACACAAGGCTCCAGGAGTTGACTGCATACCAATTGATTTATTTCAACAAACAGATGCTGCCCTGGATGTGCTCACTACTTCGTGCCAGGAAATCTGGAGGACAGCCAGCTGGCCAACTGACTAGAAGAGATCAATATTTGTTCCCATTCCAAAGAAAGGTGACCAGAGTGTGGAAATTATCAAACAATATCATTGATGTCACATGCAAGCAAGATTCTGCTGAAAATTATCCAAAAACCTTTGGAACAATATGTCAACAGAGAACTTACAGATGTGCAGGTTGGATTTAGAAGAGGTCCTGGTACTAGGGATATTATAGCTAATGTTAGATGGATCTTGGCAGAAAGCAAAGAATACCAGAAGACTGTCTATCTGTGCTTCATTGACTATGCAAAGGCTTTTGACTGTGTGGATCACAACAAGCTGTGGCTGACTCTGAGAAGAATGGGAATCCTAGAAC
>NW_006399923.1:4514083-4526201 GCF_000299155.1 Elephantulus edwardii | reverse complement strand
GTCAGAATGTTCCCTGGAGTCAAGGATTCTGATGCTTTGTCTGACATACTTTGGACATGTTGTAAGGAGGGACGGGTCCTTGGAGAGGGACATCATGTTTGGGAGACTGGAGGGACAGCGCAGGAGAGGAAGACCTTTGATGAGATGGATCGATTTTGTGAGTTGAGTTGTGGCAATGAATGTGTTTGAGACCGCGAGGTTGGCACAGGATAGAACGACATTTAGGGCTCTTGTACATAGGGTCGCTATAAGTCGCAAACAACTCTATGGCACATAACAACAAACAACAACAAAAAGTAGTACATCAAAATATAAGAAAAGCTTTACCATCCTTGCCATCAAAGAGTACTCTAGTTTCACCTTCTCTAAGACAGTTCAAGGGACAGTCAATACTCTCCTCTAACCCTACAGATCAATAATAATGTAGATTTTTCTTCCCATCTTTGTTCATTGTCGAACTCTCAGATTCACAGAAAGTGATTGAAAAGCCAATCATATACAACAAGTGCACCTTAGATCTCAATTTAATAGTATTGCTCCTCAGCAACTTGGAGAGACCCTTGACTGCAGACTTTCCCGTGCATTACATCTCTGATCCCCAAATAGTGGGTACTAAGTACGTTGTGAATCCAGGAAAATTGAAACTATTGATGGCTTCAATCTTTTCCCCTACATATCCTTGCATCACCTCTCAGTCCAGTGATGATCATTTTTGTAATCTTGACATAGAGATGCAATCTATATTGAAGGCCGCAGTACGAGAGGTTCTATAGAAAGTCTTTCAAATCCTCCTCACTTTCATCAGGAAAGGTGGTCTCATCTGCACAGTGAAAATTACTGAAGAATCTTCCTGTGATTCTAGTGTCACATGTTTCTCCATAGAGTCCTGCTTTTCAAATAATCTGTGGATCATACAAATTGACTAAGTACAAAGTAAGGATACAACCAAAAGGGACATTTGTCTTAGTGTTAGTTTTAAAACATGTAGCCAAGATAGAGAAATAGAACAGCAGTATTACATTGTCATTGAGTCAGAATCAACTCATAGGAGAACCTCTAAAGGGTTTCAAAAATGCAAATGACACAGAAAGCAATTGCCTCTCCCTCAGAGACAGTGCTATATTTGAATAATCAAGGAAGTGTTTTTGAATTGGCAGTGTGACTAACTATGGACTATGACATTATATCTCTTTATCTAGTTACCTCAGTCTGGAGTCTATATTTTTGGAATATCTATTAAAATATGATCAACCTCATCTGATTCATAGGAACCCTCTTCAAGGGTTAAAACTGTGTGGTAGACATACTTGAACTATCTGTCAAAACTATTTAGATGTGCTCACCATGTTTTGCTAAGAAATCTGAAGGACATTTACCTGGAAAACTGATGGAAGAGAGTCATATTTATTCCTATTCCAAAAAAAATTAAAAAGGTGACCCAACACATTGCGGATATTATTGAACACAAATATTATACTCAAGTAAAATCTTGCTGAAAAAAAATCCAAAAACAACTAGAACAGTACATTTACAGAGAACTACAAGAAATACAAGCCAGTTTTAGAAGAGGCTGTGGCACTAGAGACGTCATCATCAATGTCAGTTGGATCTTGAAAAACAGAGTACCTGAAAAGTATCTCTTTGTGTTTCATTGGCTATACAAACACATTTAACTATGTGAATTGCAACAAATTGTTACAGACCTTGAGAAGAATGGGAATTCCGAAACACTTGATTTTGCTCATGGGAAACCTATACTTAGACCAGGAAGCAGTCCTCAGAACAGAGCAGGGAGACACTGCAAGGTTCAAAATCAGGAATGGAGTGCATCAGGGATGCATCTTGTCTCCATTCCTTTTCAATCAGTATTCAGAACAGATCATTTGGGAAGCTGGGTGTAATTAAAAGGAATGTAGCATCAGGATTGGAGGGAGTCTCATCAACAATCTATGCTAAGCATATGGCACAACCTTACTTGCAGAATTCAAGGAGGGTCTGAAGCATCTGTTGCAGAGGATCGAAGATGATAGTCTTCAATATGGATTGAAGCTCAACATAAAAATGACAAAGATAATTACCACTGGCCTGTTGGCAGAATCATGATAGATGGAGAAGAGATTGAGAGTGTTAACTATTTCAGCTTGCTTAGCTCCATAATCAATATTATTGGTATCAGCAGCCAGGAAATTAAAAGACAAATTGCATTTGTAAAGTCTCCTTTCAGGAAGCTCTCCAGTGGGCTACAGAGCAATGATGCCAGTCTAGAGAGTAAGGTGCACCTGATCAATGACTACCAAAAGAACAAATAAGCCTGCCATGGAGAAAGTGAAACCAGGTATTCTTTGGGGTAAGGATAGTGATACTCCATCTCACAAATTTGGACACATTGTAGGGAGGAGTCAGTGTAAGAGAAGAAGGCTACAATAAAATGAATTGACATGGTGTCTGTAACAAAGGTCTCAAGTGTGTCAATTATGGTGAGGATGACACTGGTTGGGGCAAGTTTCAGATCTGCTATTCATAGGATCTTTATGAACTACAGTAAAATAGGTGGCGTAGAAATCCAAACACAACAAATGCATGCAACAACATAATCCATATCTGTAGTTTAAATGTCTGTAAAAAAAACTCTGGCTAACATCTTTACCCTCTGATAAATATCATTAACCTCCTATTTTATAACATGAACTAATGTTCTACTTTTCTGCTCTAAAATATCTCTTCTGACCATTTTTCTTTCTCAAGAACTAGAGATTTCATCATTAAAATTGCTCTGACAAAAACATAAAATTCCATTTATTCTGACAACAACCAAAGATACATCTTTCTCTCACATCGCATATCTTTCAGCATCAGCAAATATTTTTCACCCTGTATTTAAAAAATTGAAACACCATATTTTATCAATCAAGAATATCCCACTTGCCAAATATGCTGTTGTTGTTGTTAAGTGCCGTCGAGTCGCCGGCGACTCATAGTGGGGAGAGTTCTCGACTGCTTGGGTGTCTTTCATCCTCTCTCCAGGTTAATAGGGTTTCCAGAGGCAAACTATTATGGAAGTGGATGCCACTCCCCCTTCCAAGCTATGCTCAGGATATACATTGAATATATATAGTGAAAGGATACCATCCTGATATACACTCTTCCTGAATTCAAACTATGTATAACTCTCATTTTTTGTTCAAAAGATTGCTTTTCTGTCTTTACACAAGATCAGCAGCAGCACAATTTAGTGTCTGCTCTTGCCAAATATACTCTATTAAATAATAATACAAAAATTACAGCTTTCAGTTTGGATGGCATCTCAATGTAAAGGAAACAAAAATCTTCAAAACTGAACCAAAAAGTGGTACCATGAGAAATGGAAAAAATATTGAAATTGTTAATGAGTTCATTATACTTGAATTGATATCCTTGGAAATATTAGTTGAGAAATAAAATGTAAACTTCATTGGAATCATATGCTGCAAAGGACTCTTTAAATATTACAAGTGAAAATGGAACATAAAGAACTATTGTGCAACTAACTGTAGCTATGGTATTTTCAATCTTTGTATATATTTAAAAGCTGGGCAATAAATAAGGAAAACATAAGAATTACATGTGTTTTTAAGTTATGAAATATATGGACATCAAAAAGAAGAAATAGGGGAGCTCTGGTGGCCCAGTGGCAAGAAGCTGCACTGTAATCCCAGAGGTACATGGTTCGAATCCACCAGATGCTCTGCTAGAGAAAGAGGAGCAATATCTTCCTGTACCAGTCAGATCTGATTTGACAGTACACGCACACAAAATAATAAAAAAAATTTAAAAAAGAAGAAATAAATATGCCTTTAAAAAGGCAAAATCAGAATGCTCTTTTGTAATGAAGATGACCAGACTTTGTGTATCCTATTTTAGACATACAGTCACCACTCTTGGCACCAGCAGCCAGGAAATTAAAAGACATATTGGAAAATGTGCTGTCAAAGACCTCTCCAAAGTACTGAAGAGCAACAACATCAGTCTGGAGACTAAGGTGTGCCTGATACAAGACATGATCTTGGCAATCACTTGCTATGCATCAGAGAGTTCGACAATGACTAGAGATAATAGAAAAAGAATTATTGCTTTTGAGTTGTGGTGCTAGAGAGAGTATTGAATATACCATGGACGGCTAAGAGAACAAACAAGTTTGTCCTGGAGAGGGTGAAACCAAGCTACTCATTGGAGGCAAGGATTCTGAAGCTTTGTCTGGCATACTTCGGACATGTTGCAAGGAGGGACCAATCCTTGGAGAGGGATGTCATTCTTGAGAAGGTAGAGAGACAGCACAGGAGCGGAAGATCCTTGATGAGATAGATCAATTCAGTGACTGGGGTAACGGCGGTAGGTGTGTCGGAGACAGTGAGACTGGCACAGAATAGAGCAGGTTTTAGGGCTCTTGTACATAGGGTCACTATGAGTCGCAGGCGACTCGATGGCACATAGTAAGAACAGTCAGAATGGAACTCATTCTGTGGAGAACGATATCATATTTGGCAAGTTCGGGGGGCAAAGGGGGGGGAGATCCTTTTGAAACAATGGATTCAAACATAGGAATCAGTGTGTTGACAGTGCAGAAAATGACAATACATTCTTGTGCATAGAGTCCTCACCAGTTGCAACTGCCTAGATGACTCCTGTACATTTAGCATCAACTATATCATCAGAAACACCTAAGGAAACCCTATATTTATAGCTTTTGCTACTACTAAGGCTTATTTATAAAGATAGCTTCAATTAATCCTTTACTTCAGTGGTGTTTGTTAAGTGAGCTTTTGGATATTTGAGAAGGAGTAGAATGTACAGTACTATTAACCTACACAATTCTACATTAACATCATTGTAAATAATTCAGTCAATCTATAAAGGGTGAAGTCAGTCTATAAAGAGTGACTGAATTATTTACAATGATGTTAATGCAGAATTCAGTAGGTTAATAGTACTGCACATTCCTCCTCCTCAGGAGTGCTGTGCAAACAGAGTCGGGGAGCACTGCGTAGTTTAAGAAGGGAGTGCATCAGAGTTTGAGTCTTTCTCTGTGCCTATTATACTATCTGTATGCTGAGCAAATTATTTGAGAAGTTGGACGCTATAAAGAAGAATGTGGCTTCGGGATCAGAGGGAGACTCATCAAAAACCTGCCTTATGCAGATGACACAGCCCTGCTTTTTGAGGGTGAGGAGGATTTGAGGCACTTGTTGCAAAAGATCAAGCAATACAGCCTTCAATATGGATTGCAGCTCAATGTCAAGAAAACAAAAATTCTTACCACTGGACAAATAAGCAACATCATAGTGGATGGGAAAGAGATTAACTGTCAACAACTCCATTTTACTTGGATCAGCAATTAGCTCACTTGGTAGCAGCAATCAGAAAAGAAGAAAACATTGGGACAGTCTGTGATTAAGGACCTCTCCAAATTATTAAGAAGTAATAATGTCAGTTTAAGGACTAAGGTGCAGCTGATTGATGACCGTGACCTTTTTGATCACTTGTTATGCATCTGAGAGGTGGGCAGTGAATAAGGAGGACAGAAGATTTTATTCCTTTCAGTTGTGGTGTTGGAGAAGAGAACTGAACTTTCCATGGATTACCAAAGAAATATATGTTAGAGTGTGCAGTCAGAGTACTCTTTGAAGACAAGGTTGATGAGACTTCACATACTTCAGGCATGTTGCTAGGAAGGGTTTTTCCTTGGAGGGGAAAATGATGCTTGGAAGAGTGGAGTGTCAGAGAAGAAGAGAAGACCACAAATCAGAAGAATTGACATGGTTACTGCTGCAATGGGCTATAGTGTTACAGGAAGTGTGAAGATGGCACAAGATAAGACAGAGTTCAGGTCCACTGTTCACAGGGTCACTATGAGTCACCTAACAAGATCAACAATAACAACCACAGTAAGTTAGTTTTGGTGTTAGCCAAAAGATGGCATTTTGTTTGTTTGTTTTTTGTTGGTGGTGGTTGTTTTCTGTTTTGTTTTTTGTTTGTTTGTTAGCCATTACAGTTAGTCATCTTGGTCTCCGGTTACCTTGACTGCAGGCAAATGTCCTTGCAAATTTTCATCATTTTGCAAATCATCAGCAGCTGTGAGATTAGAATAAGAGAGTGCTTTCCATACTTAGGAACAAAACTTGAGACAAGCAAGACTTGAGGCAAGCTAAATTCGAGGCAAGCAAGGCTGGTGAAAGATAAACCCTGGGGAGACTAAGTAAGGACCTGGTGGTAGAGAGACTGGCATTGTTATGGACAAACTGTGCCAAGGTATTACCTGAGTCTTCTTCTGTTTGTGCTGGCCACAGTTAAAGGTTTGGTTTTTCTTGCTTAATGTTAGAAAGAAAAGCTGACTTATAAATGATTTGAGGTAAACTTTGCTAGATTATTTGGTTATAACTACTGAACTGGAGTCTGAACTTATTGAGGAATTGTGTCTTGGAACTTTTAGTCTAAAACGTAATGTAGAGATATTGAGTTCCTTTTTTTACCCTCAGTTTCTCTCTTTCTTCTTCTTCTTTTTTTTTAATTTAAATTCATGAACTGGAAGCTCTGGTGGCACAAAGCTTAAATATTTTGCTGTTAACTAAATGACCAGTGAGTTGATCCTATCAGGAGAAAGATACAGTAGGTTTTATTTTTCCATAATGATTTACAACTTTAGAAACCCTAAACTGCATTTCTACTTTGACCATTAGGCTCATCATTCATTGCAACAGACTCAAATAATTGAGTGTGCTTTGATTTACTAGTTTACCAAATATTTTACTACCATATTCTCCTTTGTGTACACTAAGCAGCATGTTTATTTCATGTATCTGGTTTGTCATTAAGTTTATGATGTTTGACCAGTAACACCTACCTTTTTGTTCAGTTAATTACCATTCATTCAATTACTGCTAAACTGTTTTTCTTTTTTTGTCAACTAAATGACAAACAAATATTTGCGAATCTTTTATCTTTCTTTAAATTTCTAATGTATTTTAATACATTAAAACGTATTTTCTCTCACTAACTCTACAGAAGTAGGCTCTGACTCACTCTAATTTTCCACTGAATTTCTGAGGATATAAATCTCAGAAAAATTGGCCTATCTTTCTTTCCTACTAACAAAAGTAGTTTGGCTTTTAAGAGTGTATCGGACACTCTAACCATACTACATCACTATGGCTCCTTATAGTTTATGCAGAACTTCTGTATATTTAAAATCACAGTGAAAACCTGAAAAACATGCTGGAACTGAATATAGGCATACAGTTATGTATCATAATGAAATCAGGTTGCATTTTATCTTCATATAAATTGCAAGTTAATGAAAAATGAGGAAGACATTCAACCAGATGATCTGACATTGTACTTTGATCACTGACTATGAACATGGTTCAGGGTCAGTGGGGTTTATTTTATTGCGTGCAAGTTTGTGATGAGTCATAACTGCCTTGAATGGCACCTAAAAAGAATGGCAATCACAAAGGACAGGATTGAATTAGGCCAAATAACTTTCAGGTACTTTGTGTCTCACTAGATTAAAAATTTGTTCATGCATACAAACTAGAGTATTTCTGTTAATTACTGAATCTTATACTTTTAAGAATGATAAAAATTCAAATTACAGCTATGTCACAATGTAATAAACTACTTACTCCAAGGGAAAAAGACAGGCAATATATTCCCTCGCAATTGACAGCCTCATCAGTTCCAACATGTGGGATTGTGTAGTATTTGTGTGTGAATAGTGTGTGTGTGTGTGTGTGTGAGAGAGAGAGAGAGAAAGAGAAAAAAAGGGGAGAAACCAAGTGAGAAAGAGAGTGTAAGAACTATGATATTTACCTCAATACACTGTATTCAGGTAGTCTGACGTCTGATTTTTCTATATTCTCTGTAGGCAAATTGTTGTAACTACACACACATATACACATAACACCAAGAGTGTTTGTGTGTAGACACACACACACACACACACACATATTTGGTTTTCTTTAGGGCTTTGATTAAAATTTCAGCTTACTTTTATATTAACTAATTCAGAGAACTGGGTAATAGAAGAATGATCTATGCTGTTGAATTGTGGTGCTGGAGAAAAGTGTTGAACATTTGATGGACTGCCAGGAGAACAAACAGGTCTGTCCTGGAGAGAGTGAAACCAAGCTGTTTCCTGGAAGCGAGGATTTTGAAGCTCCATCTCACACATTTTGGTCACATGGGCAGGAGGGACCAGCCCTTGCAGAGTGACATTATGCTTGAAAGAGTGGCGTGCAGGAGAGGAAGACCCAGGATGAGATGGATTGACTCACTGGAGAAATGAGATTAGGTCTGTTGGAAGGATGAGATTGACTCAGGATACGGCAGGGTTCAGAGCTAATGTACATAGGATATCCAACAGTTGTAGGTGACTCGATGGCACATAACAACAATAATTTATTTATATTTAAAATTTGTTTAAATAACAATCTGTGTTATCACTCTTTTGTGAATGGTTTTTGTTATTGAGTTTGATGTTGTCAACTTGAGTAGGATTCACAGCGCTCCTATGAACAGCAGACCTGAGCCTCTGCTATCCTGTGCTATCTTCCTTATCTCCGACACAAAATGGTGAATTTACTGTCAATCCATCTTGTTTGGGGTCTTCCTCTCCTTTTCTGGGTTTCCAAGGCTGATTTCCCTTTCCATGGAGTAGACTTACATAGATACATGTCCAACTTACGGAAGATAAATGTTTGCCATCTTTGCTTCCAAGGAGCACAATTGGGTTTTTTTTTTTTGCAGTCAATATGATATTTTAGATAGTAGGCATAAAATATGAAATAATTAAGCACGGTTCTAAGAAATGGAAGTAATCAATCATCTCTGAAATAAACAGAATGCTATTTTCATTAATTTTTCTCAAGGTTTTGGACTTTACACCAAAAATTCTTGAAACCACTTATTTTTTCACATTTTCTATCAAAACCAATAAGTAGTCAGATGAGTGAAAAACTTTTATTCTAATAATATTTTCTTGTTAAACACAGAGTGCGTTAAAATGTATCTTCAAATTATATAACCAATGTAAATTACAAAATCTAATGAAATGTGTATGATTATGATAATAGCATTGACTATTAATAGCTTAGTGAGTAAAATGTTGTGCTGTAAACCCAAAGGTAGGCAGATACATTACACTAGCTTTCCTGGTAAAATAAGATATGTAAACTCCTATTACTATTTTTGCAAGTTCTAAAAATTTGCTGGAGTTCCTGCTATGGGATAGTTCAAACTGATTGCAATGAATTTTCACTTAAAATAACTAATAGCTGACCCTCCAGTGGATTTTGAAAGTCTATAAATTACACTGGAGGAGATCACCATTCTTTCTGTTAAGTAATAGCTGGTAGATACAAATCACTGGGCTTTGATTTGCCAGTTTGACTGGTTATCAACTAGACAACTAGAATTTCATTACCTTTAATGCATCACTAAACTAAGTATTGCATAACTAAATGTATCCCATAAACTATGTATCACATAATTAACTACATATTATATGTTAAGTATCTATGGTATACATTATTTAAGTTTTTGATACTGAATGAAGTAGAAATATTGCTTTATTTTCTTATTTAAAGTCTGTTCTCTTGTGTAGTAAAATTTGCTGTTTTGCTAAGGTAGAGATAGTTATACTGATACCTGATGTCTTGGCAAACTAAGAAATACTTTTACACAAACTTTGAAAATAAAATCCAAGCATTAAGAATGCTAATAGGATATTTCTTTTCTTTCTGAGTAATGAAAATAGGACTTTTAACAGCATTTCAAGTTCTCATTGTTCTTTTTTCAGTAATTCAGATGACAAAATGTAATTATGAAATATTTACATTTGCTTATATACTTTAACCTTTTTAATATTCTGAATTTCAGCAGATGGTCATTCTAACTCTTCTCAACAGGGGTTTGAGACTTAAATAGAAAAGAAATGTCCAAGCAATCAAATACAGACTTCTGAAAAGGTCAAATTAGTATAGTACATGGGCTATCATTCCCACAATGTATTAAATATTAGAAATCTGACAGAATATCCTTTTGACAAAATGTAGGGCAACTGCACACATGAGAAAGCTTTTAACAAGAAAGGAAAAATGCAAGTTATTTTGCATTTTTACTCACAGCCTTTATCAATACACAAACAATAAAAGAAGGTAAAATCACACATTATGCTATGCTTACATTTAATTGCACACACTGGAGTCAGAATTTCATAATTTTTAAGTTTGAACTTGATTTTTTCTGTTTTGCCATTCAATTTGGTATTTAATTTTTTTATGTTTTTGAGATTTTAGAATCATGTAATCTATGTCTAAATAAAATAACTGTTTTATTTACCTCTTTTGTAGTATTTTAAATATGACAAGCTTACTTAAGCTTATATTTGCATGTAATAAAAACAGTTTATTGTTCAGAGTATTCTTTTCTCTAAGAACCCTTTGTCTAAGAACATCATCTCTATAGTGGTCTTTAACATCAACAGTAGTAAAAAACTGGATTCTCATCTTTTAATGAAATACAGAGTGAAATATGAGCCATGAAAAGTGAAATGTACAGAGAGTACACTTTGTGGCAGAAACACATTTTGTGCTTTACCTGAACGAGTTAATATACCATGAGATACAGATCATATTATTATTTATCAACTTGCATTGATTTAGAGTAGTCTAATTTTGAAGCTCCACTTCACATACTTTGGTCATGTGGCTAGGGGAGACTGGTTCTTGGAGAAGGATATGATGCTCAGAAGAGTGGAGAGAAAGCACAGGAGAGGAAGATCCTAGATGAGAAGTATTGATACAGGAGCTGGGGCAGTGGAGATTGGTGTGTCAGAGTTAGTGAGACTGGCTCAGGACAGGCAAACTTCAGAGCTGCTGTAAATAGGGCTGCTATGGGTGATAGGTGAGTCGATGGAACATAATTACAACAACAGTAAATATAAACTATATAAAGAGTTCTGGTATTTTATCAGAATTATGCATAAGCTTTAATAATGAATAAGTAGTATTTAAACACTTAGTTTCTTATACCTCCTTTTCATTATTGTTTTTCAGCTCAAAATTTCACTAATATACTACAGAGTAAAAGGAAAAGATATTCTCTTCAAACAAAAATCTTTCTAAAATAGAAATTAAGCACATGTTTCAGAAAATACGTTATTTAGGGAAAGACATTAATTGACAGAGATCAAGTCCAAGATTAAATATCTTAAGTAACATTTAACGTCTTTGAAAAAAAGGAAGGTACAATTTTCAGAAGATATGGAATTTGATAAAATGGTTTTATGCCTTTTAAAACCAAGAGTACTTTAAAACTAAGGTATCCTTAAAAACAAACAAACAAACAAAAACTAAACAAAAAGAAACCCAAAACTAAAGTGTCCTTGATTCAGGCTTTTTAATCACTTGCTATATATCCAAAAGAGGTGCATTAGGTTTTTGAATGCCTGTTGTATTTCAGAAGAGGATGGCCAATCTTTCTTCCTAGTCTGTCTTAATTTGGACACTTAGCTTTCAAACAATATCTAACAGACAAGCATTTTATTAAAAGTAGCAAATGAAAGACACTTCCTTACAGAGATAAACAATACATTCAGTGTCCTGCCCCCAGCATGCGTGTCTTATCCCTTCCATTTTCCTGTTACATCAGCACTCCCTTCTATTCCATCCAACACCTCCTTCCCCCAACCACTCCTTGATATGATGGCTTAGGCCACGAGTCACTTCTTTGAAGGCTTGTGTCTCTCAATGATACTGGTCTCACACACTGATTTCTGTCTCACATTTAAAAGTATGATTGTGGAACAGACCACCAATTACTCATATGCAAGTTCAACCTGAAGCTGAAGAAAATGAAACCGAATTCACAGGAGCCAAAATATGACTTTGATTTCATCGGACTAGAATTTCAGAATCATCTCAGGAACAGGTTTGAGGCTTTGAACACTAATGATCGAAGACCAGATGAGTTGTGGGAGGATGTCAAAGGTAACATCCAGGAAGAGTGCAAACGGTCATTACAAAGACAGAAGAGGAAGAAAAGACCAAAATGGATGTCAGAAGAGACTCTGAAGATTGCACTG
>NW_006399923.1:4505512-4512323 GCF_000299155.1 Elephantulus edwardii | reverse complement strand
GATTAATTCGGTGACTGGGGTGATTGGGATGGGTGTGTCAGAGGCAGTGCGGTTGGCGCAGGATAGAGCAGGGTATGGGACTGTTGTGCATAGGGTTGCTATGAGTCGCAAACGACTCGACGGCACATAACAACAATAAGTCCAAATCTCATGTACCATCTTCAGGGTAGGATTTTTGTCCAAGGCAATACTAAGGAAGCGTACTTGCCCCTGAGCTTCAGGAGAGACCCATCCTTGTAGAAGAACATTAGTGTTGGAAAGATGGAAGGACAGCACAGAAAAGGAAGATTCTGGATGAGATGGATTGATACAGTAACTGGAGCAATGGGAGAAGGTGTGTTGGAGACAGCGAAACTGATTCTGGGTAGGGCATGCTTAAAAGCTTTGGTACATAGGGTTGCCATGAATCGCAGGCAACTCAACAGTACACACCAACAACATACAACTGAGGGCTATAAATTAATAAATATGACAGATGAATAATTTATGCTTTTGAGCTTTGTCGTTGGAGAAGAGTACTGAATATCACATAGACTGACAAAAGAACAAATAGATATATATCTTGAAGAATGTGTGACCAGGGTGTTCCTTGGTGGTGAGGATGGCGAAATTTGGTCTCACATACTTTGAGCCTGGTGTTAAGGGAGGCTAGTCCTTGGATGGTTGATAGAGGAAAGATTGACATTATCAAAGATTCCATCTTATTTGGATCCACAATCAATATCGTTGGTAACAGTAGTCATTAATCAGAAGAAGTATTACATTGTCAAAGTCTGCTATTAGGCATCTCATCAAATTATTGAAGAGCTCTTGTGGCCTAGTTGTAAGGAGCGGTACTGTCAAATCAAATGCATGCAGTTTTAATTCACCAGCCTCTCTGTGCAAGAAAGATGGGCAGTCTCCTCCTGTGTGATTTACTGCCTCTGAAAACCTGCTGGAGGGTCAATTACAGGTCAGATCCTACTTGACAATATATAACAACAAAATTCCTTGCAAAGGGACATCATTCTTGGAAATGTGGAAAGTCAATAAAACATAGGAAGACCTTCAAGGAGCTGGATTGAATAAAGTGATCACAACAAAAAGCATGAGGATGTAAGGTGATGAAGATGTTACAGGATAGAATATGATTCATGTCTGCTGTTTATAGAGTCACCCTAAGTTGTACTTGGCTCAGTGACATTTAACAACAACACAACAAACGTTTAACAGGGGAAGTGAGGAGTTATTGCAAATCCAGATTATTCCATATAAAGACTCAGTTTGGAAAGCTTGCTTTAATTTTTTAAAAATTCAAAATCATGAATGTAACGTTAGCAAGAAACTTAATATTAATTTAATATTAAAAAAACAAACCACAGAAATTGTTGTTGCTGTTAGGATGCATTGGATCACATTCACACGTTAGTATTTTGAATTGTTACCACTAACAGTGTATTAATAGAAAAATTTCTCTTATCAAATTAGAGAGGAATTCATCAGACTTTTTAAATATACACTGTAAGATATTAAGATGTCAGACCTCTTCCTGGTTCTTAACTACTCTTAAAGTCTATAAATTTTTTATACTGGTTAAAAATTTAACATCTCATCAAGACCTAAGAAAGATGGGACATACAAGTGAAGGTCTTGACTTTAAGCTTATTAGCTTCAAGGCAAATTTGCCTTCTCTAAGATGAACACACTTGAAGTATATTTAAGTGTTAAAGATGATTTAAATACTTTCAGAATACACAAGGAAGAAATTGAGATTCTTAGCACAAGGAGGACACAGTGTAACTGCAACTTGAAATCATTAAAAGTTTATGTTGAATGCTTTAGTTTCTGCACTTAATATAAGATATTAAGACTTACTGCTTTCAAAACAATCTGGAAAATGTTTCAAAATCACCCTAAAATTATTTATTCATATTAAGAAAATTAGAATTAAAAATTTCTCCCTCTCATCCTGTTCGTCATTAATGTAAGGAATGTTTGTCCTTAGAAGTTGTGTATGAAAACACTGTTAAGGTACTCCACTAAATTTCCAAGACTATATATCTTAATAATGAGAACCTTTTCATATTTTTTCCTAAGAGATGTTATCAGACTTGAACTTCTGGAAACTAATGACATTTTTGCTTAACAGAGCAACATGCTGAAGAAAAATCACCAGAACTCCTAAGAGCAGAAAGTCAAAACTCAAAATCATTGCCATTGACTCTAAAGGAACTTATAATTTGATATATCCGTGATATTTTGGAGGCTATAAATGGCACAGAAGATTCTCATATTTCTCTCCTAGAGCGATTGGTGATTTTGAATTACTAGAGACCACAAGCCTTGATTTTTATAGCAAAATTCCCTAGTGAATATAACACCAAAACTCCCTAGTGGAGAAACAGAGGACAAAAATAATTTCTGTGGAGACCTTAGGCTTCAGGAGAGAAAACACCATCAGTTGAGACACTCTTCCCTAATGTCAACACTTTCAACTGCATGCATCATCATCATCAGAGTGGGGATAGGAGAGAAGAGGCTGAAACTCCCCTGGGGAAAAGTCTCTCTGTTCCTGATCACTGCTACCACCACCATAAGCCTATCCCAGGGACCAAAGAGGACAAGAGAACTTGGGACAGAGAGCTAGTATCAGAGAAAACACTTTCTCAGCTGGCATTCTGAGATGTGAGAATAAAGACTTACTGGAAATACCTCTGGCAGAAACTGCTTGAGTGAATCACCTCATCTCCCAACACTCAGCCACTCTATAAACAAAAATGGACAAAAGAGTTTGGGAGACTGGACTACAACAAGGTGGGATTCCTGCAGGGCTGAATTGCAGATGAGAGAGAAATGTAAGGACTTTGTAGTTTTTACATACCATCAAATCAACTCAGATTTAAAGCAACCCTATGTATAACGGTTCTAAATCCTGCTCTATCCTGAACCAGTTTCATGTCTCTGATCCACCTACCCTCGTTACTCCAGTTATTTTATTAATACATTTAATCCAGTGTCTTCCTCTCCTGAACTGTTTCTTGACCCTTCTAAGGACCATATTCTTCTACAAATACTGCTACTTCCTGACTACATGCCCTAAATATATGTGACAGAGGCTCAAAATCCTTACATCCATGGAGCAGCTTGCTTTCACCCTCTCTAGGACAGACTTGGTGCAGGAATGAGTTTCTCTGAGCACAATCAAGTGCTCTGGGATTCCCATTCCTCTTAAGATCAACCACAAATTTTCATGATCCATACAGTCAAATACCTTTGCATCCTCAACAAAGCACAAATAGACATTTTTCTGGTATTCTTTACTTTCAGCCAGGATCTATCTGACATCAGCAATGATATCTGTGGTGTCACAGCCTTTTCTAAATCCCATTTGAACTTCTGGCAATTCCCTATCTATGTGTTCTCCATGTTTTTGAATGATTTTCAGCAGTATTTTGCTAGTATGTGATATCAATAATATTGTTTGATAATTTTCACATTCAGTTGGATCATCCTTCTTGGGAATAGGAGCAAATATGGACTTTTTACAGTCTGTTGGCCAGTGGTCCTCCAAATTTCCTAGCATAGACTATATAATGATGAGTGCTCCAAGGATGCCTCTGTTAATTGAAACAAGTCAATTGGTATCCCATCAATTCCTGGGGCATTATTTTTGCCAATGCCTTCATTGTGGTTTCTACATCCTCTTTCAATATCTTTGGCTCTTGTACAATATGGTACTTCCTGGAATTTTTTTTAGCATCAATCAATTCTTTTTGATGCAGGGACTGTCTATATTCCTTCCATCTTCTTTGATGTTTTCTTGGTCCTTCAATACATTACCCATGAAAAATTTATACCTGTATCAAGAAGCTGTCGTGTGAACCTAGCAAGGGAACACTACACAGTTTGAAATTGGAAAGGGAATACATCAGGGATGTATTCTGTCTGGATACCTGATCAATCTATATGTGTGCAAATTGAGAGGCTGGACTCTGAAGAAGTGTGGCATCATGATTGGAGAGAGACTCATCAATAACCTGCATTAAACAGATGACACAACCTTGCTTGTTGAAAGTGAGGAGGATTTGACGAATTTGTTGTGGACTATAAGGGAAGGCAGCCTTCAGTGTGGATTGTGTCTCAATATAAAGAAAACAAAGATTCTTACCACTGGACCAATAAGCAGTGTCATGATGGACGAAGAGGAGATTGAAATTGTTAACAGCTTCATCTTGCTTGGATCCACAGTTAACACTTTTGGTATGAGCAGTTAGCAAATAATGAGATGTATTGCAGTGGGAAAATCTGCCGGTAGGGACCTTTCCAAATTGTTAAGGAGTAGTGATATCAGTTTGAAGACTAAGGTGTGTCTGATTCAGGCCATGTTCTTTCTTATTTCTAGCTATGTATCCAAGATCTGAACAATGAATAAGAATGACAGAAAAATAATTAATGCTATTCTATGGACAGCCAAGAAAACGAAGAGATATATCTTAGAGATGGTGCAGGCAGAGGTCTCTTTAGAGACAAGAGGTGAGCCTTTGCCTCATACACTTTGGATATCTTGCTAGGAGATGCTATTCCTTGGAGAGAGATGTGATGTTGGGAAGGGTGGAGGATTGGCAAAGGGAAGGAAGACCATCCACCTAACAACAACAACAACAGGACAGACTTTTATCTTGGCAATCCATAGTATGTTCAATACTCTTCTCCAGCACTACAATTCAAAGGTATCTATTATTTTTCTGTCATCCTTAGTTATTGTCCAGGTCTGTGATGAATTGCAACCAATTATGAAAACCATGGCCTGAATCAGGCTCACATTAGTCATGAGACTGAAATCATTCCTCTTTAGCAGTTTGGAGAGGTCTCTGGCAACAGATTTCCCTGAAGCGATTTGTATTTTGTTTCCTGACTGATAGTGCCAAGAGTGAATAACATCAGGAAAGGCAATTCACTCCCATAGAGTGAACATTTTACACTGAACATTTTAATAACATCAAAAAGATAGAAACTAACAGCAACTTATGCAAAGACAATAGAAACAGCCTAACACCCTCGAGAAAAACTTCACAAAATTTTAAGAAAGCAGCAAGCCACTCCATACAATGTAATTAAAAGCCCTCTTTGAAGAAAAAAAAAACAACACAAAAAAACCCAAAAACCTCAGAGATTTTGCAGACCAAATTAATACCCTAGAGTCTGGAAGAAAGAAGATGCAGGTTGATATGGAGGCCTTAGAGCAGTTACAGGAGAAGGTTCAAATGATGGAAGAAACAATGTAAGACAAAAATTAAAGGAATACCAAAGAGATAAGAGTCAGAAGAAATATATTGATGAAGAGTTAGATGAACAATTACAGAAAAAGCTTCAAATGATGGAAGAAACATTAAGAAATGGAATATTCCAGAGACGGGCATAGAGAAAAAATATTAATAAAGAACAGCTGTACAACTACAAAAGAAAATGCAAATATGGAAGAATGAAATGAAACTATAGATAAATTGTACAAGAATTTAAAAGAAAATCATCACGAACAGTGTACAACTAATACAGTACTTGATGTAACAGAAGAACATGACAATGCAATCCAGAATATTAAGATCAAAATAACAGTAGTGTCCAACATGAGGGAGGGACAATAAAAGTAAAATACAATCGATGCAGCGAGAGTCAGTCAGCTGGGAGACAAGAGAACTTCAATGGAAACACCAGAAGAAAAATCAAAGATGAAATACAGGAACAAGAAGAAAATATTAGAATCACATGGGATGATATTAAAAGGAATAATATATGTAACATTGGAATTACAGAATACGAGGGAGGCAAAGAAATAACTGAGAAAATTATGGAAGGGGTAATAGAAAAAGACTTTCTAGGTTATGAAGAGCAATGAAATGCATATTCAAGAAGCTCCACAAACATCAAATATACTAGACCCAAAAAGAAAAACAAAGAAATATCATAGTGAAATTTTCCAAAATAAAAGAGAAAGCTTGAACATCAAAAACAGCAAAAAAACAAAACCAAAACCCAGAGAGTCATCTAAAAAATCTCAAAAAACAATTAGACAAAATTTTTATTTCTCAGTGGAAACCATGTTAGCAAGAAGATAAGTGGATGGTATATACAGAAATTGGAAAGAAAACAATGTCCAACTGATGATTTTGTATCTAGCAAAGCTGTCTATCAAATATAAACGAGAAATTCTTTGCAGGGAAAAAAAGAAGAAACTTAAGGAATGTGTTAAAAGGAGACCAAATATAGAAGAACTTTTAAGGGAAGTCCTTCACACAAAGACATCAAAGAAAAGTAGATAGATTGTTACATAGAAACAATAGAGAAATAAACACAGCAACACAGCAGGAGTGAACTCTGGCCTGTCTGTCACCTGGCAATGGACTAAATGCACTAAATAAGAGGAAAATAGTAGCAGAATGGGTAAAAAAACAAAAACAAAAAAACAGGAGGGAGACACATTAATATACTGGCTAAAAAGACACATCTAAGAAATAAAAAGAAAGACTCAAAATCAAAGGTTGGAAAATAATGTGCCAAGCAAACACATTAAAAAATCAAGCAGGAGTGGAAATACCAATTTTTGAAAAAAGACTTCAGGATGGAACTCCTGATAAAATATCAGGATTTTGTTGTTGTTACGTGCCGTCGAGTCGTTTGCGACTCATAGCGACCCTATGTACAACAGCCCTAAAGCCTGCTCTGTCCTGTGCCAGTCGCATTGCCTCTGACACACCCATCCCGATTACCCCAGTCACTGAATCAATCCATCTCATAGAGGGTCTTCCCCTCGTGCGCCATCCCTCCACCCTCC
>NW_006399923.1:4503871-4504632 GCF_000299155.1 Elephantulus edwardii | reverse complement strand
GTTTGTTATGATCCACACAGTCAAATGCCTTTGCATAATCAATGAAACACAGATAGACATTCTTCTGGTATTCCCTGCTTTCAGCTAAGATCCGTGTAACATCAGCTACAATATCCCTAGTACCACGACCCCTTCTAAACCCAGCCTGGACTTCTGGCTAATGTGCTTTTCCAGTCATTTTTGGATAATCTTCAGTAGAATCTTGCTTGCATGTGAAATCAATGATATTGTTCTGTAGTTTCCAGACTCTGTTGGTCACCCTTCCTTGGAATGGGAACAAATATAGATCTCTTCCAGTCAGTTGGCTAAATGGTTGTTCTCCAGATTTCTTGGCACAACTTGGTGAGCACATCCAGAGCAGCATCTGTAAGCTGAAATACATCAATTGGCATACCATCTATTCCTGGGGCCTTATTTTTTGCTATTTTCTTCAAAGTTGCTTGAACTTCTTCCTTCATCACCATAGGCTCTTATGTTATTTCCTTAAATTCTTGTGTCTGCCAATTCCTTTTGATACAATGACTCAGTATATTCCTTCCATCTTCTTTTAATACTTCCTGGATCATTTAATATTCTGCCTAAAGCATTCTTAATTATAGCAACTATGTTGCTGTTGTTGTTGTTATGTGCTGTCGAGTCACCTGCGACTCATAGCAACCTTATGTGCAACAGCCCTAAACTCCGCTCTGTCCTGTGCCAATCGCACCGTCTCTGACACTTCCATCCCAATTATCCCAGTCACTGAATCAATCCACCTCATA
>NW_006399923.1:4493096-4502684 GCF_000299155.1 Elephantulus edwardii | reverse complement strand
TAAGAGTTGGTAGAAATAATCTATTTCTTATTCTTTGGCTCTGGTTGTTGGTGCATATATCTGAATGATAGTGGTATTCACTGGACTTCCTTGTAAGTGTATGGATATAATCCTATCACTCACAATTTTGTACTTCAAGATGGATCTAGAAATTGCTTTTTTAACTATGAAGTCAACCCCATTTTTCCTCATCTTTTCATCTCCGGAGTAATATATGATCATCTGACTCAATTTCTTTCTTAACAATTTCTAATTTTCCAACATTCGTGGTTCTCACATTCCATGTTCCAATCACTAGGGTCTGCTTACAACTGTTCCTCTTCCTTTGTATTTCCACACTTGAAAGTTCTACCTAGGTTGGCCTTTTTGTTAGTGTACGTGTGTTCTGTTGTACATAGGGTTTTCAGCTGCCTGCTGTTTCAGAATTGGTTGGCCAATCCTTCTTCCTAGTCTGTCTTAATATGAATGTTCATATTTAGAGGAGTATCTGACAGACAAGCAATTTGTGGAGCAGTGAAAGTTAAATCCCTCATTGTGGAGTTAACCATTAGTTACAGTGATGACCCCACCCTTAGCCCAGTGCCTTGACCCAGTGCCTTGACCCACTTATTTCCCTGCTCCATCCTCCACCAGGATACCCCTTCACATCTACCAAATCCCTTCAGAAATTATCTTCCATTGTCCAACCCATGATCTGACAGCTTGTATCTGAAGCTTTCTTTGCTTCTGTGTTTCCAAACACGTCAACTGCTGACAATTTTTTATGCTGTGACCAGTGTCTCTTAAGATTAGTTGTACTGTCTCCAAGGGAGGGTGATGTGTCCTGTAGAACTCCTGTGTAGATTGTATTTTCTTCTTTGGCCCTAGGGCCACAAGCCCTCCATTATGATTAAAGGCACAAGAGATCAAGAAGACATAACCAAGGTCAACATCTAAGCACCAAATTGCAGACCTACAAAATACATAAAACAATGGATCACAGAATTGAAGAAATAAATAGAGACTACCACAACATTGTTGATGTTATTTTTTTTTATGTTTTCAAGTCACCTGCAACCCATAGCAGCTGCGAATACTTCCCTGTCATTAGCCAGTCTCACTTAATCCAACACACTAACCCCCATTGCCTCAGTCACTGTATCAATCCATCTGACCATGGTCTTCCTCTCCTATACTGTCCCTCCATTTTTCTAAGCATGACATCCTTCTCCAAGGACTGATTTCTTCTGGCCACGTGCCCAAAGTTTGTGAGATGGACCTTAAAAATCCTGGTGTCCAAGAGGAAAGTAAGTTTCATGGTCTCTAAGACAGAGCTATTTGTTCTCTGGGCAGTACATGGCATTTAAAAAATTTCTCCAGCACCACAACTCAAAGGCATTGATTCTTCTTCTGTCATCTTTAGTCAATGTCCAGCTTACTGAAGCATAAGAAATAATTGCAAAAACCATGACCTGAATTAGGTGCACATAGTCTCTAGACTGAAATAATTGCTTTTCAGCACTGTAGAGAGGTTCCTGACAGCAGATTTTCCCAATGCAATTTGTCTTCTGATTTCCTGACTGTTGGTGTTAAGAGTGTTCATTATGAATCTGAGCAAGTTGTAATTGCTAACAACATCGATCTCTTCTCTACCTATCATGGTGCTGCCAGCTGCCAATTGGCAGTGATGAGAATATTTGTCATCTTTTTGTTAGGCTTCAATCCATATTGAAGACTACAATTCTTGACCTTTTGCTGCAAGTACTTGAGGTCTTCTTCAGTTTTAGAAAGAAAGGTTGTGTCATCTGTATAGTGTAGGTTTTTGACATAAAGACAGAACACATCCTTGATATATCCTTTTCCTGATTTTGAAAGGTGCAGTATTTTCCTTCCCTGTTCTGAGGACTACTTCCTGGTCCAAGTAAAGATTTCTTATAAACCTGGGATTCCTATTTTCCTCATGGTTATCCATAATTTGTTGTGATCCACACAGTCACATTATAGATGATATAGATATAGATATAGATATAGATATAGATATAGATATAGATAGATATAGATATAGATATAGATATAGATATAGATATAGATTAGATAGATAGATATAGATATAGATATAGATATAGATATAGATGATATAGATATAGATAGATATATACAAATATCTTTAAATATCTTTACACACTCCTAGGTAGTTAGAATCTAATAGAACATAAAAAAATAATCATGAGTAAGTGGCGTGCATATAAGTTACTCAGGGATGATTCAATGTAAGAAAAAAAATCATAATTCACTACATTAACAGAGCATATTACAAGAATCATATGATCCTAGCAATTGATGCAGAAAATGCATTTGACAAAATCCAACATCTCTTTCTTATTAAGACACTCAGTAAAAGAGTAATTGAAGGGAATTTTCTCAACATAGTATAAAGTATATTTGCAAAACCAAGAGCTAATATCAGTATTAAAGGAGAAAGACTAAAAGCATTTTCCTTTTGAACAGCAACCAGACAAGGATACCCACTTTCAAAATTTCTATTCAATACTGTATTGTATAAGTAATTTCTCAGAAAATATGATAACAGAAGGAAATAAAAGGCAACTAGATTCACAAATAAATGCTTAAACTGTCGCTATATACACATATTGCAATCTAATGAAGACACACTAGGAAGAAGGATTGGCCATATACTTCCCAAAGAGCAGGACTTTGAAAACTCTATGTACAATCAGAGAGCTGGACAATAAGTAGTAATTATAGAAGGAGAATTGATGCCTTTGAGCTGTGGTGCTGGAAAAGAGTATTGACTATACAATGGACTGCTAGGAGAACAAACAAGTTCATGCTGGAGAGGGTGAATCCAGGAGGGAAGGATACTGAAGCTTCATCTGACACACTTTAGGCATGTTGCAAGGAGACACCAGTCCTTGGAGGGGGACATCATCCTTGGGAGTATAGAAGGACAGTGCAAAAGAGGAAGACCCTTGATGAGATGGATTGATTCTGTCACTTGGGGTAATGGTGATGGAAGTATTTGAGACATTAAGATTGGCAAGGGATAGAACAGGGTTTAGGACTGTTGTACATAGGGTCGTCATTAGTCACAAATGAATCGATAGCACATAACAGCAACAACATATATAGATAATATAATAGTGTACACAGAAAACTCAATGGCTCAATAACAACAACTTAAAAATGTGAAACTAGTGGATCAATTTAGTAATGTGGCAGGATATAAGATCAATGTACAAAAATCAGTGAGATTTCTCTACAGAAGCAAAGAAAAGTCAGAGAAGGAAACCAGAAAAGCAGTATCATTTACAATGTTGTTAGGTGCTGCTGAGTTGAGTACTACTCACAGCAATCCTATGAACAATTGAAATGCTAAAGAATGAACTTAACTAGAAACACAAGTGACATGTACAAAGAAAACCACTAAAGAAACAATAAAAGACATAAATAACTGGAAAAACATTCCCAACTTTTAATAGGAAGACTCAACATAGTAAAAAACGATCTATTTAATACAATCCCTATAAAGATACCAAATTAATTTTTCAAGGAGATAAAAAATAATTTTTAAGTTTATTTGGAGAGGAAAGAGACCTTTAATAAGCAAAGCACCTTTGAAAGATAGTAATAAGAGCCATAGCACTCTCTGACCTCAAAATCTACTACACAGCTATCATAACCAAAGTAGTATCACATTGGTATAATGACAGGTACACATACCAATGAAATAGAATCAAGAACCCAGAAATGAAACCATCTTTCTGTGGTTAACTGATATTTGACAAGGAAATAAAACCTATCAAATGAGGAAACACCATCCTCTTCAACAAACTGAGCTGGCAAATATGGACTTCTATCTGCAGAAGGCAGAAACAGAATTCACATCTCACACCATACACAAAAATCAACTCAAGGTGAATCAGAGAACTGGCTATAAGCCGTAAGAGGGAGTAAAGTTCATAAGAGACAAACTGGGACTAAGTTTAGAAAGCCTAGCCTGTAGTATAAAGAGGCTGAAAAATACAGCCAGCAATGCACAATCTAGACCGGATAAAGTTGATGAATGGGACCATCTAAAGAGTAAATCCCTGTATACATAAAAAACATACTTCTATAGGGTGAAAATAAAACCTATTAACTGGGGGAAATGTTTGGCAGTACCATCTTAGGCAAGGATCTCATAACAGAATTTACAGGATATGATTGGGCCTAAAGCTCATGATGGATGGAGAACTGATTGAAACTGTCAACAGCTTCAGCTTGCTGGGACCCACAATTAACACAGTCACAAGTATAGAAATGCATTGCACTGGGGAAATTTGCAGTAAGGGACCTCTCTAAGTTATTGAGGAGTAATGATGTCAGTTTGAGGACTGAGGTGTTTATGATTCAGGCCACAGTCCATGGGATGTTCAGTGGTCTTCTCCAGTAGCACAGCTCAAAGCATCAATTCTTATTATTTCATCTTGATTCATTGCCCAGCTCTCAGATACATAGGAAGTGATGGGAGAGATTATGGCCTAATCAAACAGGTTTGTCTTGAAGAGGTTGCAGCCAGAGTGCTCTTTGGAGGCAAGAATGATGAGGCTTTGTTTCATATACTTTGGGCATGTTGCTAGAATTGTTTATTCTTTGGAGGGGACATAATGCTGGAAAAGGTGGAGATTCAGTGAAGGAGAGGAAGATCCTCAACCAGATTGATTAACGTGGTGACTGAAGTGTGAGGATGGCCAAGGATGGGACAGGGTTCAGATATTTTGTTCATAGTGTTGCTATGTGAAATACTTGACTCAATGATACCTAACAACAACATAAGACTTACACAAGAAAAAGACTTATAATCCATTTACAAAATGGGCAAAAGATATGGAAAGACTTTTCACAGAAGAAGACATTGAATGGCCAACCAACACATGAAGAAATGCTCAAAAGCACTGGCAATAAAAGAGATGAAATTCAAAACCACAATGAGATGCAATCTCACCTGAGCTGTTGTGGCAAAGTTTAGCAGAGCAACAAGTAATACACTTTGGAGAGGATATGGAGAGGTGGGAGTTCTCATCCACTGTTGGTATGGTTGTAAATGGTACAGCCACATTGGAAACAGTTTGGCATTTCCTCAAAATGCTGAACATAGAAACTCCATGTGATCCAGTTATTTTACTACAAGGAATATACCCCAAGGAATTAGAACTGAGACACAAACAGAGATTTTTATAGCAATGTTCGTAGAAGCATTATTCATCATAATAAGAGCATGGAAACTACCCAAATGTCCAACCACAACTGAATGGATTGAAAAATTATGGAATATTCACACAATGGAATAGTATGTAGCACACAAGTATGATAATTTAAAAAAAAACACTGCATAATTTGAAAGAGACTGGAGAACGTTTTGCTGAGTGAACTAATTTAGTATCATAAAGACAAATACTTCAGAAGACTATTATTGTAAAAACAGAAGAATAACTAATAAAAATCGTAAGAAAGTCCAAGTGGGGAAGGGGTGGGAGCAGAGGAATGAAGATGGGTAATGCAAAATCACAGTGTCAGACACTTTGATAGATGGAGTAAAGGAAGTGAGAAAGATCTGTAGAGGACCTTAAAACATGGGGTTAACTGTGGACATAGTCGAATGGTGATTAATTTTATAAAACACAGTGTATGGGAATGATTATATAAAACACAATGTCAATGAAGATGAGTGTGAGGGAAAAAATCTACATAATAAAAAATTCCCATAATTTTTGTCAACTGTAACTCCACATGATATTATGAAAATTACTCCATAGTTTTTAAAAGCTCTGACCTCTCAAAAGCAGATATTCAATAATACAATATAGTCTTATACAGTATCTGTTCTTATGTCATTGCTTAAGTTCATTATTATAGAAATGGAAAGAAAATCAATAGCATGTAGTAGTGTGGATTTCCAAATTTCCAAGGAGAAAATAGGATATGGCAGAGGGACTGAGAATGGAGGTGGATGAAATCACAGGGTTGCAGAGTATGGAGGCTCAAGGGAGGCATGAAGAAATTAAAAATATTTCAAGGTGGATCAGATACCATAGTGAGCATAGGTCAATGGTGACTGATTTTATAGGACCAAATGTATGAGAATTATAAGACATATAATATGAATGAAAAAGAAAGCTAAAGCAGATATGTTGCTGTTGTTCAAAGCAGATATACAGACCTTTTTTATAAAGTTTCCATAGGGGGACTTAAATCACCCATCTTTTTGTAAGTGACTAAACACTTAATGCTCCATGCTTATGGATAAAGATAAAAATGTACATATAAGATACTAACTTGATAGAATACTAATGGACATATTTCAACAAACTGATGCAGCCTCAATTTGTTCACTAGACTAAGCCAAGACATTTGGAAAACAGTTAACTAGACAATTAATTGGAAGACATCTAAATTTTTCACATTCCCAGAAAAGGTGATGTAACCTAATGTGGAAATTATTGAACATAATCTGATGGATTTAGTTCACAATCAGCCAGAGGCTGGAAGTTTGTTGTTTAAGTCAGTCAGGAACTAAAGGGCAGGCCTTTGTATTTAAAATTTGGTTGGGCTGTGACTAAGTCTCTACTTTGGAAGCCCATGCATGAATTAGTTGGATTCTGTAGGGAAGATTCTGTTGAATTTGTTGAAAATGCTTGTAAACTGGTCAGCTGTTTTACTGAATGTAACCTGAGAGTAATCTGATGGATTTAGTAAACAATCAATTTTGGGCTGGAAGCCCTTTGTTTATGTCAACCAGGACCTGTTGGGTGGGCCTTTGTTTTTCAAAGTTTTGCTCTCTGGCCTGCAGCCATCAGGCCTGGTGTTAACTGTGTTTGGGGAAAAACATTGTTCTAATGCTGGTTTGTCAGTTTGTTGTGCTGAGATAATTTGAGTTGCTGTGATACTAAATGCAGCACCACTGATGTGTCAAATGTCATACTGGTTACCCATACTGTACAGGGTTTAGGAGAGCTTCCAGATTAAGATAGGCTTGGAAACTGGAATGTCATCCACTTCTTAAACAATAGACCTATAGAAACTCTATGAATATTAGAGAAATGATAGTTATAGAAGACGGTTCAGATCTTTTGTTCATATGGTTGCTTTGAATAGTACTCGATGGCACTTAACAACAACAATATTATTATTATTATTATTATTATTATTATTATTATTATTACATGCAAGTAAACTCTTCCTAAAGATTATTTTCACAATTATTAGAACAGTGCATTGATAGTAAACTGTCAGAAATTCAACCAGGATTCAGAAGAGGCCATGCAAAGAGAAATCAGATGGATCGTGGCTGAAATTAGAGAATACTAGAAATATGATTACTTATCTCATCTTGACAATACGAATCATGTGTGTGAATCATAACAAATTATGGATTGCACTGAGAAGAATGGGAATCTCAGATCCCTTAATTTTGCTCATGGAAACCCTATATATGGACCAAGAAGCACTTACCCAAACAGAACAAAGGAACACTGCATATTTTAAAATCAGGACAATTGTGCATCGAGGTTGTGACACCTATTCATTATATGTTGAGCATATCCTTCAAGAAGCTAGACAATATGAAAAAGAGGGTGGCATCAGGATGATTATGCAGATAACACAATCTTACATGCAGATAATGAAGAAAACCTGAAGCACTTGGTGTAGAACTTTACAGACTACGGTCCTCCACATGAATTAGAACTCTAACTTTTTTAAAAATAAAACACCCTATCACCACTGAACCAATACAAAAGATCATAATAGATGGGAAAAGATGTCAATAATTATACTTAAATCCAAAATCAACACCTATGATAACTAGATATCAAAAGATACTTTGCATTGGAAAATCTACTGTCAAAGATTTATCTGAAGTCTATAGCATTGCTGCTAAAAGCAACATTGTCACTTTAAAGACTAAGGTGTGTCTGATTCAGTTCTGGTCTTTTCAATAACTTTCTGTGTATTGAAGATTGGATAATAAATAGGGTAACAAAAGAATATTCTTTTATTTAGCTCTCTTATAATGGGAAATAAAGCTTTACTTCGTTGAAATCTTTCAGGTTAATTCTGATTTGACAAATTATCTCTTTTCTAGGTGGAATGCCTTTTCTGAGGGGCTCATCAACCTGATCTAAATTAAACCATTTCCCCTTGTTATTTATAATGTTTAAAAGGCTATTTTGATCCTGATGTAAAACACTTGGTTCTTCTTCCTAGACTGTTTCAATCTAGAAGTCCACTGACATCTGTCTACCCTAGATGAACCAGCTCTTATTTGAGTATCAGTGATAGCTCCCAGCATCACACCACATACAAACCACAATAGTATTATAAACTAAAAGATGGGTGGTAAAGTTCTAGGCTTACGGTTTAAGATTATGTTTTTGAGGGACATAATTACATTTAAAAGAGAAATGAAACCATTTATAAAGTTTAGTAAAGCTGTAAAATAGGATGTTTACTTTTGAATCTCATTCAATTATTTCACCAATAAAAACACAGTAATTGTGATGTTATCATGATTTGTTCAAATCATTGTACTGCATTTTCCCTTTTGTTTATATAATCTATTAAATTTTATAAAGTTTGTATATTAAATTATATTTATATATTACATTTTAAAAATAATCATTACTACTCAAAAATAATATATTTGTATATTATTTTCATTTTTTATCTTTTTTCTTTACCACCAAACTGTGCAACTCTATGGTTTCACACCTACCTATCCTACACCCCTCCATTCCCCCTGTCTCTCCCTTTGATCTTCATACATATTTTACTAGTTATCCTTTTATTTTTGCAATAATGGTCCTATGCAATATTTACCTTTGTGAGACTTGACTCACTCAGCATAATGCTTTTCAATGTCTCCTAAGTTATGTTGTATTTTTCAAAATTGTTACTCCTGAGTGCTGCATAGTATTCCATTATATGAAAGTACCACAATTTCTCAATTCATTCAGTAGTGGTTGGACAGTTAGGCTATTTCCATGCACTCTACATCTTTTGTATTTTAGTCTTTTTGTTGTGGTGGTTTTTCCTCCATATACAGCCACTGTCCAAATAAATCATAACCAAATGCACCCTGATAGGGTTAATTCAGGCTCATAATGATTTCTCGTAAGCTTCTAAATATTTAAAAGAAAGGAATCACAGTACTTCAATGAATAATGCTTTGGATTAGTAATGGAAACTTGACTGACAGAATGCACAAACTTTTTGATTGAAGAAAAAATGTACTGTACCCGTCCATAAATATTTGTAGTCTCATTAATCCTGTGAAAGTTCAGTGTAAATTGGATTCTACTCAAAAGTTGTGGGTTTCGTTTGGCTAAATATTTTTACTCCCTTCTTTTGTTTGGAAAACTCACTTAAAAAATTTATTTTTTATTTCAATGAACATCTACAGAGATTTTGGAATTCCATTCATTCATTGTTGCACCCTTCTCCCCACCCACCCCCTCCATTTGCTGCTCTCCTTCAAAAGCAAAAGAAAAACTCCCTCATTGATACACAATCCCCCCCACATTCCCCAACTCCGAATATAATCCACTCTGC
>NW_006399923.1:4476830-4491246 GCF_000299155.1 Elephantulus edwardii | reverse complement strand
GCATCCTTGCCTAGTTTCCTGTTCTTAAGGGGAATGCCTTTAACCTCTCTCCATTGAGAATAATGTTAGCTCTCAGGTTTTCATAAATACTTTTTACTATATTGAAAAAATTCCCCTCTAGTCCTATTTTGTTGAGTGTTTTCATCAGGAAAGGGTGTTGTATTTTGTCAAAGGACTTTTCTGCATCAATTGATAGCATCATGTGGTTCTTCTTCTTTGCTTTGTTAATACGATGAATTACATTAATTGTTTTTCTTATATTGAACCATCCTTGCATGCCTGTTATGAATCCCACTTGGTCATGATGGATTATTTCTTTTATGTATCGTTGTATATTATTGGCCAATATTTTATTCAGGATTTTTGCATCTATGTTCATAAGAGATATTGGCCTGTAGTTTTCTATTTTGGTGGTGTCTTTTCCTGGCTTTAGTACAAGGGTATGTTTTCTTTATAGAATGAGTCTTGGAGTGTTCCATCTTATTCTATTTTTTTAAATAGTTTATATAGAATTGATGACAGTTCTTCTCTGAATGTTTGATAAAATTCGCTTGTAAATCCATCTGGTCCAGGACTTTTTTTGATTGGAAGGGAAAACTCATTATTAATCTATGTTTAGATTTCATATTCATGGCATGAAGGACTTAATTGCTGATGTCAGTTTAGTCCTTATTTCAAGCTGAAAATACCAGAAGTATGTCTATTTGTGTCTTGAAATCTATACATAGACAACGCAGCTGTTGTCTGAGCAAAGCAGAAGAAAAGTGAAGATAGGTGAGCAACAGAGTACACTGAGTAAATAATTAGAGAAATTGGACTCTAGGAACAAGAATGTGGCATAAGGATCAAAACAAGGCTCATCAAAAACATGTATTATGCAGATTTCACAACCTTGCTTCCTCAAAGTAAAGAGAATTTTAAATATTTGCTGCAGAAGATAAAGGACTACAGTCTTCAACATGAATTATAAACTTACAGTAAAAAGACAAAATTTCTCACCACTTGACCAAAAATCAATATAATGATAGATGTAGAAAAGTTAGAAATTGTCTGTGATTTCATCTTACTTGGATTCATAATCAACACCTATAATACCAGCAGTTAGGATATCAGGAAATGTATTGCACTGGACATTTCACTCCTCTGCACATCGCTGAGGAGCAATGATGTCAGTTTGAAGTTAATAAAACACAAGTAAACATCTTTTTAGGTCTTCTCTTTTGTCAGTCAAAATCCATCTAGTTTCAGCAATGATATTCCTAAATCTATGACTTCACTTGAATGTAACTTGAATTTTTATAATTCCCCATGGATGTCTTACTCCAGAAATTTTTCAGTGATATTAGGCAATATTTGCATGTGTTACTAACAGTATTGCTTGATAATGTCCATATTCTGTTGAATCATCCTTTTTTAAAAATATGCACAAATATGCATTTATTTCTTTTTAATTAGAATTAATGCTAGCTTAATAATGAGTGTGCTGAATAATAACAAGTGATAAATGGTGACTTCAATTTTAGCTCTACTGAAATTTCTACCTTTCCACATCACATATCTCATTGGTATCACCTCTTAATATATTTTCTGTATTCTTCTTAATGTGAAGAAATCCACAGATAAATTTCTTTAATTAACAGGTCCTTTAATCTCTCTTGCTATTTCTCTTTGCTATTGAATTTTAATTCTTCTGAAAAAGAAATTAATTATATGGAGTTTGGTCAGGTGAGATGCACAATAAAGGTACTCTACTTGTATTCTATTCTAGTTGTTAACATCATGAAAAAGAACTTCCAATTAGTAACTCTTTATGATGATAAAATAATTAAAATGAGGTTATAGAGTTCAAATTCTTAATCTAAGATTATGTGAAAAACACATGAGTGGGAAAAATTGTCTTAATCAAATGCAAATATTACACTGAAATATTTTTAAATGCCTACTGGATTTACATTTTCTGTATCATCTCTTAATTTTAATAACACATATCTAATTGATAATCACACATTTGAGTATATTCCTGTAAAGCAAAATGGTATTTAATAGAACTAACATCTAGATGACATTAAGAAAAGATATAACATGTGTATGTATATGTGTGTGTGTACATTTCTACTTCATTAAGTACTACTAGGAAAAATAAGATTGCCAAGAGATATAATTGAAAATTTTCAAAGAGCATTGACTTTGATTTTCACCACATAAATTGACAAGATTTATAGATAGGGTGGGTATAAAGTAATCATACTGAATATCATATTGAATACCAAAAGAATGAACAGGTATGTTTTAGAAATGGTGCAGCCACAGTATCTTTTTTCGGCAAGGATTACAAGGATTCATCTCTCATACTTTGGACATGTTGCTAAGAGAGGCTATTTCTTGGTAAAGGATATCAGGCATAGAAGGGTGGAGAGTCAGTGAAAGAGAGGAAGAATCCCATTGAGATGGATTGACTTAATGAGGACCACAATGACCTCAAGTATATCAAAGAGAGTGAGGATGGCACAGGATAGGACAAGATTCAGGTCTGTAGTTCATAGCACCACATACCATCAATTAGATGGCACCTAACAACAACAACATGGGATTGGAAAGTTTTTCCCTTCTGACAAAATTTTAATTAAGTTTAGCACCAGATATGAGAGATCCTTACCATTACAAATTAAATGCAAAAGTTGGAAACAGGGCAGAAGGATCAGTAGTCTGAAAGTATGGACAATGTGTGACAGAAATGAGGCCAGGGATAGAATGATAGAATTTTGTACAATCATAATTTATTCATTACAAATATATTTTATAAGAAACATAAACAATGACTATATACATGGACCTCACCTGATGATACGCACAGGATCAGACTGACTACATTTGTGGAAAGAACCATTGGAGAAATGCAATATCAGCAGTGAAAACTAGGTCAGGTGCTGATCGTGGAACAGATCATTAACTATTCATATGCCAAGTACAAATAGAAGCTAAACAAAAAATTAAATCTAATCCACAAGAAACACAATTTTACCTTTAAGCCTACCCCACCTGCATTTTTTAAAAAAAGAAAGAAATTCAGGAATAGACTTGAGACCTTGAATATGAAAGGGTGAGGGTCAGATGACCTATGAAATTTTATCAAGAATATCATCTAAGAAAAATGAAAAAGGTCATTACCAAGAAAGAACAGAGCGAAAGACCTAGATAGATGTAAGAAGAGACTCCTAATATTCGACTAGAGCACTGAGAAGCCAAAGCAAAGGTAAAAAAATAAAGAAGTCAAAGAGCTAAACAGAAGATTTCAAAGAACAGCTTGGGAAGAAAAAAAACCCCAAAGTATTATAATGAGATATGCAAAGAGCTGGAATCACATAATCAAAAGGGCTAAAGTCACTTGAAATTTCTTAAGCAGAGGAAATTGAAGAACAACTTTAAGCCTCAAGTCTCAATGAATAAGGATGCTTTGGACAGAATGTTAAATGATTCAAGGAACATCAATTGAAGGTGAAAAGAGTACAAAGAGCCATTGTACCAAAAAGAAGTGGCTGACAGATGTATTTCATGAAACAACATGTGATCAAGAGCTAATGGTGATGAAAGAGGAAGTTCAGGGTGCTCTGAAGGACTTGGCAGAGAATAAAGCCCAAGAATTGGTGGAATACCAATTATCATATTTTAACAGATAGAGCCCTGGAAGTGCTCAACAGGCTGTGCCATGAAATCTGGAGGACAACTATCAGGTCAATTGACTGAAAAAGATCCATATTTCTTCCAACTCCCAAAAAAGGCAATACAACAGAGTGTGGGAATCATGTAATACTAGTCGCAGGCGACTCGACAGCACATAACAATAACAACAGCACAACAATCACTAATATCACACACAAGGAAAATCCTGCTGAAGATTTTCCAAAATCAACTGAAGCACTATATCAACAGAGAATTACCAGGAACACAAGCTGGGTTGAGAAGAGCCCAGTGGAAGTAGGAACATCGTTGCCAATGACAGATGGATCCTTTTTGAAAGCAGAAAGTACCAAAGTAATGTCTATCTGTGTCATTGTACATGCAAAAACATTTGACTACATGGATTATAGTAACTGTGTCTAACCCTGAGAAGAGTGGTAATGCCAGAACACTTGATTGTACTTATGTGAAACCTATACTTATATTAGGAGGCAGTTGTCAGAGCAGAGCAGGGAAATATTGCATGTTTCAGAATCAGAAAAGGAGTGTGTCCTGTCTCCATTTCTTTTAAATCTGGATGCAGAGCAGATCAATTGAGAAGCAGGACTTTACAAGGACGAATATGACATTAGAATTAGAGGAAGACTCTAAAAACCTGCATTATGCAGATGACATAACCTTACTTGCTGAAATTAAGGAGGGCCTGCAGCATCTGCAGAGGGTCAAAGACTATAGTTTGAATTATGGACTGAATCTTCACATACAAAGATTCTCACGACTGGGCCAAATGACAGCATCATGATAGATGGATAAAAGATGGAGATTGTGAACAATTTCAGCTTGCTTGGTTCATAAAGAGCAAGGATATCAGCGTAGAGACTAAGGTGCACTTGATCTAAGTCATGGTCTTCACAATCGCTATGCATCAAAAAGTTAGACAATGACAAAAGATGACAGAATAAGAATTGATGCTTTTGAATTATAGTGCTGGATAATATTTTTTAACATATCACGGACTGCCATGAGGACTAACAGATTTAGTCTGAAGAGGGTGAAACCAAGGTGCTCCTTGTGGGCAAAGATTTTGAGGAACCTGTATTTGAAAAAGGATATCATGCTTGGAAGGAGGGACAACACAGAAGAGGAAGACTTTGGATGAGATAGATTGACACAATAACGTGGGTAATGAAGGTAAATGTATTAGAGATAGTAAGATTGGCTTAGGATAGAGCACGGTTCAGAGCTATTGTACATAAGGTTGCTATGCGTCATCTTGATGGCGCCTAAAAACTACAACATAAAAGATACACGTAGATCATGAAGCAATTATATGAACACAACAAAAGAATCTATCCTGGATTAAGTTCAGGAAAGATGTGTTTCAGTTTTGTATCCATGCCTTTCAATTTATGTGCTGAGCAAAGAACTCGAGAAGTTAAACTATATGAAGAAGAATGTGACATCAGCATTGGAGGAAGATCCATGAGCAGAGTGCAGTATGTAGATAACACAACCTTTCTTGCAGGTGAAAAGGAATTCATTTACTGATCTAGATCAAAGTCTTCAAAATGGGCTACATATTAACATTAAGAAAATAAGAAACCTCACAGCTGAGGTAAACCCCATGTGCATTTAGATTGGCAGTGGAACCCTTTACCACTGAGTTACAATAGCATATTGTAAACAGAAAAGGAAACACTAGAGATATAGAAGATTGACTATATGAATAAATAATTTTTCAGAAGTGTGAGTTTATTTTATCAGTGAAAGCATTAAAAGAGACATTAAGTGTTAATTCTTATCATTTGACCAGCTCAGGTTTATGTAATCTTTCACTTTTAACAGTTGACAAGGATGCTGGGTCAAGTCCATCCTTGCTTTACAAGGGTATTGTTGTAAGGTGTCATTGACTTGAATATGACTCCTAGTGACCATAGGAGCAACACAGCTGGACCGGGTCCTGTCCTGTGGCATCCTCCCAGTCTCTGACACACTTGAGTCTATTTCTGTAGTCTCTGTGCCAACCCAACTAATTGAGGTTCTTCTCTTTCACCATCCCTCCACCTTCCCAGGAGGGTCCTCTATGAGTCAGTTCCATCTTGATTGTTTACAACAAAATGTACTACTGTGTGACATGCAAGTTGAACTCAGAAAAGGCCATGGCACAAGAAACATCTTTGTTGATGTCAGATGGACCTTAGCTGAAAGTAGATAATACCAAACAGATTTTTACTTAGAATTCCTTGGCCATTAAGATGATATTACTCTCCAGAGAATAGCCTCTTCAAGCAATACAAAATATGTGAAATAAAAGTAAGTCATCTTTGCCTTCAAGAAGCATGCTGGCTGAATCTTCCCCAAGATATATCTGTTTATTGTTTGACTTTCCATTGAATACTCTTCTTCAATACCACAGTTCAAAGGCATCAATTGTTTCTTCTCTCATCCATGTTTGCTGTTCAATTCTCCGCAGCACAGCATGTGATTGAAAAGACCATGGCCTGAATCAGAAACACCATGGTTCTCACACTACATCATTGCTCCTCAATAATTTGAAGAGGTCACTGACTGAAGACTTTTACAGCATAGCACATGACTGTTAGTACTGTGTGTATTCATTGCAGGTCTAAGTAAGATGAAGTTGCTGGTAATTTTCATGATTTTACCTATAGGTCCAGTGGTGAGAATTTTTATTTCCTTGACAATGAGATGCAATAGATATCGAAAGCTGAAATCTTTAATATTTTGCAGCAAGTGTTTCACGTCTTCCTCACTTTCAACAAACAAGGTTGTGTCATCAGCATAATGAGAGTTATTGCTGAGTCTTCCTCCAATCCTGAAGCCATATTTTTCTTGATAGAATCCACTTTTTGAATCATTTTCTCAGCATACAGTTTGGATAGGCATGAAGAAAAGATACAACCCTATTGCACACTAAATTTAAACAATAGCTTCTTGATCATGAGTTAGGTTTCACATGAGCACAAGTAAGCCTTATAAGAATGTAGTTCATTACAAATAGAAATACTGAAACTGAACAGTGATATTAATTGTCTGTTTTAGGTGCCTTCAATTCAGATCTGACTCACACCACCTTTGTAAATCAATAACAGAATGAAACTGCATGTTCCTCACAGTCTCTGCTTTGCTTAAGCCCATCATTGCCGTCTCTGTGTCAATCTCATTCAGAGAGTTTCTCTCATTGACCTTCTATGTGTCAAGCTTGATTACTTTCCCCTGAGACTCGCCCCTCTTAATAACATTGCCAGACTATGTAGAACGAAATCTCATCATCTTCTTTTCTAAGGAAAATTTTTGCCACACTCCTTCCAACATAGATTTTTTTTCTTCTTCTACTTGTGGCAATTTATGGTTTATTCAGTATTCTCTACAAAAAAATCATAACCTAAAGATGTCAATTCCTGTTTGACTTTCTTAACTTATTGACTAACTTTCAAATGTATTGAACAAGATAATATATGAAATGCCATAAATACGGACAGGTGCACCTTAGTGCTTAAAATGATAGTATTACTCTTTATCTTTTATAAAAAAATATCTTCAAGTAAATTATCACATTTTAAATGTCTTGATTTCCGCTTCTACAAGTATTAAACATTTATTCAGTTGGGATAAAACTCTTCGTAACTTTAACCTTTCCTCCATTTATCATGACACTATTTATTGTTTCAATTAGTTAAAGTATTTTTGTATTCTTTTTGTGTAAGTATTTCTGAAGAATTTGTCTTTTATTTTCATCGGAAAGTTCTTCAACTATAATTATTTAAATGAAAAAGAGTACAGCATTTTTATTTCTATGTACATGCTTTGAAAATATTTTTTTAAATAGCCACCCAGAGATATGTTTAAGAATATTCTTTGAATTACGAATTATTTTTTGTATTATTCAAGAATTAGGAACAATCATTCTCAGAAAAAATGTATAAATTTTCATATAATAAACTTTGTAATGTTCATGAAAATGTACACTATAAAGTTCCTTAGAAGGGAGCTCTGGTGACCTAGTGAAGAAGCTACACTGTAATCCCAGAGGCATGTGGTTCAAATCCACCAAATCCTCTGCTGTAGAAGGAAGGGAAATCTCCTCCTGTACCAGTCAGATGCAATTTGATGGTATACATGTACAAAAAATTTTTTTAAAAAAGTTCCTTAGAGTAGATCAAATACTTATTCTATTAATTGATGTGGTTTAAAACCTTTATTACGCAGATAGAAATAATTACATAAAAAACAGCAAGATTTATCCTGAGTAAGAAAGGTTCTTATCTAAGGGTGGATTGTTCAGTTATTTTCCTTCATTATGCTCAATGCCACAGGAATGTCTGTCTGTTTCATTGACTATGCAAAACATTTGATTGTGAGGATCATAACAAACTGTGGCTGACTCTGAGAAGAATGGGAATCCCAGAACACTTGATAGTTCTATATACTTGGACCAGGAGGCAGTCATCAGAAAAAAGCAAGGGAACACTGCATGGTTCAAAATTGGGAAGGATGTACGCCAGGGATGCATTCTATCTCCATACCTTTTCAACCTGTATGCAGAACAGATTATCTGGGAGGCTGGGCTCTATGAGGAGAAATGTGGGGTCAAGATTGGTGGAAGATCAATCAACAATCTGCATTATGCAGATGACACAACCCTGCTTGCTGAAACTGAGGAGGACCTGAAGCACCTGCTACAGAGGGTGAAGGACTGCAGCCTCCAATATGGATTGAGGCTCAATGTCAAGAAGACAAAGATTCTCACCACTGGACCAATTGGCAGCATCAGGATGGATGGTGAAGAGATTGAGATTGTTCACAGTTTTAGTCTGCTTGGCTCCATAGTCAACACTCTTGGCACCAGCACCCAGGAAATTAAAAGGGGCATTGCCATTGGAAAGTCTACTGTTAGGGACCTCTCCAAAGTACTGAAGAGCAATGGTATCTCTCTGGAGACTAAGGAGTATCTGATACAGGCCATGGTCTTTGCTATCACTTGTTATGAATCAGAGAGTTGGAAAATGACCAAGGAGGATAGAAGGAGAATTGATGCCTTTGAGCTGTGGTTCTGGAGAAGAGTATTGAGAGTACCATAGACTGCTAGGAAAACAAACAGATTCATCCTGGAAAAGGTTAAACTGTGTGGCTTCTTGGAGGCAAGGATTCTGAGGCTCCATCTAGCATACTTTGGACATGTTGTAAGCAGAGACCGGTCCTTGGCGAAGGACATCATGCTTGGGAGGGTGGAGGAACAGCACAGGAGGGAAAGGACTTCTATGAGGTGGATTGATTCAATGACTGGGGTAATCGGGATGGGAGTGTCAGAGACGGTGTGATTGGCACAGGGCAGAGCAGAGTTTAGGGCTGTTGTACATAGGGTCACTGTGAGTCGCAAGCAACTCAACGGCACATAACAACAACAAGAACAACAATATTTTCAATGCATGAGGTGCAATGACTATGACCTAGAATTAGGGTAGGGCATACATTAGTGAGATACATGTGGTATGGAGTATAGAAAGGAAAATAGAACAATACTTAACAAAGTCAGAGGAAGAATATTTCCTTCCTCTCTGCAATTTAAGATTACATCTTAACCTTATATTTTACAGTGTACAATACTACAGTTCATTATATATCTTATCAGTGAATTCCTAAGGGTCCTTCCAACTAAAGCAAAGAATATGATATCTATTTCCACCAGCATCCATTATTTTCAATACATACTCTGTATGAAAGTCATGCATGTGATTGGAGTTAAATAACTTTATGCTGCCACTATAAACTTTATTTAATTGTTTAAACATAAACCTCCACATGTCATCCTGGAAAAATTGTTCATTAAGAAAATTATTGAGAGACTAAACAGTATTGCAAACTTCATACAGTAGCATGCAAATGATGGCAGACCCTAGAAAATAAATCACACACATACAAAATACTAAATTATAGTATTCAGTGTATCAAGATTTATTTTAAGGTATGACATAAAGTTCCATTAGTAATTATTTCAGAAAGAGTACTAATTGCTGAAGAGGATAAAATACTACTAAATGTAATGATTTTGTTAATAAAATAAAAAGTAATATTAAAGAGGCAAACAGAAATGAGCAGTTGATGTGTTTCTAGCTGACTCCATATAATTCTTATTTTTCTATAATTTTCCTTTAATGTCAGGAAATAAAAAAACATATTGAGATGGGAAAGTCTGCTGTTAATTACCTCTCTAAAATACTCAAGAGAAACGGTGTCTCTCTGGAGACTAAGGTGCGTCTGATACAGGTCATGGTCTTTGCAATCACTTGTTATACACCAGAGAGTTGGACAATGACTTGGGAGGACAGAAGGAGAATTGATGCCTTTGAGCTGTGGTGCTGGAGAAGAGTATTGAATGTATTGAATGTACCATGGACTGCCAAGAAAACAAACAGATTCATCGTAGAGAGGATTAAACCAGGCTGCTCCTTGGAGGCAAGGATTCTGGGGCTTCGTCTGACATACTTTGGACATGTTGTAAGGAGAGACAGGTCTTTAGAGAGGGACATCATGTTGGGTAGAGTAGGGGGACAGCGCAGGAGGGGAAGGCCCTCTATGGGGTGGATTGATTCAGAGACTGGGGTACTCGGGATGGATGTGTCAGAGGCAATGCAATTGGCATAGGATAGAGCAGGGTTTAGGGCTGTTGTACATAGGGTTGCTATGAATCGCAAACGACTTCACGGCACATAACAACAACAATAACAACATATACAATAAAAAAATTACGACAAAGCTCTGAAACTTCAGACTGTAGGAAAGTGTATTGGTGAAATTTTCTCTATAGTCAACATACAGCAATGTATTTATTATACATCCTACTAAGTAGCAGACTAATTACTAAAAGGCAGAAATCAGCAATGTTCCAAATGTTTGATCTATTGTAGCACTTTTCCTTCTTCCTTCAGTTTCCTTATTCCTCTGTGTCTCCTGGGTTCTGTTGTTCACAAAGTGGTCTCATAGAAATTTTACTGGTCAAGGAAATGATTCAAGCAACTGTCAGCGATATAGGCCAATGTTACAGAAAGTAGTGTGTGATCGTCCAGGGTCATGAGATGGTCAGTTGTGATTCGGCTTGATGCTGTGTCTCAGGACAGCAAGTATCCCAACAGAGTGTGAACACTAAGCTTCCGTGATGTACTTAAGCCTCTACTAGGGCAGAGCTTATATCCCACCCTGATTTTAACTCCTTAATAAATTATGTTATCACATTCTACCTGTTCAATGCAATCCCAATAAAGATACCAAATTCATTTTTTCAAAGAGATGGAAAAGGTAATTGTTGTTGTTTTTATGTGCATCAAGTCACATGTGACTCATAGTAACCCAATGTACAACAGCTCTGAGCCCGTCTCCCTGACTCTAAGACACCTACCCCCATTGCCCCAGTTATTGTATCAATCCATCTAATCCGGGACTGTTGTTGTTGTTGTTGATTGCTGTAGAGTAGAGCATGATTCATAGTGACCCTAGCAAAAAAGACCTGAAGCCTTTCTGTATCATTTCTCCAAGTTCACAGAGTTTCCAGAGGCATGTGATTTAGGAATTGAATGCCACTCTAACTTCCAATCTTGTCTTAAACTGGGAGTTCCACCAAACACTGTTATCTTTGGACAACTGTTATTGCATTTGACACCCCAAAGGCACAAGGTTTAGCATCACAGTAAACCCAGATTACCTCAGTGCTGCAAATGAACAGAAGACTGCTGTATGGCATAGAAGAATGTTTCTCTAAAATATAATAACATGAGGCTATCCAGTAAGGTCTTGTTGACATTAAACAAGAGTCTTCAATCAAACAAAAAACCAAAACCAACACAACCCAACATTCCACAGCGCTGACAACCTAGAACAAGAGCACCTATCCTTCAGAGTCCTGCTTCATCACTGAGTCTCCAAAATGGAGATGAGTGGCTCACCTTAAATATAAAGGCCCTCCAGGAGATCTTGCTGACACTAAACAAGAGGCTTAAATAAGAATAAACAAACAAACAAACAAACAAACATTCACTCCACTGACAAGCCAGAAAAAGAGCACTCATCTTACAAAGCCCTGCTGTATCATCCAGGGTAGGTAAGTATATTTGGAAAAGAAAGAGATTCTTAGTAAACAAAGGACTTCTTAAAAAAAAAAAAAAGGAAGGCACAGAGCTCCGTGCTTTCAAAACCTAGCATGATACCGGTACAATGACAGATACGGAATACGGAACCAATGAATTAACCTGTCTACGTGTGAGCCTGGAGACAGAATGATAGAATTCTATACAATCAATGGCTCAATGGCATATTCACTGCAAACACCTTTTATAAGACATATAAACGGTAATTATATACATGGATTTCACTCTTGGTACATATGGGAATATGATTGATTGCATCTGTGGAAAAAGTTGTTGAAGAAGTTTAATATCAGATGTAAAAACTAGGCCAGGTGCTGATTGTGGAACAGACCATCAACTACTCATAAACAAGTTCAAACTGAACCCAAAGAAAAGAAAATCCATAAGAACTAAAGTTTTACCTCAAGTCTATCCCACCAGAATTTAAAGACCATTTCAAAACCAGGTTTGAAGCCTTGAGAATTAATAAGCAAAGATCAGATGAGGGGTGAGAGGATATCAGGAATATCATTCACGAAGAATACAAGAAGTCACTGCAAAGACAGAGGAGAAAGAGAAGACCAAGATGTCAGAAGAGACTCTGAATATTGAGCTAGAGTGCCAAGAAATCAATGCAAAAGGAAAACAATAAAAAAGCTAAGGACCTGAACAGAAGATTTCAAAAGGCAGCATGGGAAGACAAAGGAAAATATTATAATAAAATATGCAAGGAGCTGGAGTTGGAAGATCAAAAGGCATAAACTCACTCAACCTTTCTTAATCTGAAGAATAGATTTAAGCCTCAAGTTGTAATACTTAAGCAGGTTGAAGTCAGAAGGTTGAATGACCCTGGAAGCATCAAAAGAAGATGGAAGGAGTACCCAGAGGTACTGCACTAAATAGAATTGGCTGACAGAAGAATTTTATGAAACAACATTTTATGATCAAGAGCCTATCTTGATGGAGGAAGCTCAAGCTGGAATTTGAATGAATTGGCAACAAACAAAGCCTCAAGAATTGATTAAATACAAATTACATATTTCAGCAAACAGATGCTGCCCCTGGTTGTGCTAACCAAGTTATACCAAGAAAGCTGGAAGAAAATTACTTGACTAACTGACTGGAAGACATCTGTATTCATTCCCATTACAAAAAAATAAAATAAAAAAAATTCATTCCCATAAAAAAAGGGTGACTCATCAAAATTTGGAAATTTTCAAACAATATCACACATAAGAAAATTCCTTCTGAAGATTATCCAGAAATATCTGGAAAAATATGTCACCTGAGAACTGCCGTATGTACAGACTGGATTTAGAAGAGGTCGTGGCATTAGGGACACTATAGCTAACATTAGATGGATTTTAGTTGAAAATAGTGAATGTGTGTTTATTGTCCTTCTTTTATTTTTTTTTCCAAATTGAATACAACTGGCACAGGAGGAGGAGATGGCCCCTCCTCTGACAGAGAATCGGGGAGATTCAAACCACACACCTTCAGGATTTCTATCTGTGTTTCTTGAAGTAGGTACAGGCAGATTGTTTCTTGGAGGCAAAGATGATGATGAGGGTTCAGCTCCCATACACTGGGCATGTTGCTAGAAGAAATTACTTCATGAGAGCAACATCACGCTTGGAAAGGTGGAAGGTTAGGAAAAGAGAGGAAGACCTTCAAATAGGAGAGTTGACATGGTGACTGTAGTAATGAACTTAAGCGAGCCAGAGTTTGTGAGATAATAAAGGTTGTACATAGAGTCATTATAGATTGTCCTTGATTTGACAGCACCTATCCTTAACACATGGTGTCTCTCTGGATACTAAGGTGCATCTGATATAGGCCATTCGCAATCACTTGTTATGCATCAGAGAGTTGGACAATAACCAAGGAGGACAGACGGAGAATTGATGCCTTTGAGCTGTGGTGCTGGAGAAGAGTATTGAGAATACCATGTATTGCTAGGAAAACAAACAGATTCGTCCTGGAAAGGGTTAAACCAGGTGGCTCCTTGGAGGCAAAGATTCTGAGGCTCCATCTGACATATTGTGGACATGTTGTGAGGAGAGACCAATCCTTGGAGAACGACATCATGCTTGGTAGGGTGGAGGGAGAGTGCAGGAGAGGAAGGCCCTTTATGAGGTGGATTGATTCAGTGACCGGGATAATCAGGATGGGAGTGTCAGAGACAGTGCGATTGGCACAGGACAGAGTGGAGTTTAGGGCTGTTGTACATAGGGTCGCTATGAGTGGCAAACGACTCAACGGCACATAATAAAAACAACAACAGTGGCACCATATAGCATTTATCCCTTTGTGACTGAGATACCTCACTCAGCATAATGTCCTCCAGGTTCATCCATTTTGAATAATATTGCATGAGTTCCTTGTTTTTCAATGCAGCATCGTATTCCATTGTGCGAATATACCACAGCTTCTCTACGCATTCGTTTGTTGATGGGCATTAAGGTTGTTTCCAACTCCTTGCTATTGTAAACAAAGCCGCGATAAACATGGGTATACATATATCTACTTGGATGTCATTTATGGTCTCTTTAGGGTATATTCCCAGTAGTGGAATTGCTGGGTCAAATGGTATCTTT
>NW_006399923.1:4452499-4476340 GCF_000299155.1 Elephantulus edwardii | reverse complement strand
TGTTTGGGGAGAAGGGTGCAACAATGAATGAATGGAATCCCAAAATCTCTGTAGATGTTCATTGAAATGAAAAATAAACAACCTAAATTAAAAAAAAAAAACACAAAAAAACAAACAACATCCTTAACACTGACAACAGAGATACTATCTTTGTTCTATGAACAGCTTGTTAAGACAAGTCAATTCTTGGAGAAGTATTGTGCTTAGTATGTTGTTGTTGTATTTGTTATGCAACTAAGCAAGCGCTTCAGGTCCTCATCAGTTTCAGCAAGCAGGGTTGTGTCATCTGCATAACATAGATTGTTGATAGATCTTCCACCAATCCTGACGCCACACTTCTCATAGAGCTCAACCTCCCGGATAATCTGTTCTACATACAGGTTAAAAAGGTATGGGGATAGCATACATCCCTGGCATACGCCCTTCCTAATTTTGAACGATGCAGTGTTTCCTTGCTCTCTTCTGATGACTCCCTCTTGGTCCAAGTATAGGTTTCACATTAGAACAATCAAGTGTTCTGGGATTCCCATTCTTCTCAGAGTCAGCCACAGTTTGTTATGATCCACACAGTCGAACGCCTTTGCATAGTCAGTGAAACAGACAGACATTCCCCTTGTACTCCCTGCTTTCAGCCAAATTCCATCTAATATTAGCTACAATATTCCTAGTATCATGACCCCTTCTAAACCTAAACTGGACTTCTGGCAGTTCTCTGCTGATGTGCTGTTCCAGCCGTTTTTGTATAATCTTCAGTAGAATCTTGCTTGCATGTGAAAGCAATGATATTGTTCTACAGTTTCCACTCTCTGTTGGGTCATCCTTCTTTGGGATGGGAGCAAATATAGATCTCTTCCAGTCAGTTGGCCAAGTGGTTGTTCTCCAAATTTCCTAGCACAGCCTGGTTAGCACATCCAGGGAAGCATCTGTTTGCTAAAATATGTCAATTGGTATATCATCTATTCCTGGGGCCTTATTTTTTGCTATTTCTTTCAAATCAACCTGCACTTCTTCCTTTATCATTCAATTTATTATTCATTGCAAATAACGTTTTTTAAGAGACATAAACACAGGTTATACACATGGATTTCACCTGATGGTATGCATAGGAATCAGATCTATTACATCTGTGCAAAGAACCACTGGAGAAGCCTAATATCAGCTGTGAAAACTAGGCCAGGAGCTGATTGTGGAACAGACCACTGACTATTCATATGCAAGTTCAAACTGAAGCTGAGGAAAATTAAACTGAATCCACAGCAACCAAAATATGGCTTTGAGTCTATCCCACCTGAATTTCAGAACCATCTCAGGAACAGGTTTGAGGCCTTGAACACTAATGTGCAAAGACCAGATGAGTTGTGGGAGGATATCAAGGGTATCATGCAGGAAGAGTGCAAAAGGTCATTGCAAAGACAGAAGAGGAAGAAAAGACCAAAATGGATTTCAGAAGAGACTCTGAATATTGCACTGGAGCGCAGAGAAGCCAAAGCACAAGGAAGAATTCAAGATACTAAATAATTGAATAGAAGATTTCAAAAGGCAGTGTGGGATGACAAAGTAAAACATTACAATGATATGTGCAAGGAGTTGGAGTCAGAAAATGAAAAGGGCTGAGCTTGCTCAGCATTTCTTAAGCTCAAGGAACTGAAGAACAAATTCAATCCTTGAGTTGCTGTAATCAAGAATGCTTTAGGTACAATATTAAATGACTCAGGAAGTATTAAAAGAAGATTGAAAGAATATACTGAGTCATTCTATCAAAAGGGATTGGCAGACACAGAAGAATTTAATGAAACAACAGATGAGCAAGAGCCTATGGTGCTTAGTATGGTAGAGGGCCATTGAAAATTAGAGTAAAACTCTAAATAAGATGATACATATAGTGGCTGCAAATTTAGCCAGAAGCACAACAGAGATGTGTGAGAACACTGCAGAATCAGAGATTGTTTTGTTTTTAGGGTAACTGTAGTAGTCTAATAAAAATACAACAACATATAGTAAGTGACTATGTAGTGAGTATAAATTCAATGAAAATAGTAGCCTTTGTCTATTTTATATACTACTAAGGTTTAAATCTGCATTATGCATATGACACAATCTTGCTTGCTGAAACTGAGGTGGACCTGAAGCACTTGCTGCAGAAGGTCAAGGACTGCAGCCTTTGATATGGAGTGAAGCTCAATATCAAGAAAGCAGATTCTCACCACTGGGCTGATTGGCAACATCGTAATGAACGGTGAAGAGATTGAGATTGTAAACCACTTTAGTTTGCTTGGCTCCGCAGTCAATATTCTTGGCACCAGAAGCCAGGAAATTAAAAGATCTATTGTGTTGGGAAAGTCAGCTGTCAGAGACCTCTTAAAAGTACTGAAGAGCAATGACGTCAGTCTGGAGACTAAGGTGTGCCTTATAGAAGCTATGGTCTTTGCAACTACCTGCTGTGCATCAGCAGGCTAGATAATAACTATGGATGATAGAAGGACAATCAATGCCTTTGGGCTGTGAGGTTGGAGAAGAGTATTGAATACACCATGGACTGCTAAGAGAATAAACAGATTTGTCCTAGAGAGGGTGAAACCAGGCTGCTCCTTGGAGGCAAGGATTCTGAAGCTTGGTCTGACATACTTTGGTCATGTTGTAAGGAGGGACAGGTCTTTGGAGAGGGATATAATGCTTGGGAAGGTTGAGGGGCAGAGCAGAAGAGGAAGATCTTTAATGAGATGGATTTATTCAGTGACTAGAGTAATGAGGGTAGGTGAGTGTCAGAGACAATAAGATTGGCACAGGATAGAGCAGGGTTTAGGGCTGTTGTACACAAAGTCGCTATGAGTCACAGGTGACTCAATGGCACATAATAACAATAACAATGACAACAACAACAACCAGGCTTAAATGTAAAGCAGAGTCAAGCACACACTAAGAAATACTCTAGATGCTGTCAACTCTGCACATTCGGTTGTTGTTGTTAGGTGCCACTGAGTCGAGTATAACTGATAACGATTCTATGAACAAAAGATCTGAACCTAGTCCTGTCCTGTGCCATCCTCACACTTCCTGACACACAAAAGCCAATTGTAGCAGTCACCTTGTCAATCGATCTGATTGAAGGTCTTCCTCTCCTTCCCTGACCCTCCACCCTTCCCAACATCATGTCCCTCTCCAAGGAATAGCACTTCTTAGTAATATGTCCATAGTATGTGAGGCGAAGCCTCCCAACATTCTGGCTGCACCCTCTCCAAGAGGTATGTATTCATTTTCTTGGCTGTCCATGGAATGTCCAGTGTTCTTCTCCAATACTCTGTCTTCTCAATCTGCTCTTTGAAGTCTTCTGTTTAGCCTCTTTATTCTGTTATCTAAATGATGTCAATTTGAAAATTAAGGTGTGCCTTCAGTATTTTCCCCGTCATTTGCTATGTAACTAAAAACCTGATAATGAATAAAGGATGGAAGAAGAAGAATAGATGCCTTAAAGACTTTGAATAAGAGTACTGAATATCTCATGGACTTCCAAAAGACAAATAAATACGTCTTGGGAGATGTGCAACCAGAGTGATCTTTAGAGGTAAGGATGATGAAACTTCATCTCACATATTTTGGGGGTATTGCTAGGAGAAATTATTCCTAGGAAAGAGGCATTGTGCTTGGAAATGTCGAGGATTAGCAAAAGAGAAGAAGACCATCAATAAAGTGGATTGAGATCAACTACACCAACTACTAATCAACAATAGGTTCAAATGTGTCAGAAATGAGAAGAGTGGCATTGGATAAGAAAGGGTTCAGATCTGTTGTTCAAAGGCTGCTTTGAGTTATATTGAACTCCGTATCACCTAAGAATCAAAATAACTACAATGCCTTCAACATTACTGCTATCAATGGTAACACTTCATTAGATATCTGAGGCTATACATTTTTTTTTCAGAAGATTGCCTTATCTTTGAGACATCTCCTCACACTGACTGGTGTATTCAAGCTCTCAACCTTTTGGTTAGAATTCCAACAAGTAATGTGCTTTGCCACAGAGTTCCTTGTCAAGCACACATAGCACATATAATAACTTGTTTTATCTTGATTAATGAAAAGAATACATGCAATAATAAAATAATGTTATAATAATGAACTTTGTGTCCACATTTCTTCTTGCTGTCATCATTGTTACGTGCTGTTGCGTCACCTGTGACCTATAGCAGTTCTATATACAGCAACTCTGAACCCTGCCTTGTCCTGAGCCAGTCTCACTAATTCCAACACACCGATGCCCATTGGGCCAGTCACTGTATCAATCCATATCATCCAGGATCTTCCTCATTTCTTGCTGCTGGCCAACTGAATGTCACTAAAAGGCATCTTCTCGTTAAATATATCTGTAAAATAGCTATTTTTTTATGTGAAACACAAATATTCTTATTAAACAAGAAGAAATCTAGTAAGTGTTGACCTAGTCATCTAGCTTATGAAGTCATGTAAACAATAGGAAGAGAAGAATAAAAAAATTGCACAATATTTGTCTTTTTGTGACTGAGATATTTCACTCAGCATAATGTCCTCCATATTTGCTCATTTTGTAAATATTTCAGAGTTCTTTGTTTTTCAGTACTGCATAATATTCCATTGTTTATAAAATGAGACTGACATGGGGGTTGGGGGGAAAATAAGAAAAGAGAGGAATAAAGAATGTACACAGCATTGAAACAGACGAGGGAGAGAACTGTATAAAAGGACTATATGATTAGGTATTATTGGCTTAACAAGAGTCCAGAATAAGAGCTGCATAGTAAAGTGGTTTGGGGCAAAGGTGGGGGGGACGACTGTATAACAATGAAAGAACTTTTTTTTTCCCAAAGGAAAAAGTGATCTGGGGGACAGGGGGATAAGGAGAAAAATGTGCAACAATGAAAGATTGGGAAACCCAAGTTCTTTATAAACTTTCATTAAAATATCAATTTTTTAAAAAGTAGTACAGTAAAGAATAAAAATACGAATGGGATTTATAAAAAACAAACAAACAAAAAACCACCCAAATTATGACATAATAGGATAAAGAAAGTTATATTTAGAGTGTTTGGGGTTTTTTTATAATAAGCCATTCATTTTGATAATTTTATAGAAGTTGGAACTGTAAATGATTATAGATAGGCAGGCTAAATTGAGTTTTCCATTTCTGTTTGTGTGAGTTATGAGCTATGCAAAATAAGTTTTACATTATTCAATAATCAAAAAAGAGCAGCGTTTTGAGACTAGGAGAATGAAATAAATTTTAATATCCTTACATAACAATGACACTGGAATATAGACATCCTTAGTTGATTATGAATTGATTATTGGTACTTTTACATAATAATGACAGAACTGAACAGCTATTATAGAGACTGTGTAGCATAAAATGCCTATTCAGTAATATCACCTGGTCTTTGAGGGGGAGCATATATCTTAAACTGTTCCTTCAAAAAAAGAGTGGAAAAGTTGTTTGGACATGCCATTAAAGGGGTTCAATTCCTCCGTATGGTAACGTAGTGAGAAGAACAGAGAAAAAACTGGCAAAAACTTCAAGAAGGATTGACCTAATGACTGCAACAGTGTCTTCAAGCAGTGATAATATGGCACACGATTTGACAGTGTTCCATGGATTCACTATGAATTAGTGCTGATTCAAGGGCAGCCAAAACCAACAGCTGCAGTGTTGTACACAAAACCCACAAATATTTCTTAACTAAACATGGTCTTTTTGGACATAAAATGTCTTTTTTTAATTATTTCTCTACTAAACAGCAATCACATTTTATATGTATTAATATATGTGGCTTTACTACATGTATGCATGGAAATGATTTTTCTCCTTGGTCTCTTACTCTACATGTTGTTAGTTGTTCGGTGCCATTAAGCTGACTAGGATCTATAGTGTAGTGACCCTTTAAACAAAAGGTTAGAACTTTGCTCTATACTCACACTCTCTGCCATGCTTGAGTCCACTGTTACAGTCACTGTGTCAATACTTCTCCTTGAAGATCATACTTTGTTTTTCTGAGCCTCTCCTTCCTCTAGCTTGAACTGGCCCTTCCTGGTAATGTGTCCAAAGTGTGAGAGAAGAAGGTTCAATATCCTTGTCTGCAATTAGCACCATGGTTGCACTTCTTTCGTCCAAGATAGATTTGTTTGTTCTTTGCCAGTCCGTGATATAATCAATTCTCTTCACAGAAGTTAAGTTTGGAGGGAGCTCTAATAGCCTAGTGGCAAAAAAAATGATGCAATCATGAAGGCAAGTGGTTTGAATCCACCAGATGCTCTGCAAGAGAAGGAGGGACAATCTCTTCCTGTGTCAGTCGGATCCAATTTGACAGTACACAAAAACAAACAACAAAAACAAAGGTCAAATTTCAATAGCATCATTTATTTTTTGATGTTCTTATTCTTTGTTCAATTTTCAGATATTTAGGAAACAGTAGAAAATACCAAGAAATACCACATCTTAAGAGCTGGGTGTTTGGTTGGTTTTTTTGTTGTTGTTTTTGTTTGTTTGTTTGTTTTGTTTTGTTTTGTGAATTAACAGATAGAAAAGTGATCCCCTTTAAAATTATTCTTTTAAATGAACATTTCTCAGAGTCATTTGAGACAACATTTGAGTAACAGAGACAGAGATCATTTTTATCTAGAGTTTTTAGAAATGCAAATTTGACTACATGACAGATGAGTAATTGTTTAGTATAAATTATGTGTTAATGTTATTGGATGGAAATTATAACTCTAAATATCCAGTTCAAATATGAATTGCGAAGAGGGTATAAAAAACCAAACCACTTTCTATTTTTGTATTGCATATTTGAGATGGTGATACAAAATTATAATATTCAAAGAACTGTGTTTATGGAAATTCTTATTCTGAAATGCAAATAAGAAACATTTCAGATATTTTAAGAAAGTTAATCATAGTTGACATATTGTAAAGATCACTGTAGGAACCTGTTATATGCTAGTTGCTTCACATGTGAAAACAGGTTCCATGATTTTATTAAAAATAACATTTACTACAATTTTTGCTTAGATTTGAAGTCCTACCTGCTTATGCACTTCCCCTAAACCAATATCCAAGCTAATATGTGTTATATTTTTAATAAAATGAGCTTTTAAGAAAATGAATATGAATTTATAAAAGTTCTTTAAAAATATCATACCATTGCTTAACTTTGTTTGAAATTTCTGCTGTCTTGGCATTACTGTTTCATGTATCATTTCTTCACTATAAATTACAGCTTTCAGATAGAAATCAGAGCTCACATTATGTTGGCCATTAACTGTTAAATATGTTGTTGTTGTTTATAAGTGCTGTTGAGTTAAATATAGTATAGGAAAAATACACTTTCAATTATATAGGAAAATAAAGAAAAGAAAATCTACAGACTTAGATTTTTAAAAGCAACTCACTCAAATCCCAAATATTTCAATTTATAAAATTTACTTTTTAAAAAATTATATTTTATATATCACCCTTTGTATATTTTCTATTTTAAGATGTTAAAGAACAAATAGGATCTTCTGTGGACTTGAGGGTAAGGAATTGATCAGCCAACTTAGTGGTATGAAGATTGACTCCACAAGATGTTCTGTGGAGGGGAAAGAGAAGCAATTTCTTCCGGGGTGATGAATTGCCTCTGATAGCCCCTAGGAAGATCAATTATAAATTGGTTCTGACTAGATGATACTTAAAAACAACATGAAAGAACAATTAAGCAATTAAAAAAAACCCAATCTGATATAACTGAATATTTAATTTTCCACTTATGAAGGAGATAACAATCAGTAATAAATATAAGCAATTACATATGATTTTTGCATGTGTTATTGTTATCTGCCATTGAGTCGACTATGACTCATGCTTTATGCACAATAGCTCTGAATCCTGCTCTATCCTAAGCCACTATCACTGTGTCAGGCACACCTACTCTTATTATTCCAGTTCTTCTGTCAATCCATCTCATCTGTGATATTCCTCCCCTTCCAAGAATAATATTCTTCTCCAAAGACTGATGCCTCCTGTCTATATGCCCAAAACATGTGAGGCAGAGTATCAAAATCCTTGTCTTTATGGGGCAGCTTGTTTTCATCCTCTGCAGGACTTAACTGTTGGTTCTCTAGGCAATCCACATTATGTTCAATACTTTTCTCCAACACAACAACCCATCTTCTTCTGTCTTCCTTGGTCATTATCTAGTTCTCTGATGCTTTGCAAGTAATTGTGAAGATTGTGCCCAGATCAGGCACACTTTAGTCCCTAGCTGGCATCCTTGCTCTTCACTGCTCTGGAGATGTTCCGGACCACAGATTTTCCAACTGCTATTTGTTTTTGATTCCCTGACTACTGGTGCCAAGATAATCTAGATTAAAATTTTAAAGAAAAACTTTTTAAAAATGAAGGGTAACCAGACAAATTATCTTTACAGTTAACACTCAGTTATGAAATTATCAGCAAATCATGTTGTTGCTGTTAGGAGCCCTTGAGTTTAAGTACGACTCATATCAACCATATGATATGAACATAGCTATCCTATCCTATCCTATCTAAGATATTATCATAATCTTTTAAATTATTAGCTATCTTTCTCTTTCCTCATAATCTCTAACACACATGTCTTATCTTTGGCTATCCTCATAATCTCTGACACAGATGAGTCTATTGCTGTAGTCACTGTGTCAATCCATACCATTAGAGGACCTCCACTCTTCCTCTGACCCTCCCTCCACCTTCCCAAACATGATATCCCTTTCCAAGGAATAGCCTACCCTAGCAATATGCCAAAAAGAATGAAAGAGAAAACTTTGACTTTTTGATAAAGAATTATCTTGGTTTATTCTTTTTTTCCCCCTTGAAATTATCAGTTTTATCTCAGAGGAAGTAATGTTAAAATGACCACTCTGGAAGGCAATTTGGTGCTTCCTCAAAAAGCTGAACATTGACATTCCATATGATTCAGCTCTTTCACTGATGGAATATATCCTGAGAAAATGAGACTGAGGTACATAAACTTGTACACCAATGTTCTTATTAGTGTTATTCACCATCACAAGGACATGGAAAGTGCCCAGATGTCCAACCATAATTGAATGGATTGAGAAATTATGGTACATTCACACAATGGAGTACTACGCAGCACGCAGGAGCAATGATTTTGTAAATTACTACCTTACTTGGGAGGGACTGGAGAGCATTATGCTGAGTGAACCAACTCAGTGCCGTAACAGGTACTGTATAAAACTATTATTGTAGGATGAGTATGAGGATCCAAGAGGGAGGAGGGTGGAAACAGAGGGGTGAAGATCGGCAGGATTGGGTGTGGTTATTAATCGTAGGATTGCACAATTTGATGGATGTGCGGTGGGGGGTGGGGTGAATGAAATGTGAAAGATCCAGTGTGAAAAACAATATATTCAAACTTTGTAAAGAAACCAGTATAAAATAAAAAAAATTAGAAAATAAAAGGAATGCAGAGACATGGGATAGTGGCAGCAAGATTGTGACCTTAGAAAAACTCCTGTAGGACAGGGACGAGTCCCTAGATGGTGCAAATAGTGAGATTCTTAAGCTGTTTGACTTTTTTAATGCCAAGGAGCACTCTTGATTCACATCTCCTCAGCATAGCTCCTTGTTCTTTTTTCACTCCCAGGAATATGCAGTATTCTTCTCCAAGAACACAACTCAAAGGCATCAGTATTTTCTAATATCACCCTTATTTATTGTCCAGTTCTCAGATGCATAGCAAATGATTCAAAAATCCTGGCCTGAAGCAAGTACACATTAATCTTCAAACCGACCATCCACTTTCTAAAATAACAGGCCTTTGATAAGCTGATATGAACAACAGAGGAACACGGATAGCTACAGTATTAGAGGTAGAGTCTAGATGGCAAGTCACAAAAATGAGGAGAAGTAGCTACAAACAACCATTAATAATGGAAATGTGGATGTATGAATTATGAATATAGGGAAATTGGAAGTTATAAAAACTAAACATGAAGGCATGGAGATCAACTTGATGCGTGTTAATGAATTGAGATGGACTGGTATGGATAACTTTTAATCACACAATCATATGATATATTATACTGGAGAGAAAAACTGAGGAAGAATAGTGTTGCATTCATAGTTAAAAAGAAACTAGGATTTGGGAAAGTTAGGCGGTGCCAGCAGAGGGACATTGTCATAATCTTTAATCACAGGTACTTTTCCTCACTGCCAAGGCACAATTCTGATGCTCCAACTTCTGCCAGGCCACGTTAGACACTTAAGGGATTAAGGGAGGTAGGCAGTGTCAGCAGAAGAATACAGTCACAACTTGAACCTTCTTCTGGCCCACGGGCTTAAGATTCCCAGACTACATGGAGAGTATGACCATACAAGATCATGCCATGACATCACCCTTACTAAAGCATTATCCTGCCATTCCACTTGTTTTCCTCATCTGAAAGCTTTAGCACTCACTAGAACAGAGCAAGAGAACACTGCGTGGTTCAAAATTGGGAAGGGCATATGCCAGAGATACATCCTATCTCCATACCTTTTCAACCTATATGCAGAACAGATTATCTGGGAGGCTGGGCTCTATGAGGAGAAATGTGGGGTCAAGATTGGTGGATGATTTATCAACAAGCTCTGTTATGCAGATGGCACAACCCTGCTTGCTGAAACTGAAGAGGACCTGAAGTACCTGCTGCAGAGGGTCAAGGACTACAGCCTACAATATGGATTGAGGCTCAATATCAAGAAGACAAAGATTCTCACCTCTGGACCAATTGGCAACATCAGGATGGATGGTGAAGAGATTGAGATGGTACACAGCTTTAGTTTTCTTGGCTCCACAGTCAACACTCTTGGCACCAGTAGCCAGGAAATTAAAAGGCGCATTGCCATGGGAAAGTCTGCTGTTAGGGACCTCTCCATAGTACTGAAGAGCAAAGGTGTCTCTCTGCAGACTAAGGTGCATCTGATACAGGCCATGGTCTTCACAATCACTTGTTATGAATCAGAGAGTTGGACAATGACTAGAGAGGATGGAAGGAGAATTGATGCCTTTGAGCCGTGGTGCTGGAGAAGAGTATTGAGAAGACCATGGACTTCTAGGAAAACAAACAGATTTGTCCTGGAAAGGGTTAAACTGGGTGGCTCCTTGGAGGTAAGTATTCTGAGGCTTCATCTAACATACTTTGGACATGTTGTGAGGAGAGACCAGTCCTTGGAGAAGGACATCATGCTTGGGAGGATGGAGGGACAGCACAGGAGGGGAAGGCCCTCTATGAGGTGGATTGATTCAGTGACTGGGATAATTGGGATGGGAGTGTCGGAGACAGTGAGATTGGCACAGGACAGAGCAGAGTTTAGGGTTGTTGTACATAGGGTTGCTATGAGTTGCAGGCGACTCGATGGCACATAACAACAACAACAACAGCCATGGTAACACAGTCCTGGAAAAGAAAATTAGAGAAGGATAAGGACTTTCCTCCAGATCCACAAGAACTAGTAGTGAAGAGAGTTGAGGAACCCGTCTATGCCACTCAGCCGACCAAGGAGGAAAACAGACTTCAGGACAGTGGGCTGTAATCATGTGAGACGTTCACTCCCAGAATGAACACATTGAAGAACTAGGGAGGGAACTGCTTGCAATCTCCCTGGAAAAGTCATATCTCAATTAGGGAACCTGGACTCACCACTTCACAGTCCAAAAAGGACAACAGAGTTTATGAGAGGAGGCTACACAGTGAGAGGTGGAGATGTTTCTCTCCCCTATAGAGAAACTGCTTTAATGGGCAACCTGGCCTTGGGTGCCAGTCCATAGAACAAAGAGGACAACCAATATTAGAAGGGGCTGCAATAAGGTGAGATCCCCACAGAGGATCTAAAAAAGACTTTAATAAAGACAAACTTCCTAGTTTCATAGATCTGGAAAGGACTTAGGGTAGAGCAAGTTACCCATCCCAATAGATGGAACCCTTCAAGCCTGCAACTTATCCCTAGCATCATAAAGTTAAAGAACTATCACCAACCTACACAGACACAACAGAAGCAGCCTAACACACTCTAAGAAAATCTTCACATATGCACCCACAAGTTTATTGCCGCATTGTTTTCAATAGAAAAAGATGGAAGCAACCAAAATGTCCATCAACAAATGAATGAATAGAAAAGCTGTGGTATATGCACACAATGGAATACTATACAACACTGAAAAACAAGAAACTCATAAAATAATATACAAAATGGGTGATCCTGTGATCCTAGAGGACATTATGCTGAGTCAAATATCTCAGTCACAAAAGAACAAATACTGGCTAATGCCAGTGCTATAAAACATGACTGGCATTGGTAGTTGGAGGGGGGAGAAACTAAGAAAAGAGAGGGTAAAAAAACACTGCATGGAACAGGTAAAGGAAATAGTTATTTAAAAGGAATCTATGATTAGGCATTATTTGCATGACAACAGTCCAAAATAAAAGGTGCATAGCAAAATAGACTTAGGAAGGGCTGTTGCTGTTGTTGCTGTTGTTGTTGTTGTTATGAACTATTGAGTTGCCTGCCACTCATAGTGACCTTATGTACAATAGTTCTAAACCACAGTCTACCCTATGTCAATCTTATTGTCTTTGACATACCTACCCCCATTACCCTAGTCATTGAATCAATCCATCTCATTGAAGGTCTTCCTCTCTTGGATTATTCTTCCACCCTCCCAAGCATGACATCCCTCTTTGAGGACTGGTCCTTCCTTGCAAAATATTCAGAAAATATCAGACAAAGTTTCAGAATTCTTGCCTCCAAGGAGCAGTCTAGTTTCACCCCCTCTAGGATGAACCTGTTTGTTCTCCTAGCAGTCCATGGTGTATATTCAATACTCTTCTCCAGGACCACATCTCAAAGGCATCAATTTTCCTTCTATCATCCCTTGCCATTGTCCAACTTTCTGACACTTAGTAAGTATTTGCCTGGATCTTTGCAGGAGTGGCATCCACTTAAACAGCATGCTTCTGAAAACTCTGTGAAATTTGCTAAATTGCGATGGTTGCAGAAGGGCTTCAGGTCTTTTGTTCATGAGGTTACTATGAGTCATGCTGGATTGAATGGCCATCAACAATATGTCCTGGATCAGGCTCACCTTAGTCTCAAGACTGACATTGTTGCTCTTCATTAGTTTGGAGATATCTCTGACAGCAGGCTTTCCCAATGCAATTCACCTTTTAATTTCCTGATTTCTGGTGACAAGAGTGCAGATTGTGGGATTGTGGAGCCATGCAAATTAAAACTGTTAACAATCTCAACCTCTTCATCATCTATTATGATGCTGCCAATTGGCTGAGTGGTGAGAATAGTTTTCTTAATGTTGAGCTTCAATTTATATTTAATGCTGCAGTCCTTGACTTTCTGCAGCAAGTGCTTTACATCTTTCTCAGTTTCAGCAGGCAGGGTTGTGTCATCTGCATATGGAGAGATCATCAACTACTCATATGAAAGTTCAAGCTGAAGCTTGAATTAAATGAAATCCACAGGAACCAAAATTTAACCTTAAGCCTATCCAACCTGAGTTTCAAAATCATCTCAGGAACAGATCTGAGGCCTTGAACACTAATTAGCAAAGACCCAATGAGTTGTGGGAAGATACCAAAAATATCATCCAGGAAGAATGCAGGGGTCATGCCAAAGACAGGGGAGAAAGAAACGACCAAGATGGGTGTCAGAAGATATTCTGAATATTGCATTAGTGCATCAAGAAGCCAAAGCAAAGGGAAGAAATCAAGATATTGAAAAGCTGAACAGAAATTTCAAAGGGCAGCATGGGAACACAAAGTAAAGTATTATAATGAACTATACAAAGAGCAGGAGTAGGAAAATCAAAGGGGCTGAATTCACTCAGTATTTCTTAAGCTGAAGGAAACTGGAGAACAAATTCAAGCCTCAAGTTGCAGTACTTAAGGATGCTTTGAGTAGAATATTAAGTGATCCAGGAAGTATTAAAATAAGATGGAAAGAGCATACAGAGTTATTGTACCAACAGGAATTGGCCAACATAGAAGAATTTCATGAAACAACATATGAGCAAGACCTTGTAGTGACAAAAGAAGTAGTTCAAGCTGCTCTGAAAGAAAGGTGGGAAGAAGGGAGGAAATTATGCAACAACAACAAAATGATTTTTTAAAGCGAAAATCAAACTAACTCGCGAAGGGCTAGTGAGGAAAATGTGCAACAATAAATGAATGAAAATACATGTTTTCTGAAAATTTTCATTAAAAATATTTAAAAACCTCAAAAATATTCAAAAAACTCAACGAAAAGAAGAAAATCCTTCAACACTAAAAAGAAGAAAATAGAAAGAAAATCTTTACATTGTGAAAAGTCAAAATAAACTTTCTCTTAAAAAAGTTGAACATATTGCACACTCAATGAATATCCCAGAAACAGGGAGGCAGAGGAAATATATTGAAATGGACTTCTTGTACAGCTACTGAAGAAGCTGCAAGTTGTGAGGAAGAAGAATGGAATCCACAAGTAAAGCAAATTCCTCAGACACAGAGAGCCAGAAAATATATATTGATGTGGAGTTATATAAATAGCTAAAGAAAGTGCATTATGGGAGAAAAGGTGACATCTATAAATAACCCAAATACTCCAGAACCAGAAAGCCAGAAGAAATATATCAACACTGAGGAACATGAAAAACTACGGAAGAAATCACAAAAGATGGAAGAATTGAATCTATAGACAATGGGGTAAAAGAACTTAGGAAATCTTCACAAGACAGAACAAATACAGCCAACACAATACTGTGAATAACGCAAAACATATGCAAATAAAATTCAGAGTATCAACATAGAAATGGCAGAATTTTCCAACATTCTAGAGAGACAAAATGCAGAACAGAAGAAATAAATGAAGAAACAGAATTAGCAAGCTGGAAGAAAGAACCTCAATAGGAACTTTCTAGAAAGGGAGAAAAAAATAACCAGAGAAATTGAAAAAAACAATGGAGAAAATACTACAATCCTGTGGGGTAATATCAAAAGGAACAACATATATATGTTTAGAATTCTAGAAAACAAGGGAGGTAGAAGGATAATTGAGAAAACTGTGGAAGAGATACTGGAAGAAAATTTCCAGGTATCATAAAGAATAAAGAAATTCACGTTAAAAAATCTCAGTGAACCAAAAACAGACTAGATCTCAGAAAGAAGATCATAAAGACATGCCATAGTCAAATTTTCCAAAATCAAACATAAGGATGGAATACTAAAAGCAGCACAAGAAATACAAAAATCACCTACAAAGGAGAACCAATTAGATTAAGTTCTGATTTCTTGGCAAAAAGCATGAGAGCAAGAAGAGAATGGGATGGTATATGTAGAAGGTTGAAAAGAAACAACGGCCAGCCAAGGTTCTTCTACCCAACAAAGCTGTTCTTCAACTATGAAAGACAAATCAGACCATTTGAAAAAAAAAAATTCCAAGCCCGCAGGAACTTAATGAATTTGTGAAAACAAGAGCAATTCTACAAGAAATTTTGATGGAAATTCTCCACACAGAGATGCCAAAGAAAAATGGATGGACTATTGTAAGAAAAAGCAGAAAAATAAATACAGCAAAATGGCTTCAATAAAATCTGGCCTGTCAATCTTCATATTTAATATTAATGGCTTAAGTGTAACAATAAGAGAAAAAAAGAACAGCAAAATGTATTAAAAAACAAACAAACAAAAAGACAGCCTATCAATATGTTGACTAAAAGAGTCACATCTAAGAAACACTGAAAAAGATGGACTAAATATTAAGGTTAGAGAAAATATACCAAGCAAACAAAACCCCAAACCCAATAAACTTGAATATATACCAATAGAAACTGGGCAAAATGAAAAGGGAGGGAAAAAAGAGTATTTGATAACTTTAAGAACATTGTTGTTATTGTGCTTCTTAGGTGCCATGGAGTTGAGTATGACTCATACCAATGCTATGAATCATGGAGTTGTACAATTTGATGGGGGGTGGGGAGTGTGAGGGAAATTGAAAGAATTTGTTCTTAAAAACAATGTATTAGAATTTTGTAAATAAAATAGTAGATAATTAAAAAACCCAAAATATATGGAATGATTTTATGAAACACAATGTGAATAAAAGAATGTGTGAAATACAATAAAAAAATTGAATTAAAAATGATCTGAACCCTTTTCTGTCCTGCATCACCCTCACACTTCCTGACACGCAAGAGCCCATTGCAGCAGTCATCTTGTCAATCCATCTGGTTGAGGTTCTTTCTGTCCTACCCAGACCCTTCACCCTTTTCAACATCATGTCCCTCTTTAAGGAATAGTACCTCCTAGCAACATGTCTACAGTATGAGAAGTGAAGCCTCATCATTCTTGCCTCCAAAGAGTATTCCGGCTGCACCATCTTCAAGACCTAACTGCGCATTTTCTTGGCTGTCCATGGTATGGTCAGTGCTCTTCTCCAACATCACAGCTCAAAGGCATCAATACTTTTCCTGTATCCTTATTCATTGTCCAGGTCTTGGATGCACAGCTAGTAATCAGAAAGACACACCTTATTCCTCAAAATGACATCACTACTCCTCAATAGTTTGGAAAAGTTCCTAACTGTAGATTTTCCCATTGCAATGTGCCTATTTCCTGACTGCTCATACTATGGGTATTGGGGCACTTAGAACAGGAGAAAAAAGAAATAGAAAAAATAAGATCTTGAAATTATTGACATTTATCAAAGTTGAAAGACAAGCAGACTGGTTAGTTTTAAAAACAACAAAATATAACTATGCATATCACGGTTAGATCACAGATAGATTTAATAAAGAAAAATGGCAAGATGGGAATGGTAGGGAGGTAAGAAAAAACCCAAAATAAAAGAAACCTTGATCAATAATGAAACTAGGATTGAATTGGTTCTTAGAAACCATAGATCTGATAGAAATAGAAAGATAACTAGTAGAACGTGTATGAGGACCCAAGGGAGGGAGGGAGTGAGCAGAGGGGTGAGGCTTGGAGAGGGAGTAATCAGAGTCACACAATTTGGTGGGTGGTGGGAGCAAGAAGCAAAAGGGTAGGTAAAGGAAATGGGAAAGATTTAGTGTGAAAAACAAATGTATATGAACTTTGTAAGTAAACCAGTATTGTTGCTATTGTTTTGTGCCATTGAGTAGCTTGTGACTCATAGAGACCCTATGACAACAGCCCTAAACTCTGCTCTGTCCTGTGCCAATCCCAGCGTCTCAGATACACCCATCCGGATTACCTCAGTCACTGAATCAATCCACCTCAGAGAGGTCCTTGCCCTCCTGTGCTGTCCCCTCCACAGTCTAAAATACAAAAAAAAAAAGAAAAATCTTTACAAAAATAAACCACACCCAATAAAAGAATGGATTAAAAGATTTAAATAAATAAAATAATATTAAACACGTGATGGGTCCAGAGGAGGAAACCTGTGCTCTATGTTGCTATAATTCCTGTAGTAAATATCTGAAATCAGTTCTGTTGCTCTATGCAGGGCTCATGGGTAAGAGGACCTGAGAGTGTTAAAAATAACACACCAAGAAACCCAAAAGCTGAAAACAACAGAAATGTCACATTCACATGCTTTTTCCTAGTCAACGTCTAAGGAGGAGAGGAGCATATTACACTTCTTTCAAATGCAGTAAAAATACAGAAAAAATTATTAAAATAGCTGTTGAAGTTATTTCCAGGGACAATATACTGTCAATAATGTTCTTTCCCAGTTTCTGTCTCTTTTTAGTGGAGATCCATAGATTTCATCACTCAAAAATCTATTAGACAAATTGTTTTTTGAATTTGGAATTTTATAGTTATTTTCATAAATCTAGATTTCTGCCTTAATATGTAAGAGCAACTGTGATTTCTTTGATTTTTTATGTTATTTATGACGATTAGCTTTTAATAGATGTTGTTGTTATGTGCCATTAAGCCGCCTGCTACTCATAGCAATCCTATGTACAACAAACATAAACCCTGCTCTATCCTGTGCCTATCTCACTGTCTCTGACACACCTACCCCGATTATCCTGGTCACTGTATCAGTCCACCTCATAGAGGTCGTTCTCTCATGCGATCCCTCCACCCTCCCAAGCCTGACGTCCCTCTCCTAGAAGTGGTCCTTCTTTGCAACATGTCCAAAGTATGTCATACAAAGCTTCAGAATCCTTGCCTCCAAGGAGCAGGCTGGTTTAACCCTCTCCAGCATGAACCTGTTTGTTTTCTTAGCAGTCCATGGTATATTCAAACTCTTCTCCAGCATCACAGCACAAAGGCATCAATTCTTCTTCTATTCTCCCTAGTCATTGTCCAGCTCTCTGATGCATAATAAGTGATTGCAAACACAATGAACTGTATCAGATACACCTTCTTCTCCTGAGTGACATCATTCAATCTTCATTATTTTGGAGAGGTCTCTAACAGCGGACTTTCCCATTGCAATGCATCTTTTAATTTCCTGGCTGCTGGTGCCAAGAGTGTTGACTGTGGAGACAAGTAAACTAAATCTGTGAACAATCTCAATCTCTTCACCATCCATTATGATGCTGCCAATTGGCTCACTGGTGAGAATCTTCCTTTTCTTGATATTGAGCCTCAATATATATTGAAGGTTACAGTCCCTGAACTTCTGCAACAAGTGGTTCAATTCCTCCTCAGTTTCAGCAAACAGGGTTGTGTCATCTGCATGACACAGATTGTTGCTGAATCTTCCTCCAATCCTGATGTCACATTTCTCCTCATACAGCTCAACATTCCAGAAAAATCTGTCTGGGTATAGGTTGAAAAGGCATGGAGATAGGACACATCCTTGATGCACACCCTTCCCAACTTTGAACCATGCAGTGTTTCCTTGCTTTGTTTTGATGACTGCCTCTTGGTTCAAGTATAGGTTTCTCATTAGCATGATCAAGTGTTCTGGGATTCCCATTCTTCTCAGAGTCAGCCACAATTTGTTGTGATCCACACAGTCAAAAGCCTTTGCATAATCAATGAAACACAGATAGACACTTCTTTGGTACTCCCCATTTTCAGCCAAGATCCATCTAACATTAGCTACAATATCCCTAATACCATGGTCTCTTCTCACATTTCTCTGTTGGTGTGCTGTTTCAGCCATTTTTAGATAATCTTCATCAGAATCTTGCTTGCATGTGATATCAATGATATTGTTTGATAATTTTACAGACAAACAACATTATCATAAAGGTATGTAGAGAGGTCTATCTAATTTTATATAAGCACACCTTTACTTCTTTATTTTATGGACATACTATTAGTTAACTGTATAGTGTTAATCGCTGTTGTTGTTGATTACTGTTGAGTCTAGTATGACTCATAGCGAAGCAATAAACAAAACACTTGAAGCCTTTCTATAACTATTGTCATTTCTCCAAATTCATAGTTTCCAGAGGCATGTTGTAATTGTCGTTGTTGATTTCCTTCAAGTTGAGCATGACTCATAGCTACCCTATGCACAAAAGGCCTGAAGACCCTCCACAACCATCGACACTTATCAAAGTTCACAGAGTTTCTGGAGGCACGTTGCTTAGGAAGTGAATGCCACTCCTGCTTCCAAACCTGTCATAGAATGTTACTGGTTGAGTTGACTGAGATGCATAGTGACCCTACGTATAGAAGCTCTGAGCCCTTCCCCGTCCTGAGCCAGTCTCACTAATTCTGACACACTTATATATGGATTTTATTCTGATGACCAAGTAAATACGACTTTGTGCTACTTGTTAAGCAATTTGAACCCGTAGCAACTCCGAGGAAGAAAATGGCCAGTCTCTTCTCATCTGATTTATAGCTTCTGAAACACTGCTGGGGAGTCATCTGTTTCAGCGCCGATACAACCATATTGAGTTGAGTGGCTTGTTGAGTATTATATATGAATCGGAAGGACCCTTGGTGACACTGGAGGTATAGGGCTATTCACAAAAAGACCATCAAGTTGAACCCATTAGTCCCTGGCAGATAAGGTTGTCTGTCATAAAGATTTACAACCTCCTATGCCACATCGGGTAGTTCTCATTACGATCTATAATATAATTATGAGTCAGAAACTGAAGCAATGTTTATTGAGGGCATCTCCTAGTTTTAATTATGAATCTACAGAACACCAGACAGGCAGAATGAAGTTACAGTGAATTTCACTGCTTATGATGTTCCATTTAGACACCTATTTTAGAGGAAACATGTATAAAAACAAGTAGAGGGTTGCTTTATTTCATATCTTAGAATAGAAACAATTCTGTGCATTGTTTATTCTAGGAAGTATGTAATAGACTAGATCCTGCTGACATATGCCATGGCTAAATGTTGTTGACATTTCATGAATAAAATATGTGCTGAACTATAAGGTTTCTCTTTTATTTTATTTATTTACTTTTCTGGAACTAATATAGGTCAAATTGAAACCTAGGGACATTCACAGTCATTCAAAAATTTTTAAATTGCTACATTTTAATTCACAAATGTATCTAACAGTCACAACCACAACCAATGTATCATCCTTGTGCTCATTGTAAATTTTGATGAAATTATTTCTATTCTGTGTAACAATATATTATATGCATAAGGTTGACATATTTTCATTGAAGCAAAATACAAGCACAAAAATAAAATTATGAGTTAAAATTACTGGAATATATGCTGTTGTTGTTGTGCGCTATCAAGTTGGAATCGACCTATAGCTGACCCTCCAGTGGATTTCAGAAACATTAAATCTCATAAGACGAGACTAAGCATTGTTTTCCCATGGATTGGCTTTTGGATTTGAACCACGTACTTCTGCGATTGCAACACAGCTTCTTATTAGTAGACCATTAGAGCTCCCTGGGGGTTAGGGTAATGGGGAAGTGAGATGCATATGTTGTTATTAAGTATCCTCAAACTGTTTACAACTCAGAGTGATCTTATGTACAATAGCTCTGAACTCTGCTTTATCCTGTGCCAGCTCCATTGTCTCTGACACACCCACTCCCATTATCCTAGTCACTGAGTTAGTCTATCTCATCCAGGGTCTTCCTCTCTTGCGCTGTTCTTCCATCCTCCTAAGCATGCTGTCTGTCACTCTCCAAGGACAGATACCTCCTGTTAACATGCCCAAAATATATCTGACAGAACTTCAGAGTCTTTGTCTCCAAGAAATAGCCTGGTTTCACCATTTTTAGGATGAACCTGTTTATTATCCTAGTCATTCAATATTCTCCTCCATCACCACAACTCAAAGGCATCAATTCTCTTTTTATCATCCCTAGTCGTTGTTCAGCTTTCTGATGCATAGCTTGCAGTTGTAAAGACCATTCCCTGGATCAGGCACACTGTAGTCTCCAGACTGACATCACTGCTTTTCAGTACTGGAGAGGTCCCTCACAGCAGATTTTTCCAGGGCAATTCAACTTTTGGTTTCCTGGTTGCTGGTACCAAGAGTGTTGATTGTAGAGCCAAGCAAACTGAGGCTGTTTACAATCTCAATCTCTTCACCATCTATCAGGATGCTGCCAATCAGTCCATTTTCTTGGTGTTTAGCTTCAATCCATATTGAAGGCTGCAGTCCTTGACCTTCTCCAGCCTCAAATTCTCCTCAGTTTCAGCAAGCAGGGTTGTGTCATCTGCATTAACACGGATTGTTGATGAGTCTTTTTGAAATCCTGATGCCACCTTTCTCCTCAATGAGCCAAGCTTCTGGGATGATCTGTTCCACACATAGATTGAAAAAGTGTAGAGATAGGATGCACATCTGGCATACACTTTCCCTGATTTTGAACCATGCAGTGTTTCCTTGCTCTGTTTTGATGATTGTCTCCTGGTCCAAATATAGGTTTCTTATAAGCACAACCAAGTGTTCTGAAATCCACATTCTTCTCAGAGTTAGCCTCAGTTTTTTGTGAACTATACAGTCAAATGCCTTTGCATAGTCAACGAAAAAAAAGATAGACATTTTTCTGGTATTCTCTGCTTTCAGCCAAGATCCAAGCAACACTACATATAATATTCCTCCTACTATTGCCTCTTTAAATTCCAGCCTGCACTTCTGGCAGTTCTCTGTCGACGTGTTATTTCAGATGGTTTTGGATAATTTTCGCTAGGTCTTACCTGTGTGTTATATATTAATGATGTTGTTGTTGTTGGTTGCTTTCGAGTTGAATATGACTCATAGTGACACTATGAACAAAAGGCCTGAAGCCTTTTCATAACTGTTGACATTTATCAAAGTTCATAGAGTTTCCAGAAGCATGTTGTTTAGGGAGTAGATGCCACTCCTGCTTCCAAGATATTAATGATATTGTTAAATAATTTCCACATTCTATTGGGTCAACCATTTTTTTAAAAAGAAAATAAATATGCATCTCTTTCAGTTAGTTGGTCAGGTTGTTTTCTTCCAAATTAATTGGCACAACTGGACGAAAGCACTCAGGGCAGCATTTGCTTGTTAAAATATGTCAATGGGTATACCATCAATTCTTGGAGCCTTGTTTATTGCCATTTCTTTATGAGCAGTTTGAATTTCCTCCTTGATTACCATCGGCTATTGAGCATATATTGTTTCATTAAATTCTTCTAGATCAGCCAATTCATTTTGGTGGAGTAGTTCTGTACACTCTTTTATTTTTCTTTTAATGCTTCCTGGATCATTTATTATTATGTCCAAAGCATCCTTAAGTATTGCAACTCAAGGCTTGGATTTGTTCTTCAGTTCATACACATATATGAGAAATGATAGATTTTAACAGAAATGTTTTGTAAGTACATCTGTTCTCTAATATAAAACACATTTAAAGTAGATTTTTGTCTCAGTGCTTAGTGTTACAAATTTGACTTTGCCCTCAATACATTCATTGGTATGTGTGCTTAGATGTTTTCGTAACTACAGTTTACTTTTGGAGTCTAAATTTTTTCCTTTGGTTGACTACCAGATTATATCTTATTGAGTTTATTTTATCTAACTATTCTTGGCTGATTGGCAGCATCATGTTGGATGGTGAAAGAGATTGAGATTGTTAATAGGTTCAATTTGCTTGACTCTACCATCAACACACTTGGTACCAGCAGCCAGGAAATTAAAAGAAAAATTTCATTAGGAAAGTCAGCTGTCATAGACCACATCAAAGTACTGAAGAACAATAATGCCAGTCTGAACGTTAAGGTGTGCCTGACAAGCCATGTTCTTGATAATTACTTGCTATGCATCAGAAAGCTGGACAATGACTAGGGATGGTAGAAGAATTGATGCCTTTGAGCTGTGGTTCTGGAGAAGAGTATTGAATATACCATGGACTTCTAAGAGAACAAAGAAGTTCATCCAGGAGAGGGTGAAACCAGGCTGCTCCCTGGTGGCAAAGATTCTGAAGCTTCGTCTGACATACTGTGGACATGTTGCAAGGTGGGATCAGTTGTTGGAGAGGGATGTCATGCTTGGGAGTGTGGAGGGACAGCACAGGAGAGGAATAACCTCAATGAGATGTATTAATTCAGTCACCAGGGCAATAGGGATAGCTGTGTCGGAAACAGTGAGATTGGCAAGGGATAGAACAGGGTTTTAGGGCTGTTGTACAAAGGGAAGCTGTGAGTCGCAGAGGACTTGATGACACATAACAACAACATCAACAACTATCTTTGGATCAAATAAATACCTCGAAAGAAAGAAGATTCTGACTTACACATATTTGTTGTTGTTGTTGTTGTTGTTGTTATGTGCCGTCGAGTCGCTTGCGACTCATAGCGATCCTATGTACAACAGCCCTAAACTCTGCTCTGTCCTGTGCCAATCGCACTGTCTCTGACACTCCCATCCCAATTATCCCAGTCACTGAA
>NW_006399923.1:4429027-4450944 GCF_000299155.1 Elephantulus edwardii | reverse complement strand
CCATGGTTTTTGCAATCACTTGTTATGCATCAGAGAGTTGGACAATGACTAGGGAGGATAGAAGGAGAATTGATGCCTTTGAGCTGTGGTCCTGGAGAAGAGTACTGAATGTACCATGGACTGTCAAGAAAACAAACAGATTCATCCTAGAGAGTGTTAAATCAGGCTGCTCCTTGGAGGCAAAGATTCTGGGGCTTCACCTGACATACTTTGGACATGTTATAAGGAGAGGCAGGTCTTTGGAGGGGGACATCATGCTGGGCAGAGTGGAGGGACATCGCAGGAGGGGAAGACCCTCTATGAGGTGGATTGATTCAGTGACTGGGGTAATCGGCATGAGTGTGTCAGAGGCAATGAGATTGGCACAGGATAGAGCAGGATTTAGGTCTGTTGTACATAGGGTCGCTAATGAGTCGCAAATGACTCGAAGGCCCATAACAACATAATCTCATCAGGCTGTTCCTTTGTAAGGTCGCTATGAGTTGTTTACGACTCGATGGCATCAAACAACAATAACAATGACGATGACCAAGAGAGAGCTACATTGGCCTAGTGGAAAGGAAGCTATGCTACCAAGCTGAAGGTGGGTGATTTTCAACTGTGGCCCTCGGCCAGGTTCAGATTGTTTTCCTGTCAAACATTCTTCTAGGTGGTATAGGACTGTCTGTGTGTTGCTGTGCAGAGGTAACTTGTGGTTGCTGTGATGCTGAAGACTGTAAAAGTGATGTGCCAATCGTGGTAATGGGTACCCATGGTGGACAGTGTTGGCTGGAGCTTCCTGACTAAATCAAGCCTGGAAGCAGGAGCGGCATCCACTTCCAAAATGGCTTGCCTCCGGAAACTCTATGCATGAACAGTGCTCAGGCTGTTCGTTCATAGGTTCGCTAGGAGTTGTCTAGGACTTGATGGCATCAAACAACAACAACAAGAACATAATCTCATCAAGAATGTATTTGAAGATTGTTATTTGTTGTTATGTGCCATTGAGTCTTCTGTTACTCATAGGAAATCTACCTATAATATCTGTGAACCCCATCCTATCCTAAGTCAATCTCACCGTGTCTGACACACCAGTTGATATTACCCTGGTCACTGTTTCAATCTATCTAATCCAGGGTTTTCCTCTCCTGTATTTTTAATGCCATCTGTCCAAGAGTGATGTCCTTCTCCAAGGACTGGTTCTTCTTGACCACATGCCCAAACTATCAGTGATGAAGCTTTAAAATCCTTTTCCCCAGAGAGTAATTTGGCTTCACCCTTCCCAGGACATACATTTTTATTCTCTTGATAGCCAATTGTATGTTCAATACTCTTCTTTAGCACCAAAACTCAAAGGTATCTGTGCTTCTTCTGTCATCTTTTTTCATTGCCTAGCTCTCTGACGCATAACAAGCAAATGTGAAGACTATGACCTAGTTCAGACACACCTCAGTCTCTAGACTGGCATCTTTGCACTTCAGCACTCTGAAAATGTCCTTGCCAGCAGACTTCCAAATGCAACTTGTGTTTTAATTTCTTGACTGCTGATTCCAGAAGCATTAATTGTGGATCTGAGCAAGCTGAAATTGTTAATAATCTTAAACTATATTTCATCTATCACAGTGCTGCCTATTGACCCAGGGTTCAGAATCTTTGTTTTCTTTCTTTTTTTTTTTAATTTTCTACTAGTTTATTTACAAAATTCGATTAAAAATTCAAACAAATTCTTCCAATTATAATCTTTATTTCCTTAATTTTGAGCAACTTGTGTCTTGAATTTGTTATTCAGTTTCTTTATCCTAACAAATACATACTGAGTTCACCCCTTTTGATTCTCTGACTACAACTCTTTGCACATTTTATTATAATACTTTGCTTTGTTTTTCTGAGCCACCCTTTGACATTTTCTCTTCTGCTCCTTAACTTCTTGGTTTCTTCCCTTTGTTTTAGTTTCTGAGAGCTCTAGTGCAACCTTCAGATTCTCTTCTGAAATCCATCCTGGTTTTTCTTCCTCCTCTGTCTTTGTAATGATCTTTTGCATTCCTCATCAATGATAATCTTGATATCATCCCACAGTTCTTCTGATCTTCATTTATTAGTGTCTGAGGCTTCAATTTTGTTTTTGATATGGTTTTTAAATTAAAGCGGGATCAATTTAAGTTCAAATTTTAGTTGTTTTGGATTTGGCTTAATTTTCTTTAAGTTTAAACTTTCACAGGAGTAGTTGATTATTTTACAATCAGCACCTGGTTGAGGTTTCACAGCTGATATTGAGCTTCTCTAATGATTATTTCCAGAGATGTAATCAATCTGATTCTTGTGTAGGTCATCGTTTAGGTCCATGTTTATTGCCATCATTTGTGTTTCTTAGAAAATGTATTAGCAGTGAAGAAATCATCGATGGTAATAAATTCTATCATTCTATCTATCTCTAGCTTGATTTCTCTTCACCAAGATCATGTTTTCTAACTATTGATCCTGTTACCGTGTTTCCAACTTTTTCATTTAAGGATCGTGAATGTTACATATGAAATCTTTTTAGGGACTCTTTGTGTGTTCAACAGACTCTATGGGATGACTCATTATAAGAAATTTAGTTAAAACAACTCTTTTCTTTTAAAAAAAAAGATCAATAAATAATGTTAATTTTTCCTAATGATCAGAATGATTAGGAAAGAGAAAAATGATAAATATAAAAATATTATCTTCAATAATAATTTTCAATGTAAAGTTAGAGTTCAAAATTTTGGACAGACGAAACTTTCTATATTTAATTTCAATTCTTGTTTTTAATCCTATCTTTAATTCGGTAGAGCAGACCTACAGACCTTTACTGATTGACATTCTTCCAGACATTTGTTTGTCAAAAAGTAGAAGTGACTTCTAGATATAATTTCAAAAGATTGATTTGACACACAAATTAACATACATATATTTACCCATAAAGTAAGATAGATTCGGCTATTCAAAGAAGAGAGGATGTTTGAAGACAATAAAAGATAAACAATATTAAATGTGTGAAGTGTAGAGACAGAGGACAAGGGTATTACTAATTTAGAATTTTTGCTGGATGAGTATGAGGATAGGAGATATTAGTGACTCTCATTAATGAAAACGGTTCTCACAATTTTCCTTCTAGAATCTAAAAGTATTTCTGTTGTCCACACTTCTTATTCACTTATGTGTCATCTGCAGTCTATATCTCAGGAAACTAAATTTAAATTTTTCTACTTAGAATAGTGAAATTCTTCAAGATAAGATTTACTGCACGATGACTCAAAACATTGTGCATTGCCTGTTTTGAAAGTTGTATTGATATAAATAATGTATACTGCATTGAAATTGATGAGAAAGAAAACTGTTTAAAAGGAATATGTGATTAGGTGTTATTGTCATGATAGGAGTCCAAAACAAAGGCTGCATCATGGAGTGGACTTAGGGGGAGGGATTATTGTATAACAATGAAAGAATTCTTTTTTTACTTTTCAAAGAGAAGAGTGTACTGGGGGGAGTTGTGGGCAGGGAGAAAAGTGCAACAGTGAATGAATGGAAATTCAAAGTCTGTAAATTTTCATTAAAATTAATAATAATAATAATAATAATAATAATAATAATAATAATAGAAAACTGTATTGAGAACTTCATTTTTAAAATAAATTTTTTTCTAGAAAATCTTTTTCTTGTCCTTTGGAGTCTTTTCAGAAGCTGCTTTGACATCTAAGTCTTTAAATTTATTTCTGATCATACTGATAAAGGACTTAAGGCAAAGTGACTTGCCTCCCCAAACCTGGAACAGTTAGCTTTGCGGCAAGAAAAAAGTCTTCGCAAGAGCCAAAACATCAGAGAGGATTTTAGGCAAGGCCAGCTGTCCTCTTTCCTTCCTTGGAACAGAGAGCTAGTTCTCAGACAAGCCAAGTCTTCCTTGGAGCCCCAAGACTAAAGAAGAATTACGTAGAACACATTAACCTTCTCTTCCTGAAGCAGTAAGCTCCTCAGTCTAGAAGAGTCTTCTAGCCAACTCAAGGATCAAAGACAACATCAGGAAAGGTAAGTAGCACCGCCTTCACATGGAGCGGTTGCCTCCCCAGTCAAGGATGGCAGATCCAGAACTTCTTTTTTTTCCTATTCATTCATCTATTGTTGCATTTTTCTTCCTGCCCACCCCTCCCCCCAGTACACTTCTCTCCCTGAAAAGTTCCCCCATTGTTTTAAAATCCCTCCCTTGTCATGACAATACCTAATCACATATCCCTTTCAGTTTTCAGAACTTTTAAAGACCTCAGAAAAGAAAATCTCTACCACAGTAATGATGAGGAAGAAACAGACTCCTTCAAATTCTACACACACAACCGAAGCAAGATATCACCCCCTAAAAATTGATCAAAGCACATAATCAGTGTATATTCTGGAGGCACAAAGTCTGATGGAACTTCTTATCATAGAAGTCAAAAGATTAGTTACCAAATAGTTTCACTGGGTGAAAGTAAAAGTCAAAGAATTACAGGAATCTACAAGCAAAAAAATCAAGAAGACAAAGATTCTCACCACTGGACCAATTGGTAGCATCAGGATGGATGGCAAAGAGATTGAGATTGTTCACAGCTTCAGTTTGCTCAGCTCCACAGTCAACACTCTTGACACCAACATCCAGGAAATAAAAAAATGTATCACGATGGGAAAGTCTGCTGTTAGGGACCGCTCTAAAGTACTCAAGAGCAGCGGTGTCTCTCTGGAGACGAAGGTGCACCTGATAGATGACATGGTCTTTGCAGTCACTTGTTATGCATCAGAGAGTTGGACATTGACTAGGGAGCCTTTGAGCTGTGGTGCTGGAGAAGAGTATTGAATGTACCATGGACTGCCAAGAAAACAAACAGATTTATCCTGGAGAGGGTTAAGCCAGGCTACTCCTTGGAAGCAAGGATTCTGGGGCTTCACCTGACATACTTTGGACATGTTTTAAGGAGGGACAGGTCCTTGGAGAGGGACATCATGCTTGGGAGGGTGGAGGGACAACGTAGGAGGAGAAGACCCTCTATGAGGTAGATTGATTCAGCAACTGGGGTAATCTGGATGGGTGTGTCAGACGCAATGAGAATGGCATGGGATAGAGCAGGGTTTAGGGCTATTGTACAAAGGGTCGCTCTGATTCGCAAACAACTTGACAGCACATAACAACAACAACAACAACAACAACACAAGCAAAATCCAAGCAGAACTTTTATTTAAAAAATAACTCAAAACAAAATAGTTAAACCAATAGTAATCCTAGAAAAATAAAACAATAACAATAGAGAATTTGAAGACCAATAACTCAGAGGCTGTCAACATGTTGGAAGGACTGGTGGGCAGAATTGAAGGAGAGAGCAGAGAAAGAACAAAATAGAAGATAGAGTTTCAAGAACTGATTTACTACAGCAAAAGGAATCAAAATGGAAGGAAAAGTTAAGAAAGCCTAAGAATTATTGCAATGTGCTCAAGAAGAGTATTATGCATGCAATTGGAATTCAAGAACAGGAAAAAGTAAAAACACAACATAAGAAATATGGAAGGATTGTTGGAAGAAAATTTTCCAAATATCATGAAAAAGAAGAAAAGAACACATCCATTAAGCTAAGTAAACCCCAAATAGAATAGAACACAAAAGAAAAAAAGTCAAGATGTATCAGTCTAATTTGCCAGAATCAAAAAGGAGAGAATATTAGCGTACAAATCTCCTTTTGTGTCTCAGTTCATGGCAGTGTTATGTATCATCACAAGAACATGGAACACCCCAAACTGTCCAACCACAACAAAATGGATTGAGAATTTGTGGTAAATTCACACTGGAATACTGAGCACTTCTGAGAGCAACAGTTTCAACAAATATTTTCTAACTTGAAAGAGGCTAGAGAGCATTATGCTGAGTGAACTAGGTCTCATGTAAAGATAAGACCATTGTTTTATAAATAGAAGCATGACTAACAATAAAACATGTGTAGGGATCCAAGGGGGAAAGGGTAAGAGCAGAAGGGTGGGTATAGATGGGGTGAAACTACAGGGTTGTACCATTTAGTGAGTGGAGGGGGGAATAAATGGAATGGGATAGATTCAGCAGAGACCTGAAAAAAAAAAAAAAAAGAACCAAAACAGGGTAATGATTGTAATAGTTCAATGGTGATTAATTTTGTGAAACATAATGAATGAAAATGATTGGATGAAACTCAGTGTGAATGAAGAATAGTTTGAATGTGTATGAACTTTGTGAGTAAACAAATATAAAATAAAATTTTTAAAAAAGCAAAGCAAAGCAGAATTCTGGATGTAACTAAAGAAAATTTATGAGTAATAGGTAAAGGAGAAAAAATAAGATTAAGTTCTAATTTCTCAACAGAAATTAAATGAACAAGAAGACAGTACAAAGACAGATGTTAAACACTCAACACAACTGGGCACAGATAATATAAAACAAAAATATACCAAACAAAATTATACATCACATATTACTGTGAAATTCAGAAATTCAGAAAAGTAGAACTAAGGGAATTTGTAAAAATAAAACTAATGTTGCAAGAAATACTAAAGGAAGTTCTACCCACAATGATATCATAGACAAGTAGATGGGTCAGAATAAATAGCAATAGCACAAAATGACAACAATAAGTCTTACTTTTCATTAACCATACTGAATTTGAATTGTTTAAGTGCACTATCAAAGAAAAAAAGACAAGATGAATACCTATCAAAATACGAAATGTGAGAGACACACCTGAGAAACAAAGACAAAGAAATATTAATAATCAAAGGGTGAAAAAATATACAAAGCAAATTGAAACCAGAAAAAAAAAGGAAACGGAAATATTAATCTCTGATAAAATAAACTTCAGGATAGATACCAAAAGAAAGGATCTTTTTGTAATGCATAATTTGTCAAAAGAACAGGAGGACATAATCATGATAAATAACTCTGCACTAAATTACAGACCCATAAAATAAGCAAAGCAAACATTAATAAAACTGAAAAGGAAGTGGACAAACGCAATGATAATTGTGTTCTGTGCCATTGAGTTGGAACTCTACCTTTGCTAACACTCCAGTGGGTTTTTAGAGAGCTAAGAGCTCTGATGGTGTAATGGTACGAAGCTGTGCTGCTATCTCAAAGGCATGTGGTTCGAATACAACTGCTACTCTGCAGGTAAAAAATGAACAATATTCTCTCATGAAATTTGCTGCCACTGAAAACCTGCTACAGGGTCAGCCATGGGTCAGTTCTGACTTGATGGCACAGAAAAACAACATGATAGTTGTAGGAGACTTTAACATAGCACTCTCAAAAAAAATAAAATAAAAGTTAAGATGACCAGAGAGAAATTCAACAATGATGCTGCAAATTTAAACTATACAAATAAACAACTTGAAAAAGAAAAAATTAACCAACTTGATCTTACAGATATACACACCCTAAAAAAAGCTCACTCTGTGTTCTTCTCCAGGGTCCACTTACAATTCTCCAGAATATATTTAAGTTACAAAAGAAATCTTAACACTGGACAATGTTAAAATAATACAAAGACTTTTTTGAGACCACAATGCTGTAAATTTGGGCAACAACAAGAAGATAATGAAGAAAAACTCATAGAATATCTGGAGGCTAAAAATAGCTGCTTGAACATGAGTGGAAAATACAAGAAACAACTACTGAAATGAAATATTCCTTGAAATAAAAGAGAAAGGGAAAAATGTATCAAAACATCTGGGATACAACAAAACAGTACTTAGAGGTCAATTCATAGCAATAAGCAAGCACATCAAAGGTCAAGAGAGAATTAAAAATTGGCTTTAATTTAAGCTAAGATTGCCATAAAATAGTAAAAGAACAGCAAGCAAGCTCAATTAACTCTAAAATAAGTTGATTATAAAAACTACGGCAGAAACAAATACAATGGAATATAGAAAAACAATTGAAAGTACAAACAAGATCAGGAGTTAGCTTTTCAAAAGAGTCAATAAAATCAACAAACCACTGACAAAGTTAACACAGAACAAGAAAGAAAAGACAAATAATCAGAATGTCACAACAGAACCAACATAAATAAAAAGGATAATAATGGACTTTTATGAAAAACTATAACAAATATTAAAAGCTAAAGGATATGGACAAACACCTGGAAACAAAAGAACACCTGATCAGTATGCTAAGTAAATTTTTTGAGAAGCTCCACTCTATGAAGAATAATGTGGCATCATGATCAGAGGGAGACCTGTTTTATGTAAATGAAACAATCTTGCTTACTGAAAGGGAGGAGAACTTTAAGCAGTTGTTGATGAAGGACAAATATATCCAGTGATGATTAATTTTGTAAAATATGATGAATGGGAATGTATTAAATATAATATGAATGAAGAATAGTGTAAAACACAATGTATATGAACTTTGTAAAAAAACCAAAATAAAATAAAAATGTAAAAAAATCACAACATTAATGTTGCCTATTTTTAAAACTGTAATGAAAACAATTTCCAAAATACATTTGTAGAAAAAAAAAGTTCTGTTAATGTCTTGCACTCTTTGTAGGTGTTACATCAACGTCCCAGACTTTCAATTTGTTTATGATTGCTAGAAAGATAGGTTGCTAGATTGAAGGAACAAAGTAATAAAAATAAATACCTGTGGTTTTATAACTACTGATGTGGTAAAGTACTGAGTTCTCCACACTGCTATGAAAGTCAATATTTATAAATTAACATATCATGCACTCACAAACACACAAAGGAAACTTATAAACAAACAAACAAAATCTACTATTTCAAAGGTGTAAATTGATTAAAAAAATCCAGAAATATATTCATTCGGAGGGAAGCATTCCTAGATTGTTTTTCTTCTCTACCTGTCTCAGAAACCTAGTGTTTTAATTTTCTTTTCTAATAACCTACAAAATTATGTGAAATAAATGATTGAGTAAAAAGTATATAGAACTCTTTTGGATATAAGCAAATATACAATAGGTCAACAAAATAGATATTAGAAATGATATTTATAAGAGACAGGTTTTTTTCATAGACTTCTAGAGAGGTAGGAATAAAAGCATTCATATATTTTTATACTCAAAAAATTATTCAATTATATTTAACCATGCTTCTGGAATTTGAATGGATAGTGAAAAAGGAGAAACTTATGTTTCATCTTAAAAGGTTTTATAGTTTTATAAGGCCTGTATTATAATTGTTTTAAATGAAATTATTTTAAACTAAAGGATAAGCTGTCTACAGCACTAATTAGTGAATAAACAATATAGAAGTGTTATATAGCAAAGTAAAACAAAATATTATTTCAAAGGCAAAGACCTTTAATAGATATAATATTAATTAATTTACCTCAACCCAGTAGTATTAGCTCAAATAAGTACTGTGTTAGAAACAGCATATAATAGTTTATAGAAACGCTTATAAATTTCTCTAATTATTGCTCTAATGAAAATAGTCTGCTGTTTAAAATCTGTTGTTATTCTGTGTCATCAAGTAAAACCACCCCATAGAAAACCCCCCAATGGGTTTTCAGTGATAGTTGTTGTTGTTGTTGTTATGTGACATGGAGGTGATTGCGACTCATAGCAACCCTATGTACAAGAGCCCTGAACGCCATTCTATCCTTTGCCAACCTCGCCGTCTCAAACACACTCATTCCCACCACTCCACTCACAGAATCGATCCATCTCATCGAGGCTCTTCCTCTCCTTCGCCGCTCCTCCCTTCTCCCAAACATGATGTCCCACTCCAGGCACCAGTCCCTCCTTGCAACATGTCCAAAGTATGTCAGACGAAGCTTCAGAATCCTTGACTCCAAGGAGCATTCCGCCTTCACCTTCTCCAGGACAAACCTGTTTGTTCTCCCAACACTCTTCTCCAGCACCACAGCTAAAAGGCATAAATTCTCTTTCTGTCATCCCTATTCACTGACCAACTCTCTGATGCATAGCACGTAATTGTACATCTTTCTCCTTTATAGCCTTTAGTGGATTTGAACAGCTTACCTTTATATTGGCAGTGCAATTCTTTGTCAATAAGCCAGGAGATCTCCAAGACTGAAGCGTGCAATGCTGTATTTGCTCCAAAAAATTTACCAAAGTTTGCAGTGAAAACTTCTGTCTTATGGAGAGTTGATACTCCAACATTTACCATCAAAAGATTAGGCCTTTTGTAATCTATAAATAAAAGCATTTTGCTAATCAGATAAACTTGGTGTTTTTACTTTTTGTCATGTACCACACGGGAAAAATATGAAAAACTTCTTAAAATTAGTTTAAGAATTATTTTAAGCCTGTTGACATTTAAATAAAACACATATTTCTTTATCACTTGAGAGCAAGTGCAAAGGTGCACAAGTTTAATTTGTTATGCATTTCCAAGCAAATATTTCTAAGTTCATATTTGTATAGAGTTGCCTGTTTTTAACCTTTCAAAGTAAATGATAAAGTTTACCTCCTCGTGAACCACGATAGTGTTTGGCTAATACAATCTTTGCTTAAGATCAAATAGTCACTGATCATTTTACAGATTTTCTTTTATTACTGCTAGTTGGGTCGTACATTTTTCTATCTAAAGTGACGGAGGAAAAAATAACCAGTTGAAATATTTTGAAAGATAATGTTCTGGAAGGTAACAATTCACTGTTAAAAACCACAATGAGACTGCTGACAAAAGATCAAGAATGGGTCAATGAAAAACAATCTACTTTTCTACTGCTGAAAATAGTCTTTGGTAGTGGATACATGTGAATTGGAGAAAAGTTTACATTTCTCCCGTTCTATTATAAAACATACCTCTATTTAGGAGTTTCTGTCCATTTATCACTTCTTATAAAAGTCAAATAGGAGGTGAATTGCAGAAATTATTTATCTCAAATAAAAAATAAGCTTAGAAAGATACTATAAAAACAGTTATAGCTCCTCTAACTTCATGAAAAAAATTTTAAAAACCACACCAAAAACCATTAAAAAACCAGGAAAATCCAAAACCATAAAATCAACAATAGCATTAGCTTAAGGATGATTCCAATGAAATGATCGTGAGATTTTTTTCTCCTTTTTCTAAACTGTTTACATCAACAGTCCCTTCCAGCTCTGGTGGCCTAGTAGAAAGAGGCTGTACTTAAACCCAAAGGTACGTGGTTCAAATACACCAGCTGCTCCATGAGAGAAAGGAAAAAAAAACCCAACATAAACAACCTCTTATGTAACTTACTGCCTCTGCTACGGGTTCTGACTTGATGGCACACAACAACAAAAAACAAGTCCTTTCCACAGCTATTTCTTATTTTCTGTTGGAACACGTGAACTAATTACCATTGGATGAAAAACTACTCTGCATCAGGAAATAATCAGAAGTTAAACAAGTAAGTTAGAGCAGAGTTGTTTAGTTAAATACAACTTCTTGACCATATCCATAAATAGGAGTCTTCCAGCCATTCTCTTCTCAGATTTTTGGGGCATGTTAGGACATCCTGACTTCTTTTCCATTCAAGGAAGCTTTATAAATTATTTAAGTCCACTGAGAGGTTTCCAGAAGCACCCCACTTCAGGAAGTCTCCTGTGCAAATGTGCCCATAAATTGGGAAGTCCAACATGTTACTTCCTGCCAGTATCTTAAAGAAGGTTCTACTTTTCTCTGCGGCTGTCATTTTTCTTGCTATCTGCAGTGTTATAGGATTGTTTTGCCTGTGTTTAGAAAGGGGCTTACTGTAAATATACAGATTGAAAGACATGCCTGACTCTAGCTATACTTTCTTGGTCATAGAGAAATTCTCCTCCAGTGGCTTATTTTAAAACTAATAGGATAATAAAACTGACCAATCTTCTTATTAAAGTATTTGCATGGTTTTACTCCCCAAAAGGTCCACACATCTTATTTACTTGGCTTTATATCAAAGATATCATCAATGAAAAGAGGAAACAGTAAGAAAGAAAGAGGAGAAAGAAAAAAGCAAAATAGATGTCAGAAAAAAAAACTATCAAAATTTCATTAGAGTTTTGAAGTCAAACTAAGTGAAAATATTGAGGTAAAAGATGAACAGAAGATTTAAGAGGGCAGTTTGAGAAGATAAAACAAAATATTATAACAAAATTTGCAGAAAGTTTGAGTCAGAGAATAAAAAGAGAAGAATTCTCTTTACATTTCTCAAGATAGAAGAATGAAAAACAAGTGTAGTCCTCGAATAGTGGTACTGAAAGATGCTATGGACACCGCACAATCTTAAATTATACAGCAAGCATTAAAGAAGATGGAAGGATTATACAGAATATTTGTACCAAAAGTTTTTAGTTTATATTGAAAATTTTGAGGAAATATACTGAAAAAAAGAGCCAATGATAATGAAGGATGACGTTCAAGAGGCACTGAACGTATTAACAAAAAATAAGTCTCCAGGAATTGATGGACTACCAAATGATATATTTCAACTAATAGATACAGCCCGGAATGTTCTCACCAGTTTATTCCAGGAAATTTGGAGGCAGTTATCTGGCCATCTGACTAAAATAGATCCATTGTTGTTGTTTTTATGTACTGGCAAATGGCTTGCAACTCATAGCGACCCTAGGTACAAGAGCCCTAAATCATGCTCTATCCTGTGCCAACCTCATTGTCTCTGACACACCTATCCCATTTAATCCAGTCACTGAATCAATCCACCTCATAGAGGATCTTCCTCTCCTTCGCTGTCCCTCTACACTCCCAAGCATGGTGTCCCTCTCCAAGGGCTGGTCCCTATTCGCACTCTGCCCAAACTATGTCAGATGAAGCTTCAGAACCCTTGCCTCTCAGGAGCAGCCCAGTTTTACCCTCTCCAGGACAAACTATTGGTTCTCCTAGCAGTCCATGGTATATTCAACACTGTTCTCCAGCACCACAGCTCAAAGGCATCAATTATCTTTCTATAATCCCTAGTCACTGTCCATCTCTCTGATGAATTGCACACAATTGAGAAGACTATGACCTGGATCAGGCGCACCTTAGACTCTAGCCTGACATAGTTGCTCTTCAGCACTCTGGAGAGCTCCTTGACATCTGATTTCCCAATGGCATCCATCTTTTGATTTCCTGGCTGCTCGTATCAAGAGTGTTAATTGTGGAGCCAAGCAAACTAAAACTGTTAGCAATCTCAATCTCTTGGCCACCCATAATGTTGCTGCCAATCGGCACAGTGGTAAAAATCTGCAATCCATATTGAAGGCTGTAGTCTTTATTCCCAAGAAAGGTGATTCAACATAATGCAGAAATTATCAAACAATTTTATGAATATATTGTACAAGAAAAATATAATTTTTTAAGCTCAATCAAGCACTGCTAGAATATTGACAGGGTACTATTAAAGCCAGAAGTTTAAATTAGCTTTAGAAGAGGCTGTGGCACCAGGGATATCAATTCTAAAGTCAAAAGAAAACAAAGAATACTAGAATAGTGTTTATTTTTTTTATTCACTATGCAAAGAAACTGACTGTGTGAATCATAAAAATTATGGCTAACATTGGAAAGAATAGGAAACCTAGAATACTTAATTGAGTTGATACAGAATCTATATCTAGACGCAGAAAGCTGTTTTCTAAATGGAGCAAAGGAACACTGTATGTTTTAAAATCAGGTAGTGTGTGCAGCAGAGTAATATCATTTCTCCAAAGCTTTTCAATCTGTATGTGGAGCACATAATTAATGAAGCTGAACTCTGCAGAGAAGAATGTGGCATCAAGATTTTAGGAACACTTATCAACAAATTGTGTTATGTAGATGACACTTTTGCTTTTTGAAAATTAGTATATGAAACACTTGCTGCTGAGGATCAATTACTACAGCTTTGGTATAGATCACATCTCAACATTAAAAAACAGTGGTCCTCATAAAAGGACCAACAATTAATATTATGATAGATGGAGAAAGGATTGAAACCCTCAATAGTTTTCTTTTACTTGGATCAATAACCAACATCCCCAATGAGATGGAATGACACAGTGACTTCTGCAGTGGGCTTGAGGGTAAGGATGGCACAGGATAAGGTGGGGGTCAGGTTGGCTGTTCATAGGGTTGCTACAAGGAATATTGTACTTGATGGCACCTAACAGCAACAATAATATTAACATAGTTTCACATCATTTCACCCCATAACAGTGGCAAAGTTTAACAGGACAACAAGCAATTTAATGTTGGACAGGATATGTAGAGATTTGAACTTTCTTACACTGTCAGTGGGAGTTTACAATGGAACAACCATTCTGGAAGGTAGTTTGGCTTTTCCTCAAAAAGCTAAACATAGAAATCCCATATGACCCTGCCACTCCACTGTTAATGCTACTCCAAGGAAAACAAAACTAATACACAAAGGGAGATTGGAATACTGATGTTCATAGCAATATTATTCATAATTACACTTTAGTGTTAAGTTCTATAGAATTTTTTTTGTTTTTTAAGTGTCCTATAAGGAGAAGTTTCCCAACAACTTATAAAAACAGAATTCACTTTTCAAGAAGAATGAAGGGGAAAAAACCCCCATTCATATTCTATGATATATGTATCTACAGAAATATAAATGTGTATATCTAGTACAAAATGTGAAACTATATTTTATGCATTTATATTCAAAATTTCAATATATAAAAATAAAATATGAGAAACAAATACATAAAACAAATGATTGCAATTTTTAAAATATTGTTGCTATATACCATGTTGTCAGAACTACCTTACAGCTAACCAGCTAGTGACTTTTTTAAAGGTTCTGAATTTCACAAAAGATCGTCCATCTTTTTTTCAATAGAGCAGCTAATGACTTTAAACTGTCTGCCTTTGAGTTGGTAGAATAACTTCTTACAGAATGGGCCGCCAAAGCTCATCTTACTGTTATTAAGTAAGAACAAGCCCAAATCCACCAATTTAAAATTGCTACCAACTTGTGAAGCTCCTCTTTGTGTGCTACCTCCTCTTTCAGGTTTCTGAGGCTGTAAATCCTGATAGGAGGATACTCCTTATTTTTCTCTCATTCCTGGCAGATTGAAATTTTCAATAATTCACGGAGAAGTCCAAAAATGTAACACATTACAGTATTAGGGTTATAAATTGGTATTAAATTGTAGCTTTGGTGAAGAGGATTAAATATTATAGGGATATTTATCACATTGTGTCAACAGTGTAAACAGAGACAGTAAGTCTTAGAACTTATCAGAAGCTCTGTCCCAGGATCTTCCCTCAGTATGGCCTAAAGCAAAAAATCTGTCTCTGAAGTTGGTACATGGCATTTGGACTTACATCATCCTAAGCAACGAATAGACATGGGAATAAGCATGTAGCAGGGAAAGGGTACAGACAAGTCACATGTGTTTGGGGCGGGGTGGGCAGTGAATGTATTGGTTACTTCTGTAAGGAAAGTGTCTTTCACCTGACAGGTAAAATGCTTGTCTGTCAGATATTCTTCTAACACTGAGCATCTAAATTAAGAGAGACTGAGAAGAAAGATTGGTCATCCACTTCTCAAATATAACTGGCCTTTAAAAACCCTATGTACAGCGGATCACAATTAGACTATCAGATATGGTAACTGAAGCTGAGCCCTCAAATTTGGAAACACACAGGAGGAGAAACAGTCGTAAGAAGAAATTTACAATTGGAGCATGGAATGTGAGAAGCACAAACGTAGGAAAACTGGACATTGTAAAGAAAGAAATGGAACACATGAATTTTGACATATTGCGTGTTATGAAATGAGATAAATTGACATGAACATGTTGAATCCCACGATAGAGCCATATGATCAATTTTACTGGAGATGAAAAGATAAGAAAAAAACAGGGTCACTTTCATAGTTAAAAAGTTTATTTCTAGATTCAGCTTGAAATACAATATTGTGAATGAGAAGATAGTATCCATATGCATACAAGTAAGACCCATTAATATCACCATCATTCAAATTGATGTGCCTAAAATCAGAGCCAAAGAGGAGGAATTAGATTATTTCTATCAACAGACACAGTCAGAAGTTGATCAAACATGTAACCAAGATATATTAATAATTATGAGTGACTGGGATGTTGGAAATCAGGAAGAAGGATCAGTAATCAGAAAATATGGACTTGGTGACAGAAATGAGTAGGGGGATAGAATGATAGAAATCTGTATCTTCAATGACTTATTCATAGCAAATACCTTTTATAAGAAACATAAATGCAGGTTATACACATGGATTTCACCTAATGGGATGCATAGGAATCAGACTGATTACGTCTGTGGAAGGAACTGTTGGAGAAATATCAGCAGTGAAACATAAGCCAGATGCTGATTGTGGAACAGACCATGAACCACTCATATGCAAGTTCAAATTAAAACTAAAGAAGGTTAAATCATAGCCAAATTTGACCTTCAGAGTCTCTCTCATGAATTTAAAAACCAACTCAGGAATTGGTTAAAGTCATTGAACATTAATGAATAAAGACCAGATAAGTTCTGGGAAGATATGAAGAATATTGTTCATGAAGAATGCAAAAAGTCATTAAACAAAAGGAAAAAGAAGAAAAGACCAAGATGGATGTCAGAAGAGACCCTGAATATTACACTAAAACATCGAGAAGAAAAAGCAAAGGAACAAAATCAAGAAGTTAAGGAGCTGAATAGAAGATTTCAAAGGGCTGCTCTGGAAAACATGGCAAAATATTATAATGAAATGTGAGAGTAGCTAGAGTTGGGGTGGGGGGAGCAGAGGAAAGGGAAGGCAAAACTCTCAGCAATTCTAAAGCAAGGTTTTGCTTGCCAGATGATTGAAGGAAAACATGACTAATCACTGCTCTGAGATAGTTTTTCTGGATGATTTAGGAAATCCCTTACATTCATGCTGTTCAAGTGAACCTGGACTTTCACTAATTTAAGAATTGTGCCTTGTTAGTCTGGTTTGGGACTTCAGGACTAAACTTGGACATATAATGTGAAATATTTTTTGTCACCTCTACTCTCGAAAAAGACTCAATTAAAGCAAAAATGTATTCAGGAGCATGTAGAGTGGCATGTCTGACTGTGCAGCTACTAACATGGTGCTGTGGACATTAATGTCGGGGACAGTGCCCTTTTGTGAAGTGAGCAGAAATCAGACTTGGCCACCATCATATTGCGTCTTCTCTTTTCTCAGTCCTCTAGACTAATTCATCTTCCATATCATGAAAAATGTCATGAGTACCTCACTGTTTTACAATGCTTTGTAAATCTCCATTGTGTAAATATACCACAGTTTCTATAATATGTCCTTTGTTAATGGACATTTAGGCTTTTTCCATTTCTTTGTTATTGTGAATAATGATGAAATAAATATGGATGTGCATGTATCCATCTGTTTCATAGTTTTGATTTTTTAAAGTGTACTTGCAAAAGTAGATTTAAAAAAAATAAGAATAGTTAGTTAAGTGCCTTTTAATCAAGTCGACTCCTAGTATCCCTATGAACAACAAATCTGAACTCTGTCCTACCCCGTGCCATCTTCACACTTCTTGACACACTAAAACTAACGAAGACAGTCCCTTGTAAATTCTCCTGGTCTAGAGTCTTCCTCTCCTAAACTGACCCTCCAGCCTTCCAAGCATCCTGTAACTCTCCAGGGAATAGCATCTCCTAGCAACATGCCTGAAGTATGTGAGGTGATGCCTTATCATCCTGTTCTCTAAAGAGCACTCTAGCTGTACCCTGCCCAAACACATTTGTTTGGTCTTTTAGCAGTCCATGGAATGTTCAGTGCTCTTCTCCAACATCACAGTTCAAAGGCATCAATTCTTCTCTGGTCATCCCTATTCATTGTTTAGCTCTTACATCCATAGCAAGTGATTGGAAAGACCATGGGCTGAATCAAACACAACTTAGTCCTCAAATGGATATCATTACTCCTCAGTAATTTAGAGATCTAACTGCAGACTTTCCCAGTATAATGTGCCTCCTTATTTCCTGACAGTTGATGCTACGGGTCTTAATTGTGGATTCAAGTAAGATGAAGTTATTGACAATTTCTTCTCCATTCATCATGATGTTTTCTACTGGTTCAGTGATAAGAATCTTTGTTTACTTGACATTGAGATGCAATCCATATTGAAGGCTTTATTCTTTGTTCTGCAACAAGTGCTTCAAGTCCTCCTTACTTTCAGTAAGTAAGATTGTATTATCTGCATAATTCAGGCTATTGATGAGTCTTCCTCTAATCCTAATTCCACATTCCTCTTCATAGCAGTTTCTCGATTTGCCCAGCATACATATTCAACAGGTGTGCAGGGAGAATGCACTCCTGATGCATTCCTTTCTTAAATTTAACCAAGCAAAGTTCCACTCATCTGCTCACACAACATCATTCTGGTCCAGGTATAAATTTCACATGAGCACAATTAAGCACTCTGGTACTCCCATTCTTCTCAACGTTAGCCACAACGTGTTAGGATCCACATAGTCAAATGTGTTTGCATAGTTAATAAAGCACAAATAAACTTTCTTCTGGTATTCTTTACATTCAGCCAGGATCTATTTGACATCAGCAATACCTAGTGAGTGTCATAGCCTTCTCAAAATTCTGCTTGAGCTTCTGGAAATACCTGTGTACTATTCTTGAATGATCTTTAGCAGTATTTTGCCTGTTGGATCAAATAATTATTGTTGTTTATTAATTGAGTAAGTTTAGAGTCACTGAATTGCAATGATCTTGAATGTGTTAGAGATTGTGAGGAGGGCACATGATAAGACAGAGTTTAGAACTGTTTTTTATAAGGCCACTATGAGTCTTCCTTGACTTGAGGAAACCTACTAACAACATTATCTCAGGATATTTTTTTTAAATTTGTTGTTGTTGTTATGTGCCGTCGAGTTGTTTGCAACTCATAGCGACCCTATGCACAACAGCCCTAAACCCTGCTCTATCCTGCGCCAACCGCACTGCCTCTGAAACACCCATACCGATTACCCCAGTCACCGAATCAATCCATCTCATAGAGAGTCTTCCCCTCCTGCGCTGTCCCTCCACCCTCCCAAGCATGATGTCCCTCTCCAAGGACCTGTCCCTCCTGGCAACATGGCCAAAGCATGATAAATCATCTTTATGGAAGAAATATACAATTAGATTGGAGAATTACAGTAATATAAACTGATCATAGAAGCAACTCCGTTATATCAAAGAAATGATTAGAAGGTCTAGTGGCCTAGTGGATAAAGAGTTATGCTTCCAACTCAGAAGGAGGTCATTTGAATCTACCTACTGCCCCGTGAGAGAAAGATGGACAATCTCTTACTATGTGATTTACAGACTCTGGAAACCTGTTGGAGACCCAGACTTGAGTCAATTCTCACTTGATGACAAAGAAGGAAGAGGAAAATTATTCCGAATTAGAAGATATACTAAGAGAGAAACTAAAACTGAACAATTCAAGATCATTCAGTACTTATTTGATACATAGCATATCTGCTTTTAACCATATAATGCAATTTTCTACTTCAAAATAATTTTGCTGCATATGTTTTACTGTAAACTAGTTTACTTACATAATATCCGCATTTACGTAGTGTGGGTTATCAACAAACAACTTCTTTCTATATATTGATTATATTTGATTTTTAATTCAATTTAACAGTTTTATCTGAGCAACATTTAAAACCTGCACAGGAAAATTATAGAGATTTCTAGTGGTATAGTGGATAAAAATTGCACAGCTAACTCAAATGTAGCACCCTGTCAAGAAGTTGGCATGCACCAGGTAGACCACAGGAGAAAGACGGACAATCTCCTTTCCTAAGATGTATAGCCTCTGAAAACTCATTGGAGGGTCAACTATGATTTTGTAGATGAGAGTTCCATGGAAATCACTTTGACTTTTACTTGGCAGGAATATAAAACCATTTTGCAAATTATAAAATTTACAGTAATCACTTACTTTTGATTGTCTAGTTCACATTACACTGAACAATCTTCCAACATGATAGATCATTTATCCATTAACCAGTGGACTAAAGGAATCTGAGCATAAAGAAAAGGAGATTAAATATAAAAACATAAATGTTAATATTAAAATGAAAATAACTTTTACTGTTAAAATGTAATTTTTTTATTAATTTTAATGAAAGTTTGCAAAGACTTAGGGTTTCCAGTCATTCATTGTTGCACTTTTCTTCCTGCCCACCCTCTCCCATATGTAAATGTTTTACAGAGAAGAAAAAAAAATAGGTAAAATAAAACTTTATGAAGATGTTCTATGCATAAATTGTGAATTAGATTAGATATACTCAGTCATCTATACCAGAAAATTAGCAAGATAACTATGTAGCTTGCTTATGTATCTAGGCTTAAATTATATATTCCAGAGTAATCTATATTATTGTTTTCTCATTATTCTTTGACGGGGAAATTTGAGTGAAAGCTGAAAGAATGAGAATCTAAAGCCATTGAGTTTTAGAAATTGGTAGTTTAATATGAACCCCTAGGGTGCGACAACTTTCCAAGGTTTGTCTCACCACCTGGTTCACTGTTGTTTGGCACAGATCTTCTTTATGCTCCTCATATGTCATCATCCAGCTTCTCTGTGTCGTGGATTCCCATATGACTGTGCCTAGATATTTGACAAGAGTACCTACTTTATTATCAGATTGCCAGCAACAAAAAGTTTGACTTATGACTTCCTTAGGTTCAACAAGCTCTATGTAGATTCCTTTGCTCTTGAAACATTGAATGTTGGGTTTTGTTTTTGGGATTTTTGTTGTTTTGTTTCCCCCCCTTCCCAGACTTGACAGAATACATCTCTGACTCACACATTTCCTGATTTTGAAACATGCATTGTTTCTGTGCCCTGTTCTGAGGACTGGTTCCTGGTCCAAGTGTAGGTTTCACATAAGCATAATTAAGTGTCCTGTGAATCCCATTTACCTCAAGGTTATCCTTTATTGTGATCCACACAGTCAAATATCTTTACATAGTCAAATAAACACCAATAGATATTCTTTTTTTACTTTTTGCTTTCTGCCAAGATCGTCGTATATTAGCGGTAATTTCACTAGTGCCACAACTTCTTTTAAATCCACTTTTATTTCTTGTAGTTCTCTGTCAATGCACTGTTCTAGTCATTTCTGGATAGGATTCAGGAGCATTTTGGTAGTGTGTGATATTAGTGATATTGTTCAATATTTTCCTTTCTCTGACAGGTAACCTTTTTGGGAATGGGAATGATATAGATCTCATTCCATCAATTGGTAAATTAGTTGTCCTCCAGATTTCTTGTCACAACTTGGTGAGAACTTCCAGGGCAGCATCTGTTTGTTGAAATATGTCAGTTGGCATTCCATTAGTTCTTGGGGTTTTATTTTTTTGCCAAGTCCTTCAGAACAGCTTGAACTCCTTCTTTCATAATCATTGTCCCTTGATTATATATTGTTTCTTTAAATTCTTCTGTGTCAGCCACTTCATTTTGATTGAATGGCTCTGTATACTCTCTCCATATTCTTTTAACACTTCCTGAATCATTTAATATTCTGCCCATAGCATCCGTAAGCATTACAACTCACCACTTGAGTCTGTTATTTAGTTCCTTCAGCTTAAGAAATGCCAAGATAGTTTGGCCCTTTTGATTTTCTGACTCCAGCGCCCTGTATATTCAGTGTAATACTTTGCCTTATCTTCCCAAGCTTCCCTTTGATAACTTTTATTCAGCTCCTTAACTTAAGTTACATGCAATTAAATATTAAAACTACCATACTTAACCTGTAGAACTTTAAAGTCTAGGCAATTGAAACACTGTCTAGTTTATATGGACCAGTTCATAAAATATGAAGCAAAGAGTGAACAGAATAAAAAGTTTCTTCATGATTTAAATGAGGTAAGTTGTGCAACATGTTTATCTTAATTAATCATACTTAATCAAGTTGTGTGAACAAGTAATAAAAGAAATATACTATATAAAAAAGGGAGGGATCTGTTT
>NW_006399923.1:4407198-4428927 GCF_000299155.1 Elephantulus edwardii | reverse complement strand
GTAAATATTGTTTGTGGTTGTTGTTATGTGCAGTCGAGTCGCTTGCAACTCATAGTGACCCTATATACAACAGCCCTAAGCTCTGCTCTGTCCTGTGCCAATCACACAGTCACACACACACACACACACACACACACACACACATATATAATCTTCTTGCTGTTGATTGCCTTTGAGTTGAGCACAACTCACAGCGACCCTATGAACCAAAGGCCTGAAGCCCCTCTACATCTATTAACATTTATCAAAGTTTATAGAGCTTCTGGAGGCATGTTGTTTAGGAATTAGATGCTAATGTTGTATGTTATATTATTATGTATGTGAAAGTTACACAATAAAAAAAGGATATTTAAGTAAAAGGGATGATTTTGAATTGCGGTGTTTGTGAAGAGTATTGAATACACATACCATGGACTGTCAAAATATAAAAAAAAATTGTCTTGGATGAAGTGCCATCAGGAACCTCCTTGGAGGCAAAGTTAGGGAGATTTGTCTAATTTAGGCATACTTTCTAAGAATATTAGTTCCTGGAAAATTATATCATTATTAGAAAAAAAAGTCTTTGTAATCAAGTCTATTATAGTCTTTACTTTTATTAGTAAGGTCAGTGAATTAGCTATTCAGTGAATTAGTATACAACTTAATGATATTCAATTAGCAATTGTTGTTGTTATGTGCCATCTAGTTGTAGTGACTTATTATGACCCTATGAAGGAAAGAATTGAACTCTTCTATAACTCTCATAGTTTCTCCAGGTTTATAGAGATTCTGGATTAACAATTATTTATTTAATATATATTACATATTAGAATATGTTCTCAGTGGTAATTATACAGGAGAAATAGACAAAAAAAATGCAAAACAAACAAAGTTCCTAAGTATTTGCATTCTCAATGATTTCACATTTAGCCAAAGGCAGATGATCATAAAATATATCAATTTATAAGTTTATTAAATAATACAAGGTGAAATTGTTTGAAGGAGTGATGGTAGAAAATAAACTTGCTATAGAAATGTACAACATGACGACACTCAACAACAATAACAATGACAACATAGAGAAAGCTATGTTGGCCTAGTGGACAGAAAGTTATACAACCAAGCCAAAGGTAGCTGATTTTAAATGCAGCTCTCAGGCCTGGTTTAAATTGGTTTTTGTAAGACATAATTCTAAGTGTTATAGCACTTGTCTGTGCATTGTTGTACAGACGTAATTTGTGGTTGCTGTGATACTAAACACCGTGACACTAATGTGCCAAATGCAATAATGGTTGCTCATGGTGGACAGTATATTTTGGAGCTTTCTGATTAAAACAAGCTTGTGAGCAGGAGTTGCATCCACTTCTGTAATGGCTTACCTCCAGAAACTTTATGAACTGTGATCGGGTCTTTCATTCATAGGGTTGCTATGAGTAGTCTACAACTTGATGGCACTTAACAACAACACATGATAGAAAGTTAAGATGTAAAACTGCAATATTATTTAGTATTTTGTAGTATTTTAGTGGATATATAATGCTTCTTTAAAGTGAAAATGAAATAATTTGATTTTATAAAACATATAAGATTGAGAAAAATGCTGATAATAAAACAGAAAGTCTTCACATTTGAAATACATTAATATATCTATTTTTAAATATGATCACTTTCTGTAACTGAACTAAGGACTTTATCTTTCTATATGACTTTTCTAATATTATTTGAATGTGGATGACTGATCGATGTGGAGAAATGGGAATATTCAAGGGGGCATCTGGTTTCTCCACAAAGAGATTGACTATCTATAATTTCACAAGAGGAAGTATAGGCTCAACAGTCTAGAAGATGACTGATTGGCTAGTCTCACTTCTACATTTGAACAGCTCTAGCTACAGTGATGGAATCTACCTCTCCAGAAGCGGAAAGAGACATCCTCATAACCTGACAAAAAGAAGCAAAAAAAATATAGGACATGCTGGCAGACAGTAGTAGCAATCATGACAGAAACAGAGAAATTAGACGAGATGAGATGAAAAATTTGAGAGGAGCCAATATTGGCAGGAGGCTTGAGCCTGAGGTGCCTGTGTGTATATTTCAAGAGCAGTATTGACTGTATTCAGTTATTATTCTGGATAATCTTTTAATTTCCCAAATATGATTCTATGTGTTCTTTGAGCTATCACATTGGATTTTGAAACCAGCAAAACATTAAGATTGGTATTGAGAGGAGGAGAAAGAGTTATGTGAACATGAGGGAAAAGTCAGACATCATGGGAATTGGCTTTGTGTTACTGACATTATTGATAGGGAGAGTTCCATTCTGTGAAGTTGGTAAAAGTCAGAGATTGTGTTCCCTATGTTGCTTTTGCAAGTTTTATATGAGTATATGCTGTATATACAACGTAATGATTCACTTAATTTTAAATAATTAATAACTTGTTCAGAAAAATGCTGTTGTGATATATTTTGGACAACATTAAAACAACTTAAAATACAGTGACTATTTATTTTCTCATCTTGAGATATAAAAAGAAGTAATTAAGAGATGAACACTGAAAATTAATTCACTGGCAGGATTTAAAATAATGACTTTGACATGTTCTGTTTTCTATGGTCATGATTATTTAATTAAATCTTGAGGGACCAAATTTCCTCAATAAGAAGATTATAATTATAATAAACCTCAGAATCATGAGGTATAATATGAGTGAATAAAGGGATTGAAACATTGTGTGATACAACATAAAATTAATAAATTGGTATGTATCTAGTATTACAAGTTTTTAAAAAAATCCCAATTGTCTATTGTTACAGTAAGCAAAAATGTTTATTGCTCTCAATATAATAAGATTTGTGCTAGAAATATGAAATTATATCATGTATAAATTTGCAGAATTAAAGCCAAAGGTGTTATTAACCTTTAATTAAATTTATGAAAAATTTCCAAAATCTCTCTCAAAAATGTTCAATGCAATCCTAAAACAAATACTTATTCCATTCTTCAAAGAGATGGAAAATGTAATCTTCAATTTAATTTAGAATGGAAAGAGACCCCAAGTAAATGAAGCACTCCTAAAAAAGAAAAACAAGGTAGGAGGCATCTCACCTTGATTTCAAATCCTATTACATTGCCATGGTGGTAAAGACAGTGTGGTACTGGTAAAATGACAGACACATACATCAATGAAATATAGTTGAGAACCCAGAAATCAGCCCATCTACCTATGGTCGACTGACATTTGACGATAAAATCAGTTAAGTGGGGAAATTAAGGCCTTTTTAACAAATGGTGTTGGAACAATTGGAAAATTATTTGCTGAAAATTCAAACAAGACCCATACCTCACTCCATACGCAAAAACCAACTGAAAGTTGATCAAGGACCTAGGACTAAAATCAAGGACTACACTTGATTAAAGAAAAGCTTGGAAGAACCCTAAAAGCTCTATTCCACAACATAAACAGTCTTTCAAGCATCCTGAAAAATCTACAACCAAGATAGAATAGATGAATGGGACTTTCTAAGAATAAAATCCCTATGCACATCCAAAAACTTCTGCAACAGGGTAAAAAGGGAAGCCACAGACTGGGAAAAAATATTTGGTAATGACACGTCAGACAAAGGACTTATATTTGGAATTTATGAAGTACTAGAGTACCACACCAAGAAAAAGGAAAAACTCAATTGAAAAATGGGCACAAGATATGAACAGACACTTCATCAAAGAAGACATTCATGTGGCAAACATACAAACAAAGAAATGTTCAAAATCCCTTGCTCTAAGAAAGATGCATATCAAAACAACAATGAGATATTATCACACCCTAGTAAGAATAGCAAAATTTAACAGAACAGCAAACATCAAATGCTGGAGAGGTTGTAGAGAAACTGGATCCCTTATGTACTGATGGTGGGAGTATAAAATGGTGCAAACACTGTGGAAGGCTGTATGGCACTTTCTAAAAAAGTTCCAAATAGAAATACCATTTGATCCAGCAATTCCACTACAGGGAATATACCATAAAGAAACCATGACTGCCACCCAAGTAGATAAATGCACACCCATTGTAACGGAGCGAGTCCCCAGAAAAGACCACGGAGCCAATTAGCTGAATTAATAAAGTTTATTTCGCGTTTGAACCCGGGCTCCCGTGTGCTGACACAGCAGCATCCACCCGAGAGCCCAGAGACAAAGCGAGCCCTCCCTTTTATACTTTCTTGCTTCTTGTCTAGCTACATAGTTTATGATTGGTTACTTATAGCAGTTCTAGTACTAGTTTGCCCTTTATTGGTTAGCCATAGCACAGGGAGGCAGTTTGGAGACTTGTTTGAGCCTAATTGGTGGGGAAGCACCTTGGAGACCTATTTGAGTCTGACTGGTTATTCAGACACAGGGGCTGCAGAAAAAAATCCCTTATGTCCTTGAAGAAGAGTTCCACTTTATGGAAGTCGGTCAACAGAGTGTGGTTTATCACAGGTGGGGGAGGTTGCTCGCTAGAAACTATGCAAGCCAGTGGGATGGAGGTAGCTGCACTTTGTCAGAAACTGAGTTTTTGATATTTGATTCTTACACCCATGTTTATTGTGGCTTTGTTCACAACAGCAAAGGGTTACAAACAACCTAAGTGCTGATCAACAAATGAATGCCTAGAGAAGCTCATTCACAGAATGGAATACTACGCTGCATTGAACAAGGAACTCATGAATTATACAAAACTGGTAACCCTGGAGGACATTGTGCTGAGTGAAATATCTAAGTCACAAAAAGAAAAATATGGCAGAATGTCATTGTTATAAAACAGGACTGACATGAGGGCTGGGGGAAACTAAGAATAGAGAGGATAAATAAGCTTCATGGCATTGAAACAGATGAGAGAGAGAACTGTATAAAGACGATATACCATAAGGTATAATTGGCATGACAAAAGTACAAAATAAGAGCTGCATAGTAAAGTGGTCTGTGGGGGGGTGCTCTATAATATTGAAAGAACTTTTTTCCCAAAGAAAAAAGTGATCTGGGGAGTATAGGGGCAGGGAGGAAAATGTGCAACAATGTATAATTGGAAATCCAAGTTCTTTATAAACTTTTCCTTAAAATCACAATAAAAATAAAAATTAAAAGTTTTAAAAATGGAAAAGAAATGATAATGTAAAAAAATGTAAATCTAAGTGAACACTTGTAAAATTAATTGTTTTATACTAGACTAAATAATTTCATTTAACATCTTAAAAATATGATATTGTTCAAGCAAAATCCAAAGCATCTAGTGAATGGTGTCTTGATGTTATAAATATTTGCACTGGATTCTTAATTGAAAAGTGTCACAAAATATATAGATATGCTTCCATATCCATACAGCAAAAATTACAACAAAGAAAATGCTAGAGTTAAGTTTTGTTCTGTAAGAAGAGAACAAATTATCACCATAAATTGTAATTGAATCAATGGCAATGTGGGGTATCTTTCCGTTTATCTTTTTTCTCCCCCTCATCAAACTGATATTTTTTTAAATTTTTATCATTTCTGTTTTTTAAAATTCACTATTCATTAGTTTCTTCATTCAATTTATGGAGTTTTACTCAGTTATCTTAAACATCAGATTGAGGCCATATTAGGTAGATTATATACTGACAGTGCTAATTTATTTTTCTCAATGTTTATATTTGTAAGTATCCGTGGTCTACAAGTAAATAAAATGAAGTGCAGTACAGACAACATGGATTTATTATATCTAACCTTTGAAGAATGTATACATTTGTTCAATTTTCTTTTTTTAAATTAAATTTTACTAGTTTTAATAAACATTTACAGAGATTTTGGGTTTTCATTCATTCATTGTTGCACTGTTTTCTCCACCCTCACCCCCAGTTCGTTCTTCTTTCCTCTCCCCAATGTCTGTTTTAATTGTCCAATTGCCACAGTGCTTGTCAAAGCCAGTTCTGATTAGTCTCCTTTGTCAGTGTGTCCCTTGCCATTCCCTATCACTCCTCCCTGAGAGAGACTTCACCCTGATTCATAAGGAAAAGGGGATGGCGTATTTTCTTACCTACTTCCTGCTGAAAAGGGATGATGTGGGTTTCAGGGTGAAGGTCTTCTCTCACTACTCCAAAGGGCCCCCTTGGCAGTAGGAAACACACAAACTATTATGGAGATTGATTTTGGAATTTAGATGCACTGTTATCAATTGTGCTTAGCCGTACATGTTCATATCCTTGAAGATGTATCATGGAAGTGTTGCAGCCTAGAAGACACAAATTTAACTAACAAGTTAAAACCGCATGAGTCAAAAATTGAAAAGCAATAATATTCTGAGTAGAGGTTCTAATAGTGGCACAAATCAAGTTACAGAGGTAAGGTGGTTATATTGCCATAATTACTCTAACTTAATTCTTTTTTCTAAATCTAAATTTGTTATTAATTTCAGTGAAAATTTACAGACTTTGGATTTCCATTCATTCATTGTTGTAGATTTGTCCCCTCCCAAGGCTCCCCCCCAACCAGGCACAGAGATAATGAAGAATTAAATCACACAATAAACCAACTTGACCTCATAGATATCTATAGACTAATGCACCCCAAAAAAGCACAGTCTAGCTTCTTCTCCAATGTGCATGGAACATTCTCTAGAATAGATCACATCCTAGGTCACAAGGTGAGCATCAATAGATTAAAAAACATAGAAATAATACAAACCATCTTGTCAGACCATAATGCCACAAAATTAGAAATTCATAATAGGATGATAAAGGAGAAAAAAAACATACATTTGGAAGCTGAGCAACACCTTACTTGAACATGACTGGGTAGTAGAAGAAATAAAAAATGAAATTAAAAAGTTTCTTGAAACTAATGACAATGAAAACACCACTTGCCAAAACCTCTGGGAAACAGCCAAAGCAGTAATCAGAGGTCAACTTATAGCAATAAGCAAACACATCAAAAGACAAGAAAACCAGACTATTGACTCTCTAACCCAATATATCCAGCAAATTGAAAAAGAACAGCAAGAAAACCCGACACCATTTAAAAAAACTGAAATTATAAAAATTAAAGCAGAAATAAATGAAATAGAAAACAGAAAAACAATTGAAACTATCAACAAAACTAGGAGTTGGTTCTTTGAAAAGGTCAACAAAATCGATAAACCACTAGCAAAACTCACAAAAGAAAAGAGGGAGAAGACACAATTTTCAAATAAACATTTTCCTTGAAAAAAAATCCATTTTTATTCCCTATCAGTTACTATTTTTTTTCTCATCTCAATTGTTATGGTGTAGCACTTGTGAAGACTGGGGAAGGGAGTTATATGACAGTGTTCCCAGATTCTCAGCAAATACAAATGAATGAATTGTTTGAGACATTTCAGTTAGAGTCTGAGAGTCTCTTTTAATCATTTATCTCAATTGTTTTGGTTTTTATGAAATGTTACTATCATGTGCCATCAAGTGGCCTATGACTCATAGTGACTCAATGTACAACAATCCAAGTACAACAACCCAACAAAAACAATGACCAAAAACCGTAGTTCTACAGGTCTAAAGCCTGTCCTTTCTTGAGTCAATCTCACTGAATCTGACACACCTATGCCCACCGTCAAAGTTACTGTATCAATTCATCTCCCCTGGGGTCTTCCTCTCCTGCACTGCTCCTCTATCCTTCCAATAGTGATGTCCTTATCCAAAGATTGGTTCATCCTGACCACATGCCCAAAATATATGAGAAAAAGTTTCAAATTCCTAGCCTCAAAGCAGAAAATTGGTTTCATTCTCTCTAAGACAGACCTATTTGTTTTCTTTGCAGTCCATAATGTGTTCAAGACTCTTCTCCAGCAGAATTTGAAGGCATCAATCCCTCTGTCATTCTCAGTAGTTGTCCAGCTCTTTGATCCATATCAAGTTAATTTTGAAGACCATTGCCTGGATTGGGCACACCTAAGTCTCTAGATTGACATCGTTGCTTCTCAGTACTCTGGAGAGGTCCCTGACAGCTGATTTTCCCAGTGCAATTCATCTTTTGATTTCCTGACTGCTGGTGCCAAGAGCCGAACAAACTGTACTTGTTAAGCCCTTCAATCTTTTCTCCATCTATCAGGGTACTGTCAATTGGCCCAGTGGTAAGAATCTTTGTCTTCTTGATTAGAGCTTCAATCTATATTGAACACTACAGTCCTTGACCTTCTGCAGCAAGTGCTTCAGGTTCTCCTCAGTTTCAGCAAGAAAAAATGTGTCATCTGCATCAAGTAGATTGCTGATGACCCTTCCTCCAATCCTGATATCACATTGCTCCTCAGAAAGCCTAGCAGCTGGGATGGTCTATTCTGCATATAGATTGAAATGGTATGGAGAAAGGAAACATACCACACACTCTCCTTCTTGATTTTGAAACATGCAGTGCTTCCTCTTCTGTTCAGAGGATAGTTTCCTAGCCCAAGTATAAGTTTTGTGTAAGCATAATCAAGTGTTCAGAGAGTCCCATTTTCCTCAAGGTTAACAACAATTTGTTATGATCCACATAGTCAAACGTCTTTGCATAGTCAATAAAACACAGACAGAGATTCTTCTGTTACACTTTGCTTTCTGCAATAATGTCCTTAGTGCCACAACCTCTTCTAAATGCAGCTTTTATTTCTTGTAGTTCTCTATCAATGTTCAATTGTTTTTTGGATAATCTTCAGCAGAATTTTACTTGAGTGATATTAGTGACATTGTATAATAATTTCCACACTCTGTTGGGTCACCTTTTTTTTTTGCAATGGGAATACATATGGATCTCTTCCAGTCAGTTGGGCAATTATTTGTCCTCCAGATTTCTTGACACAACCTAGTGAGCACATCCAGGGCAGCATCTGGTTGTTGAAATTTATCAACTGGTATTCTATCAACCACATAAAATAAGCAGTGATTATTTAAGAATAAACAAAAGGGTATATTATGTGATGACACGAGAGATTCAAAATGACTTGCCCATATATTATGTGTTGAAATCAAGCTGAAGGTAGTGAACTTAATGAGACAGCAGAAACCAAATAATGATAGCAATAAAAACTCTTCAATAGAAAGGAAAAGTTGTTTTTATTGTTGTTAGTTACTCTCAAGTCAAGTTTGACTTATAGCAACACTATAAATTGATGAAAACTTTTTTTTACTCCCTTCTATCCTCAAAATCTCCCAAAATATTATAGAGAAAGATGGCATTAAACATGTAAAAGATTAAAATTGAGTGAGATTCATGAGTCTTTATTATTGTTGTCAGGTGCTGTAAAGTTGACCATGGCCCATAGCAACCTTATGAACATCAGATCTGTACATTGCACTCTGTGATATCATTCTAATCATCTTGAATGCAGTTGAGACTATTATTCACATATATATTGTGAATACATCTTATTGAGTGAACACTGCATGACTTAAAATCATGAAAAGTGTGCATCAGGGTTGTATCTTTTCTCCATGATTATTCAAACTCAATTCTAAGTAAATAATTTGAGAAGCTGGAATCTATGAAGAAGAATGCACCATGAGGGTGGTAGGTAGACTCTTCAATAACTTACACTATGCAAATGACACAGCTTTACTTGTTGAAAGTGTGGAGGACTTGAAACACTTGCTGCATAATATCAAGAACTAGAGCCTTTAATATGGATTCCATCTTAATATTAAGAAAACCATTTTTTCACCACTCTATCAATAATGAACATCATGATAAGTGGATAAAATATTGAAATTGTGAATTACTTCATCTTACTTAGATACACAATCAACGTCTTTACAAACACATGTCTATCTACAGGCTCAAAAAATTACTAGAAGATCATCTATGTGTGGGATTGTGGCACAATGGCAATGATTGAGTGAGTGAATGAGTGTCATGCTAAATCCAGAACAACTACCAACCTAAGTTGATCTAGTGAGATCCCTATGATGTCATATACAGAATGTAATCAACTGTTATTAATTAATGTTTAATAAGGAAATGTAAAGATTCCAACTCCTTAACTAATTGCTTGCCTAATAAAGTAAAAATAAATCTGCATTTAAATACACTGTATAATGACAATGTATAGGTCATTTAAGAGAAAAAAAATGTAAAGGGAGTCAAATATGTAACAGATTCATTAAGAGGATCAATAGATTGTTGTTATTACTGTTGTTGTTATTAGGTGTCAACAAGTTGATTACAAGTCACAGTGACCCTATGAACAAAAGATATGAATCCCGTTGTATCCTGCATCATCCTTACACTGCCTGACACAGAAAAGCCCATTGCAACAGTCACTATATCAATCCACCTGGCCGAGAACCTTCCTTTCCCTCACTGACCCTATACCCTTTCCTACATCATGTTTTTCTTTTAGGACTAGCTCCTCTTGGCAGCATGCCCAAAATATGGGAGACAATATCTCATTATTCTTGCCTCCAGAGAGCACTCCAACTGCACCCTCTCTAACACATATCTGTTTGTTTTCTTAGCCATCCATGGGCTCTTCCATGCTCTCCTCTAACACCACAGCTCAATTCTTCTTCTGTCATCCTTATTCATTGTCAAATTCTTAGATGCATAGCATTTGATCAGAAATATTATGGCCTGAGTCAGATGCACCTTAGTTCTCAAAGCGGCATCTTTATACCTCAAGAATTTGGAGATGGCCCTAACAGCAGATTTTCCCATTGCAACGTGTCTCCTTCTTTTCTGAATTCTTATACCAAGGGTGTTAATTGTGGACTCAAGCAGGATAAAGCTGTTGACAGATTCAGCCTCTTCTCCAGCCATCATGTTGTTCATGTGTCCACTGGTAAGAATCTTTGTTTTCTTGACATCGAGTCAATAGTTTATCTTGATTTAAAATCATGTTCACGTTAAACTACGTGCCATATAAAAACACTATTCAATTATAAACAAGTAAAGATAATCACTTACAAAGACCAAAGGGAACCAGTGATAAACAATTTATAGATGATTTCAAAAGCAATATTGTTTCAGAAAAATTGTTATCCGAGATGACTTGTCTTAGATACGAGAAATAATAATGACATCCATCAACCTTCAAATTGTGCCTGTTTGAAGAAACTTCACACCTTGCCAGTTGAATGAAAAGACTATAAAAATGAGAAAAATCTTCCTTAAATAAGAAAAATCTTTCGATTAATGCAATGAATCTCAATAGTAAACTTCAAATGAAAAAGTAATTAAGAATATAAAACTAGGAACATTGAACTAAGATAAGAACAGGAAAGAAAAGTTCTGAAGCTCACCAATTACATTTTACTATAATAAATAGATTTTTTATAAAGCTTTTAAAAGATATTATTAATCTTAGTTTACAGGTGGTAAATTTAGAGGGAAATGTATTGAAATAGTAATTATAGATTTTGAACCACTTTATCTTTTATCCCAAATGAAATAAGTATTCTAGGATTTGAACCATTTTTAATACATGAAGTGTTAAGATTTTTAAAAATTTTTCATCTATAAATTCTAGATGCAAATTTATTTCAGATTATTAATCTATAAAAACACACTTGTTTTTTATTAGATTGTGGTACATATGAAAACTGAATAATAATAAATGTGCTATATGAAACTTTTGTACATATATTTTATATAGTAAAACAAGCAGGGCTCTAAAGAATATCATTTTAAAAAAGAATGTTTTGAGTAGTTTTGTTTTTTATTTTCTCTCCAGTGAAATAGCCATTTCATTTTTGATTGCTACTTTAATAAGAAACAGTGATACAGGTAAAATAAAATTTTTGGCCGCAAAAATCTTTTTTCTCTTTGTCATAATAGAGTTTATTGTTTTAGATGTATATGTTGCTATTGTGTACCACTGAGTCAGAACCAACCCATAGCTGACCTGTCAGCAGGTTTTCAGAGACAGTTAATTGCATGAGAGGATATTGCCTATCCCTCTCCCGCAGACAAGCTGATGACTTTGAACCATGTGCCACTGGGATTGCAGTGCAGCTTCTTGACACTAGGCCCCCAGAGCTCTTTCTTGTACTTGTCCTAAACAGTTTATTTGTTGGCTGAATGTATATATATAAAATCTCGCTGATTTATAAAATAAAAATCAGCAAGTAGAAATGACAATCTGTGACTATTATTAATAGACAAAAATGATAAGTGTATGATTGAATTAACAATGATAATTTAATGACTTCTCACATTTGTCCATTGTTTTTTAAACAATGACTGTTGTTATGTGCCATTGTGTTATCTGTGAATCACAGTGCTGTTATGTACAACAGCCCTAAACCCTGCTCTGTCCTGTGCCAGTCTCACTGTCTCTGACACACCCACCCTGATTACCCCAGTCACTGAATCAATCCACCTCAAAGAGGGTCTTCCTCTCCTGCACTGTCACTCCATCCTCCCAAGCATGACATCCCTCTCGAAGGATTGGTCTCTCCTTGAAACGTGTCCAAAGTATGTCAGATGAAGCTTCAGAATACTTACCTCCAAGGAGCATCCCAGTTTAACTCTCTCGAGGATAAGCCTGTTCATTTTCTTAGCAGTCCATGGTATATTCAATACTCTTCTTTAGCACCACAGCTCAAAGGCCTTCTTCCTCCCTAGTCATTGTCCAGCTCTCTGGAATATAGTTAGTCTTACCTTGAGGTGAATCCTTCACTCAGGGTGTTGTGATCTACAAACTGACTCAAATTTAGGGATTAATATGACAATTAAAGCTGTTTTTAAAAATTTATTATTTAATTACTCACTATGATTGAGCTGGTACCATAATAAAATAATTCACCATGACCAAGTGGGATTCATAACAGGTATGCAAGGATGGTTCAGCCTGAGAAAAGCATATATGCAAAACAATGGGCCAATATCATTCTCAATGAAGAAAGACTAAAAACATTTTCAGTATGTTGAAATTTCCTTCTATTCCAATTTTGCTGAGTCTCTTAATTAGGAAGTATATTGAGTTTTGTCAAATGCCTTCTCTTCATTAATTACTAATATAATTTGTTATTAATGTGATGAATTGCATTTATTGTTTCTTAAGTTGAACCATCCTTACATACCTGTTATGAATCCTACTTGTTCATGGTGAATTATTTTTTGATGTAAGATCAATATCCAAAAATCAATAGGATTCCTCTACAGTAACAAAGAGAACTAAGAGAAGGATACCAAGAAAGCAATAACATTAACAATAGCCCATCACAATTTAGATACTTAGGAGTGAACCTAACTGGAGGGGAAAAAAGACCTGTACAAAGAAAACTACATTTTTCAAGACAATAAAATAGCTAAAGAAATGAAAAAATGTGTCCTGTTCATGGATAGGAAGACCTAGTATTGTGAAAATGACAGTCCTACCAAAAGCAATCTACATATTCAATGGAATCGCAGTTTAGATACACATTTATTTTTCAAGGAGATTGAAAGGGAAATTGTCAAGTTTATTTGGAAAGGCAAGAGACCCAAATAAGCTAAACACTTCTGAGAAACAAATATTAAGTGGGAAATATAGCACTACCTGACCTCAAAACACAGCAGTAATGACCAAAACAGCATGATACTAGTACAATGACAGGCACACAGACCAATGGAACAGAATTGAGACCTCAATATGCTCAGCTATCTCTGGTCAACTGATATTCAACAAGAAAATAAAAGCTATCAAGTGGGGAAATTACCATCCTCTCAACAAATGGAGCTGGCAAAACTGGACTGCTACTTTCAGAAAGCAGAAACAGAATCTACATCTCACACAAGACAAAAACATCACCTCAAAATAGATAAAGAGACTTGGGAGCAAGGTCCAAAACCATAAAGTTCATAAGATAAACTGGGACCAAGCTTAGCAGCCCTATAAAGAGATATAAAAAGAATTCCAAATACAGCCAGAAATGTATTATCTGAAGTGGATAAAATTGATGAATAGGACCTTCTAAAGATTAAATCTCTGTGTTCATCAAAAACTTTCCCCAACAGGGTGAAAAAAACCCCTACTGACTGAGAATAAACATTTGATAATATCATCTCATTCAAGAGTATCATAACAAAAATTTCTAGAATACTCCTGGGCTTCCATAAGAAAATGTCTGACAACCCAATTAAAAATGGGTAAAAGATATGGGAAGAATTTTCACAGAGGAAGATATTCAAATGGCCAACAGATGTATGAAGAAATGTTCCAAATCTCTAGTAATGAGAGAAATGCAAATCAAAATCTCAATGAGATACCATCTCACTCCAGTAGCAGTGGCAAAGTTTAACAGGACTGTAAGTAATAAATGTTAGAGAAGATGTGGTGAGATACGAACTCTTTTACATTGTTGATGGGAATGTACAAAGGTACAACTACTCTGGAAGGCAGTTTGGGACTTTCTCAAAAAGATGAGCATAGACATTCCATATGACCCAGCTATTTCATTGCTTGGAATGTACCCCAAGAAAATTAGATTTGAGGCTCAAATGGAAACTTGTACCCCAATGTTCATAGCAGCATTGTTCACCATTTCAAGAATATAGAAACAGCTCAGATGTGCAATCGCAAAAGAATGGATTAAGAATATGGTACATTCATACTATGGAACACTACACAGCAGGCAAGAGCAATATTTTTGTAAATTATTAACTTGGGAGACACTAGAGAGCATTATGGTGAATGAACTGACTCAGTCACACAATGAAAAATTCTGTATAAAACCATTATTTTAGAATACGTATGAGGATCTAAGGTGAGGGAAGCGTGGGGATATAGAGGTGAGGATGGGTGGTGTGTTAAGGTGTTAATATAGGGTTTCACAATTTGATGAAGAACTGAATGTAAAGGGTGGAATCTTTTGTGAAAGCAATGTATTCAAACTCTGTAAATAAATCAGAATTTTTAAAAATGAAAAAATAACAATGAAATGAGGGTATGAAACACAATATATATCAAAGACCGTATAAAATATAATGTGCAAGAATGAAACACAAAGAAAATGCAGTATGGTATGCAAACCAATAAAAAATAATAGATGGAAAAAATACCTTAGAAAATTTTGATAATGGCATTCACATATTTGATGGATATTGATGATGACAGGATAGTGTGTCAAGATTATTTGTTCCTCATTTCTTCTTTTATATGAAAGTGTCAAAACCTTCAATCTCTTCTCTGTTACAATGCTGCCAATTGGCCCAGTGGTGAGAAGTTTTGTTTCCTTGATATTGAAATGTAATTTCTATTGAAAACTTCATTCCATGACCTAGTGCAGTAAAGACTTAAACCTTAATCAAGTTAAGTTTGGAATCTTGTAAAATTAATGAAGTGGTTAATAATTTCATCTTGTTGTTGTTAGGTATCATAAAGTTGAGTATGACTCATAGCAACTCAATGAACAAAAGGTCTGAAACCAGTCCTATCCTGCACCATCCAACCACTTCCTGACACACAAGAGCCCATTGCAGTAGGCACCTTGTCAATCCACCTTCACCAACCCTCCATCCTTCTCAGCATCATGTCCTTCTCCAAGAAATAGCATCTCCTAGTACTATATCCAAAGTATGTGAGGCGAAGCCTCATCATTCTTGTCTCAAAAGAGCATTCTGGTAGCACCCCCTCCAAAACATATCTATTCATTTTCTTTGCTGTCCATGCAATGTTCAGTGCTCTTCTCCAACACCACAGATCAAAGGCATCAATTCTTTTCTGTCAACCTTAGTCATTATCCTGGTCTTGGATGCATAGCTAGTAATCAGGAAGATCATGGTCTGAATCAGACACATCTTAGTCCTAAAATTGACATCACTGCTTCTCAATAATTTGGAAAGGTCTTGAACTGTGGATTTTCCTATTGCAATGTATCTCCTTATTTCCTGACAGCTTTTACCAAAGGTGTTAATTTTGGATACAATTTAATCTTAGCTGGATCCAATATCAACATTACTGGCACTGGCAGTCAGAAAGTCAAAGGATGAGTTGCTTTGGGAAGGCCTATTATCAGTGATCTCTCCAGAGTTCTAAAGAGTAATGATGTTGGTCTAGAGCCTAAACTAGATTGTGCCTGACCCATCCCATGATATTCTTGATTAACTACTTTGCATTGGAAAGCTGGACAATAACTGAGTATGACAGAAGAAGAATTGATACCTTTGAGTTGTGGTGCTGGAGAAAAATATTGAACTGCCAAGGTAATAAACAGATCTTTTTTTGGAGAGAGTAAAGCCAGGTTTTTAGTTGGAGGCAAATTTTTGAAACTCCTTCTCACGTAATTTGAGCATGGTGCCAGGAGACACCAGCCCTTGGAAAAGGTCATCATGCTTGAAATGGTAGAGGTTCAAGAGCAGAAGTGGAAGATGAGATGAACTGACATAGTAATTGTGGCAATTGGGATAGATGTGTCAAAGACAGTGAGATTGGCTCTAGACAGCATATGGCTCGGAGGTACAGTTTATAGAATTAAATGGCACAAAACAACAACCACTATCATCAAGGGTGATTTCAATTGCCTAATCTCTGTTTCATTGACTCTGCAAAGACATCTGACTCTGTGGATCACAACAAACTGTCGCTAACTCTGAGAAGAATGGGGATCCTAGAAAACTTGATTGTGCTCATGTGAAACCTATAATTGAACCAAGAGGCAGTCATCAGAACAGAACAAGAAAACATTGCATGGTTCAAAATCTAGAAAGATGTACACCAGTGATGTTTCCTATCCCCATATGTTTTCAGTTTATATGTAGAACATATAATCCGGGAAGGCAGGCACTATGGGGAGGAATATGACATCAGGATTGGAGAAGACTCCTCAGCAATCTGCATTACACAGATGACACAACCCTGCCTGCTGAAACTGAGGAGGACCTGACGTGCTTGCTGCAGAAGGTCAAAGACTGTAACCTTCAATATGAATTGAATGTCAACATCAAGAAAACGAAGATTCTCACTACTGGGCCAATGGGTAGCATCAAGATAGGCAGTGAAGAGACTGAGATTGCTTTAGTTTGCTTGCCTCCACAATCAACACTTTTTGCACCAGCAGCTATGAAATCAAAAGATGAATTGCATTAGGAAACTCTACTGTCAGAGACCTCTCCAGAGTACTGAAGAGCAACAATGTCAGTCTGGAGAGTAAGGTGTGCCGAATCCAGGGCACAATCTTCACAATTACTTGTTATGCATCAGAAAATTGGACAATGACTAGGGATGATAGAAAGAGAATTTATACTTTTGAGCTGTTGTGCTAAAGAAGAGTATTGAGTGTACCATGGATGGCCAGGAGGACAAACAGATTCATCCTGAAGAGAGTGAAACCAGGCTGCTTCTTGGAGGCAAGGATTCTGAGGCTTTGTCTGACATAATTTCTAAAGTGTTCTTTAATTATCTAATAATATAATTTATTGATTCTATTGAATGAATATATTATTTTATAGCATAGTAATAAATCTCTTTTTGAAACATCTTGAAAACTGTTTACAGAAGAAAAAAGACAAGAAAAACTATTTTTCTTCACAATCATTTTTTTTTTCATTATATGAGATTTATTAAAAAAGAATCTTTGGGAGAATAGTGAGTTTCTTTTTCCCTACAGTTTTAGTCTATAAAATTTATCTTATCTACTTTTTCCTAGGCCCTCAATCTATTTCAGGCATTCATGTATATATTCCATGGACATTATAATGTGTCTTTGTGAGAAATCTTGGAGTAAACCAAGATCCGTGCCAATTTACTTTTATGCAACAAGTTTTTCTGTATTTCTACACAAAGGCATCTAGTCATAGTAAATATTCAAAAGGTAATCCTTAAGAGAGTAAGCTAAGGTTATATTAAAAGATAGAAGATATTTTAGTTGATATATATATACAAAGATTAAAGAAACACTTAATATACCCAGGCATAGGTTTCTTTTACATAAAATGTTATTTATAACACAGAATCATGAATTATTTACAAGATGTGGAGTCACTTGTAACAGGAGTAAACAGAATTGATGATGACCTTCAGCTCACTGTACTGCAGAGAAAGAAATTTTCTCATTAGGGTTACACTGGAGAATAAAAGACACTTTACTTCATGAAAAAGTCACTAATTTCTCCCTTATCCCCTTTATTTTACCATCAAGTTGAAAATACAAATGGTTTCTACTTAGATGGCTTCTAAATATATTTTAAAAATTCAGACTATTCTAATCTCAGTTCCCTTTTTAATTGATATATGCTCTCCTTACTGTCTACCACATGGAAAAATCCAGATGGACGCTTGATAAGAATGTCAGATAAATTTATGGATAATTCTGCCATTGTTAATGAGTCTTTTGAGGGTCATTCATTCACTGGAGTGTTAAGATTTTGATGAAAATAATTTCCTGAAACAATGTCAAACATTAGTGTAATGAGACAATTACCTCCTGGGTATGAATTATTGTCAAATATAGGCCTTTCTTCTTTAAGACCTGTAAAATATTATTTAGAATTTATTTAAAATTGTATTAACAATTTTCTTATATTTTTTTTTTTTGTAAATAAATGTTCACTTGGAGGAACAGTAAGCTAAGGGAAAGCTACTGAATCTCTGGGTTTTTCAATTCTCCATGAATATAAAATTTCTCTCAGGATTGTTATGAGATTTAAATGAGGTACCAGGCACACAAATCATGTTAAATAGTTCCTGGTGTTTAAATTGTACACAGTAAATGCTAAATTGAAGTTGAATTCTTTTCTGAATTCTACTTAAATTAAAATAGCTAGAAAGAGGCAAATTGGTTGAAAATTTGTTCATTGACTCCTTGAAAAAAATTAAAACAATAAAACAAGAACATATACTATTTACAGAAATTGACAAGATTGATTTTGACTTGCAAAGATGATATACCATCTTTAGGTATAATATTCATAGAAATAAATATGGTTTATGTTAGGTTTTTTTTAAAAAAAATGATATTTTGGTTAAGACTGGAAAACAAAGAACAAAATAAATTAATAATAAACAAATTAAAAATCACCCTGTTATTTTAGTAGTTGTTGGTTTCTGTCTAGTCAATTACAACGCGTAAAGAGCCTATGAACTGCAGATCAACACCTTGTCTTACCCTACTCCATCCTCCTGATTTGTCAAGTGCTCAAGCCCAACATCGCAGTCATTGTATCAATCCATCTTATTGAATATTTTTGTCTCTTTAACAAACCTTCAACTTTCCCGTGTATGATGTCTTTTTCTAAGAACTGCCACCTCCTAACAAACATGCCAAAAATCGGGGAGGTTTCATTATTTTTACCTCAGAGGAGCCCCCTGGATACACTTGCACTTCCTGTGTTATACATTTGTTTGTTTGGGAATTTTTGACAGCTTACAGTGTATTCAAAATTCTTCAGAAATACCATAACTAAAGGATGTAAATTCTTCTTCATGTTTCCACACTAATTTTCAAACTCACGCAAGCATATGGAGTAGTGGAAAATACCATGGCTTGCCTAAGGTGCACCTTGGTCTTTAATCTGACACTTCCGTTCTTTAGAGCTTTGTTGTTTTATTGTTTTTAGATGTCAATGGATAATTAACTCTCAAGCAGGTTTGAGAGCCTGTAAATATCTGAGAGGAGATTAAAAATCTTTCTCTCACAGAGCAAGTGTTGAATTAGAAGTTCTGGTAGCTCAGTGGTAAGGAATTGCTTTACCAACTTAAATGATTCCGTTTGATCCACCAGCTGTTCCACAGGAGAAAGATGGATGATTTTCTCTTGCATGATTTACAGCTTCTGAAAACCCTGGGAATCAGTTTTGGGTCATTTCCAATTCAGTGGTACATAAGAAAGACAACTTTGAGTTGGCCAACAGGCCTTAACAGCCATATAGAACGCACCTTTGGGTTTCTTAATTGTTGTTACCATGGATGTTGATGATGAATTTAAGTAAAAAGAAATTATTGCAACTTCAATCTTTGATCCATCTCTCATGATGTTGCCTGTTGATTCAGCAGTTAGGATTTTTGTTCTCTTGACGTTGAACTATAATTCATATTCAATTAAAAGAGGACTTAATCTTCTTTAGTAACTGCTTTAAGTCTTCACTTTCTACAAGTGAGCTTGTGTTATTTGCATAATGTAGTTGTTAATGTGTCCTCCCCCAACACTTAACTATAGTTTTCTTTATAAAGCTTGTTGTTGATGTTGAAGAAAGAAAACTATTCAACAAGAACAAGACACTTACATGTTGTTGTTGTTATATGCCATCGAGTCACACACAACTCATTGTGACCCTATGTACAATAGCTCCGGAGCCTGCCCTATATGTCAAATCCATCTAATCTAGAGTCTTCTACTCCTGTGCTGTACCTCTACTCTTCTAACCATGGCATCCTACTCCAAGGACTGCCTTTCCTGGCCCCATGCCCAAAATATGTGATATGGAGCATCAAAACCCTTTTCTCCAAGAGAAACTTAGTTTTACACTAAGACAGGTTGGTGTTTTTTTTGTTTTTGTTTTTGTTTTTCTCTAGCGGTCCATAATATGTTCAATATTTTTCTCCAGAATCAGAATTCAAAACCATCAGTTCTTCTGTCATCTTTAATAATGGTTCAGTTCTCTGATGCAACAGCAAGTAACTGCAAAGACCATGGTCTAGATTCAGGCACACCTTAGTCTTTAAAACACAATTATTACTCTTTAATATTTTGGAGATTTGACCTTCTTTAAGTATTTTATCAGCATACATATTGAGCAGGTATTGAGAAAGAATTCAACTCAGCTTTTTTTTTTTTTTTTACCCATACTACACACTGGGCCAATTGGCAGCATCAGTATGGATGGTGAAGACATTGAGATAGTTAACAGTTTGAGTTTACTTGGTTCCACCATCAACACTCTTGATAACAGCGCGCAGGAAATCAGGAGACGAATTGCATTGGGTAAGTCGGCTGTGAGGGACCTCTCAAGGGTACTGAAGTGAAACGACATCAGGCTAGAGACTAAGGTGTGCCTGATCCAGGCTATAGTCTTTGCAATGTGCTATCCACTATGTGCTATGCATCGGAGAGTTGGACTGTGAATAGGGATGGTAGAAGTAGAATTGATACCTTTGAGTTGTGGTGCTCAATAAGAGTGTTGAATATACAATGGACTGCTAGGAGAACAAACAGATTTTTCCTGGAGAGGATGAAGCCGGAATGTTCCCTGGAGTCAAGGTTTCTGAAGCTTCTTCTGACAGACTTTGGGCATGTTGCAAAGAGGGACTGGTCCTTCGAGAGGGACATCATGTTTGGGAGAGTGGAGGGGTGGCGAAGGAGAGGAAAACCCTTGATGAGTTGGATCAATTCTCTGGGTGGAGTGGTGGAAATGAATGTGTTTGAGACAGTGAGGTTGGCACAGGATAGAACGGCATTTAGGGCTCTTGTACATAGGGTCACTATGAGTTGCAAATGACTCGATGGCACATAACAAAACCAATAAATATCCACTTCTTTTGTTCAAAAGACTTCTTAGTCAACGTACAAATTTTACACAAGTGGGGCTACATGTCCTGCAATTCTGTTTGCTCTCATAATTTCATGCTTTATTGTGATCTGAACAAAGCAATGATATCACATAACTAATAAAAAAATTAAATATCCCAAATTATTATTTATTGTATGTTGTTGTTGGTACTTATGCATTCATAGAAATAGTAGACATTTTCTACAGTATATTTGTATTAAAGGAAAGTATAATATGTTGTTGTTGTTGTTATGTGCCGTCGAGTCGTTTCCGACTCATAGCGACCCTATGCACAACAGCCCTAAACCCTGCTCTATGCTGCGCCAACCACA
>NW_006399923.1:4390503-4403833 GCF_000299155.1 Elephantulus edwardii | reverse complement strand
TGACATTTTCCTTTTGACCAGTGTCTCTTGAGTTTAGTTGAGCTGTCTCCGAGGGAAGGTGCTGTGTCCTGTAGAACTCCTGAGTGGATTATGTTTCCCTTCGCTCCTGGGCAGAAGGGAGACTTGAGGGCAGGCACAAGGAATTCCAGCCCAAATAAGAGACCAAGAGGCGTTTTTCCAAGGTACCGAGCATTTCCGGAAAGTATAATATGGATTCTATTATATGATTATAGCATCTGTAAGAATTTCAACTTTCATTTCTTATTGAATGTTAATATTCACTTTATTCTTAACTTTAAATATTAACAGTACATCTATACAGTGATCAGGGAGTAGCACTGATTACCTAAGTTGATATTTTTCATTTAAACCAGCTGAAGGACCAGCTTTCAGTTAATTCTGACCCAATCCCAGCACATTTTTTGATATTTTAATCATACATAGCTCAGTTCCAACTCTAAGTTTCAATGCACTGGAGTGCAGAGAAGCCAAAGCACAAGAAAGAATTCAAGATACTAAAGGGTTGAACAGAAGATTTCAAAACGCAGCGGAGGATGACAAAGTAAAATATTACAGTGAAATGTGGAAGGAGTTGGAGTCAGAAAACCAAAAAGGCCGAACTCGCTCTGCATTTCTTAAGCTCAAGGAACTGAAGAACAAAGTCAAACCTCGAGTTGCTATAATTAAGGATAAAATAAATGATCCAGGAGATATCAAAAGAAGATGAAAAGAATGTAGTGAGTCATTGTATCGAAAGGAATAGGCAGACACAGAAGAATTTAATGAAAAAACATATGAGCAAGAGCCTATGCTGATGAAGGAAGAAGTTCAAGCTGCTTTGAAAGAAATAGCAAAAAATGATTCCCCAGGAATAGATGTATACCAATTGACATATTTCAGTTAACAGAAGCTGCCCTGGATGTGCTCACCAAGTTGTGTCAAGAAATCTAGAGAACAACCCTTGGCCAACTCACTCTGGACGAGATCTATATTTGTTCCCATTCCAAAGAAAGGTGACCCAACAGAGTGTGGAAGGTATAGAACAACATCGTTGATTTCACATGCAAGTAAGATTCTACTGAAGATTATCCAAAAATGACTGGAACAGCACATCAGCAGAGAACTGCCAGAAGTCCAGGCTGGGATTAGAAGCTGTGGTGGTACTAGGGATATTGTAGCTAATGTCAGATGGATATTGGCTGAAAGCAGGGAGTACCAGAGGAATGTCTATCTGTGCTTCATTGATTATGCAAAGGTGTTTGACTGTGTGGACCATAACAACCTGTGGCTGACTCTGAGAAGAATGGGAATCCCAGAACACTTGATTGTGCTAATGCGAAATGTATACTTGGACAAAGAGACAGTTGTCAGAACAGAGCAGGGCAACACTGCATGGTTCAAAATTTGGAAGAGCATACACCAGGGATGTGTCCTGTCTCCATACCTTTTCAACATGTATACAGAACAGAAAATCTGGGATGTTGGGCTCCATGAGGAGAAATGTGGTATCAGGATTGGTGGAAGATCTATCAACAATCTGCGTTATGCAGTTGACACAACCCTGCTTGCTGAAACTGAAGAGGACCTGAAGCACTTGCTGCAGAGGGTCAAGGACTTCAGCCTTCAATATGGATTGAGGCTCAATGTCAAGAAGACAAAGATTCTCACCACTGGACCAATTGGCAACATCAGGATGGATGGTGGAGAGATTGAGACTGTTCATAGCTTTAGTCTGCTTGGCTCCACAGTCAACACTCTTGGCACCAGCAGCCAGGAAATTAAAAGACGTATAGTGATGGGAAAGTCTGCTGTTAGGGACCCTTCTAAAGTACTCAAGAGCAACGGTGTGTCTCTGGAGAATAAGGTGCATCTGATACAGGCCATGGTCTTTGCAATCACTTGTTATGCATCAGAGAGCTGGACAATGACCAGGGAGGACAGAAGGAAAATTGATGCTTTTGAGCTTTGGTGTTGGAGAAGAATATTGAGGGTCCCATGGACTGCTAAGTAAACAAACAGATTCACCCTGGAGAGGGTTAAACTGGGCTCCTTCTTGGAGGCAAGGATTCTGAGAATCCGTCTGACATACTTTGGTCATGTTGTGAGGAGAGACCGGTCATTGGAGAAGGATATCATGCTTGGGAGGGTGGAGGGCAGGCTCAGGAGGGGAAGGGCGTCTGGGAGAAGGATTGATTCAGCGACTGGGGCAATCGTGATGAGTGTGTCAGAGACAGTGAGATTAGCACAGGACAGAGCAGAGTTTAGAGCTCTTGTACATAGGGTGGGTAGGAGTCGCAAGTGACTCAATGGCGCATAACAACAACAACAACATTCTAACACAGGATTGTGTTCAATATTTCATATTTTATTTTTTTTAAATTTTTTTAATTTCTTATTTTCTAAGAGAAAAACAATTACAGCAATGGTTAAATGTAGAATGACAAAGTTCACATGGCAAAATTTTACAAAGCTATCATCAATTATGTTTTTCTCAACATCTTCTCATAATTTTCTATATTTGTAAGTAATAATCCATAAAGAGTTGCACTGCTAACCCAAAGGATTTGCCCTTATGGTACTTTGAATCCACCCATAACTTTATGGAACAAAGATGGGGACTGTCCTTCTGTATGATTTATAGCTTCAGAAACCCACTGGAGTGTCAATCAACAGAAGTTAATCAATCAATAAGTTAATTCTACCTTTCAAAACTGTCATCTCAGGAAGACCAATACATATACTATATTCAAATTATTATACAATTGAATGACCAGTAAGCATAGTGGCGGAACTTAGGTGTAAAAAGCTACAAATAAGAATTGACCTACAGAAATGAGCTTGAGTCTGTGCCATTCCTCTAGATGTATAGTACTGTTCATGTTTGTATTGACAATTATATATATTATTTCCTCATTCTGTCAAAACTGTGTTTGTGTTTTAACTACTATTTTATAATATTAGTTTTACAAGTTCATTTTAAAATTTTTTTATTACTTTGATTTATTTATAAACTTTGAATTTCTTATTTTTCACAAAACATCCTTCCCATTTTCCTTTAGCCCACTCAACCTACAATACTATTTTTTGAGGTTACCAAATGCCAATTAGGAACTCTGGTGGCTTGGTAGTAAGAAGTTGTGTTGTTAACCCAAAAATACAAGGTATGAGTCCTTAAGCTGCTCCATAGAACAGATCTTCTGTGATTTTGAAAAATCCACTAGAAGCTCAGCTATAGGTCAATTCTGATTCCAAGATAAGTGGTACACAATATATGTCTAGTAATAAGAAAGTAAGTTAAAACAAAATCCCTTCCTTTCAGTCATAGTGTTTAAGAAAATTCTGTGTATAAATGAACATCCTATAGAGTTAGTTGGATGGCATACAAATTTGTAAGAAAAAAAAAGCTTTTCTTTTCTGAATTTATGGTTTTAGAGTAGTGTTGTACTTTTTAACTTCTAAAAAGAGTGTTTTTTGTTTGTTTTCCCAATTAATTATGGTTATAGGGAAAGCTCTATCACATTTCCCAAGAAAATCTTTGAGAGAAGAAAAAAAAAATCCAATATTCAAGTTTCACATTTATTTCCTAGTTAGTCATATAGTCAACAAGCACATGAAGAAATGTTCAAATCCTTGGCTCAAAGACAGATGTAAATCAAAACAACTATGAGATACCATCTCACCTCAGTAAGAATAGTAAAATTTAACAGAACAGCAAGCAACAAATGCTGGCGAGGTTGTGGAGAAACTGTAACACTTATTCACTGTTGTTGGGAGTGTAAAATGGTGCAACCATTGCGGAAGGCGGTGTGGCGCTTTCTCAAAAAATTGCAAATAGAGATACCAATTGACCCAACAATTCCAATACTTGGAATGTACCCTAAAGAGACCATAACTGACATCCAAGCAGATATATGCACACCCATGTTCATTGTGGCTTTGTTCACAATAGTACCTAAGTGCCCATCAACAATGAATGGATAGAGAAGCTGTGGTATATTCACACAATGGAATACTACACTACATTGAAAAACAAGGAACTCATGAAGTATTATTTAAAATGGGTGATCCTGGAGGACATTATGCTGAGTGAAATATTTTAGTCACAAAAAGGCAAATACTGCATAGTGCCACTGTTGTAGAATGGGACTGATATCATGGTTGGGGTAAGACTGAGGAAAACTGGATAAATTATTTATACTGCATTGAAACAGATGAGGGAGAGAACAGTTTAACAGTGATGTGTGATAGCGTATTATGGTTATCACAAGAGTCCAGAATGACGGTTGTATAGTGGAGTGTATTTGGGGTGGTGGCGATTGAAGGGGTGGGAGGGATTGTATACTAATGAAGGAATTTTTGTTTTACGTTTCAAAGAGAAGAGCAAACAGGGGGGAGGGGTGGGTAGGGAGAAAAGTACATCAATGAATGAATGGAAATCCAAAATCTCTGTAAATGTTCATTAAAATTAGTAAAATAAAAATAAAGTTAAGACAAATAACAAAATAATTTGGCTTTTAATAAACAATTATACACTAAAAAGAAAATCTGTTAAAACGTTTTCTCTTCAAACATATTTATTTTTTCTTCAATTAACATACTTAGCTATATATTTCTGTAAGCTTTCATAGAATTAGATTGAAAACATGTAACTTTCTCAAAATAATTTTAATAATGGCTATGTCTAGTACTAATGTTGTTTTTTAATTAGGGAATTGTCTTAAGGATGACTAAAACTATTTCACAATTACAAATTTATTTACCTAAAATGTTTACGGTGAAGAACCATTATTTTATTTTCTTGAGGGATAATAAAAGAAGGAAAAAAAACTTTATTCTATTTACAAATAAGATTTACAACTTGTTTGTAGAGTACCATAATATTTTAATACTTACCATTTCAAATTCTTATTATTTAATTTAAACATAGATCTTTCTGAATTTTAAGATTATTTAGCACAATGTTTTAATAATATAAATTTGTTATTGTTAGGTGTCGTCAAGTCTACTACAACATGTAGTAAACCTATGAACAAATTTAAACTCTGTCCCATCCTATGCCATTATCCTAATTTCTGACCTAAGCCTATTGCTACAGTCACTGTTTCAATCCATTTGGCTGAAGATCTTCCTCTTTTTCTGACACTCCACTATTTCCAAGCATGATATTCCTTTCCAAAGAAAAGACTTTCCTAGAAAAATAAGCCCAAAATACACAGTGAATAGGGTTGATAGAAAGAGAATTGATGCCTTTGAGCTGTGGTGCTGGAGAAGAGTGTTGAATATACCAAGGACTGCCAGGAGAACAAATAGGTTTGTCCTGGAGAGGGTGAAGTCAGAATGCTCCTTGGAGTCAAAAGATTTTGAAGCTTGGTCTGACGTACTTTGGGCATGTTGCAAGGAGGGACTGGTCCTTGGAGAGGGACATCATGTTTGACATCAAGTGGAGGGGTGGTGAAGGAGAATAAGACCTTTGATGAGATGGATCGATTCTGTGACTGGAGTGGTGGGAATAAGTGTGTTTGAGATGGCTAGGTTGGCACAGGATAGATCAGCGTTTAGAGCTCTTGTACATAGCATCGTTATGAGTTGCAAATGACACGAAGGCACATAACAACAACTTGAAATGAAGCTGTATCATCGTTGCCTGTACAGGGCATTTTTTGGCTGAAATGCCTCCAACACTTATCTTTTTTTGTTCTTTTGGCATTCCATGGGCTAACCACAGCTCAAAGGCATCAATTCTTCTCTCATCCTTAATCAACATCCCCCTCTCAGATATATACCAAGTGATTGAAAAGATCATGACCTAAATCAGTGTAGCTTAACATTCAAATTGCTAATGTCCACTTTACTTATTACTTCAATCACAGTAATTTGGATAGGTCTTTGACTGCAGGTGTTCCCATTGTATTATGCCTCATCTGCTATGTGTGGATACCAAGGTTATTCCATTTTCCTGAGGTTACATATCAGTCCAGTGGTGATCTTTTTTGTTTTCTTGACTTTAAGATGTAATCCATACTGAAGGTTGTATTTTTAAAATTTCTTATTTTATGTTTGTTTGCTTACAAATTTCATATACATTCTGTTTCACATCCAATCATTGACATACTTTATGTTTTATAAAATTAATCACCATTGGTCTATGCCCATCATAACCCTCCCTGTCTTTAAGATCCAGGCTGGAATTTTCCAATTTCCTTTACTACCTCCCTCCACCACCAAATTGTGGAACCGTGTGATTTAGCACCTATCCATACTCATCCTTCTGTTCTACCCCTTCCTCCTTGGATTATCCTCTACCTTTTTCTAGTTATTCTTATGTCATTTTATTATTATTTTTAATTTTCATGAACGTTTACAGAGACTTTGGATTTCCATTCATTGTTGCACTTTTCTCCTTACTCACTCCTCTCCCCAGTTCCTTCTTCTCCTCGAAAAGTAAAAGAAAAATTATCTCATTGTAATACACTCCCTCCCCACAAGTCTACTCTACAATAAAGCCTTTGTTTTGAACTCCTGTCATGACAATAATACCTAATCATACAGAGCAGGGCAACACTGCCTGGTTCAAAATTCGAAAGGGTGTGCACAAGGGATGTGTCCTGTCTCCATACCTTTTCAACCTGTATGCAGAGCAGATTATCCGAGATGCTGGGCTCTATGAGGAGAAGCGTGGTGTTAGGATTGGTGGACGATCTATCAAGAATCTGCGTTATGCAGATGACACAACCCTGCTCGCTGAAACTGAGGAGGACCTTACTGCAGAGGGTCAACGACTGCAGCCTTCAGTATGGATTGAGGCTCAATGTCAAGAAGACAAAGATTCTCACCACTGGACCAATCGGTAGCATCAAGATGGATGGCGAAGAGATTGAGATTGTTCACAGCTTTAGTTTGCTTGGCTCCAGGGTCAACACTCTTGGCACCAACAGCCAGGAAATAAAAGAAACATATTGCAATGGGAAAGTCTGCTGTTAGGGACCTCTCTAAAGAACTCAAGAGCAACGGTGTCTCTCTGGAGACTAAGGTCCGCCTGATACAGGCCATGGTTTTTGCAATCACTTGTAATCTTTCCTAGAAAAATAAGCCCAATTTGGACAATGACTAGGGAGGATAGAAGGAGAATTGACGCCTTTGAGCTGTGGTGCTGGAGAAGAGTATTGAATGTACCATGGACTGCCAAGAAAACAAACAGATTCATTCTAGAGAGGGTTAAACCAGGCTGCTCCTTGGAGGCAAGGATTTTGGGGCTTCTTCTGACATACTTTGGACATGTTGTAAGGAGAGACAGGTCTTTGGAGAGGGACATCATGCTGGGTAGGGTGGAGGGACAGCGCAGGAGGGGAAGACCCTCTATGAGGTGGATTGATTCAGTGACTAGGGTAATCGGTATGGGTGTGTCAGAGGCCATGCAATTGGCAGAGGATAGAGAAAGGTTTAGGGCTGTTGTACATATGGTCGCTATGAGTGGCAAACGACTCGACAGCACATAACAACAACAACAACATATCCCTTTTAAGCAGTTCTCTGCCTCATCTATTTCAATGCAGTATACATAATTTATCTCATCTTTCTCAGTCTTCTCCCAACCCCAATGTTAGTCCTATTTTACAACAGTGCAGTCTTTGTCCTTTTGTGACTGAGATATTTCACACAGCATAATGTCCTCCAGGGTCACCCATGAATTCCTTGTTTTTCAGTGCGGCATAGTATTTCGTTGTGTGAATATACCAGAGTTTCTCTATCCATTTGCTTGATGGGAATTTAGCTATTTTTTAAGTCTTTGCTATTGTGAACAAAACCTCAACAAACATGGGTGTGCGTATATCTGCTTGGGTGGTGGTTATGGTTTCTTTGGGGTTTATTCCAAGTAGGAGAATTGCTGGGTCAAATGGTATTTCTATTTGCAACTTTTAAGAAAGTGTTATACTACCTTCCATACTGGTTGTACCATTTTGCACTCTCGCCAACAGTTAATAGGGGTTCCACTTTCTCAACAACCTCACCAGCATTTGTTCTTTGTTTTTCTGTCAAATTTTACAGTTCTTAGTGGGGTGAGATAATATCTCATAGTTGTTTTGATTTGCATTCTCTTAGACCTAGGGATTTTAATATTTCTTCATGTGTTTTTTTGCCATCTGAATGTCTACTTTGGTGAAATGTCTGTTCATCTCCTGTGCCCATTATTCAATTGGTTTGTTTACCTTATCTTGTTGTGGTGCTGGAGTATTTTATAAATTCTACATATAAATCCCTTATCTGACATGTTATTACCAAATTTTTTTTCCAAATCTGTGGCTTCCCTTTTTATCCTGTTGGAGAAGTTTTTGGATGTGCATAGGGATTTGATTCTTAGAAGGACCCACTCATCTATTTTATCCTCTACTGGTTATAGATTTTTCAAGATACTTGGAAGACTGTTTATGTTGTGGATTAAGACTTCTAGAGTTATTCCAAGCTTTTCTTTAATGAAATGTATAGTCTTTAGTTTTAGTTCTAGATCCATGATCCACTTTAAGTTGGTTTTTGTGTATGGAGTAAGGTGTGAGTCTTGTTTGAGTGTCCTTTAATTAGTTTTCCAATTTTGCCAACATCACTTGTTAAGTAGGTTGTTGTTTGCCCACTTAACGGATTTCATCTCCTTGTCAAAACTTAATTGACTATAAGGAGATGGGCTAATTTCTGGATTCTCATTTCTATTCCATTGATCTATATGTCTGTCGTTGTATCATTACCACACTGTCTTGAACACAATGGCAGTGTAGTAGGATTTGAAATCAGAGGTGAAATGCCTTCTACTTTTTTCCCCTTAAGGAGTGCTTTGTCATTCCAAATGAAACTAGAGATTGTCTTTTCCATTTTGTTAAAAATGTGATTGGTATTTTTATTGGGATTACATTGAAAGTGTAAATTATCATTTGCAATACTGTCACTTTCACGATATTGAGTCTTCCTATCCATGAGAAAGGAATATTCTTCAAATTCTCCAAGTCTTTTTTTGTTTCTTGTAGAAATGATTTGTAATTTTTGTTGACTAGATCCTTTGTGCATCTGGTTAGATATACTCACAAGTATGTATTCTTGTGATTGATTATGGTGAAGGGTATTCTTTTTCTTAGGTCCAGTTCTTTATTCTCAATGTCCCTGTAGAGAAAGCCAACTGATTTTTGGATGTTGACCATGCGTCTTACAACTTTGCTGAGTTGGTGAACTATGTCCAGTAGTTTTCTTGCTGAATTCTAGGAGTTTTCTAATTATTCTATCATATCATCTGCATATAGAGATAATTTTACCTCCTCTTTGCCAATTTGGATGCCCCTTATTTCCTTTTTCTTGTTTTATTGCTATCACTAAGACTTCTAACAGAATATTGAATAAGAGAGGTGATAGTGGACATCTTTGCCTAGTTCCTGTTCTTAAAGGGAATGCCTTTAATCTCTTTCCATCGAGAATAATGTTGTCTCTCTGGTTTGCATATATGCTTTTTAATATGCTGAAGAAATTGCCCTCTAATCCTATTTTGTTGAGTGTTTTAACCATGTAATGGTTAAAGGCCATTTCTGCATCAATTGATAGGATCATGTGGTTCTTGTTCTTTGCTTTGTTTATATGATGAGTTACATTAATTATTTTTCTTATTTTTTCTTTTTTATATTATTATTTAATTGTGATTTTAGTGAAAGTTTACAAGAAAAAGATGTGCCCCTATTCTTTCATTGATAATGCACTTTTCCTCCCTCCTCTCCCCATTTCATTTTTTAAAAATTTTTTATCTTATTCTAATTTTTTCTTCTTTTAAATCATCCATGCAAACCTGCTATAAATCCCTCTTGGTCATGTTGAGTCTTTTTTTTTTTTAATGTATTATTGGATTTTATTGGCCAGGATTTTATTCAGGATTTTTGCATCTATGTTCATAAGAGATATTGGCCTATAGTTTTCTATTTTAGTGGTATTCTTTCCTGGTTTTGTTATCAAGGATATGTTTGCTTATAGTTGAGTCTTGGAGAATTCCATATTTTTCTATTTACGGAAACAGTTCAAGTAGAATTGGTGACTGGTCATCTCTGAATATTTGATAAAATTCACTTGTAACATCATCTGATCCAGGGCTTTTTTTTTTGGCTGGAATTTGTTTTATTACCTTTTCAATTTCTTCTTTTGTAAAGGATCTGTTTAAGTGTTCAATTTTGGTTTGTTTCAGTTTAGGTAGATTGTGCATTTCTAAGTATTTGTCCATTTCCTCTGGGTTCTCATATACATTTGAGTATAATTTTTCATAATATACCATTGTTAGCCTTTTTGTTTTAGTTGGTTCTGTTTTTGCCTGTTTTATCTTTTATTTGCATTATTTGTGACTTTACCTTCTTTTCTTTTGTCAGTCTTGCTAGTGGTTCGTCAATTTTCTTGACCTATTCAAAAAACCAACTCCTTGTTCTATGAAAGCAGATAAGATAAAATGCAGATTTCTCTGCAGAAACTATGCAAGGAAGAAAACTGTGGAATGACTTAGATAAAACACTGAAAGAACATAACTGTCAACCAAGAATACTGTACAATCAAATATGAAGGAGAAATGAAGGTATTTCCAGAAAAACGGAACCTAAGGGAGTTTGTAAAAACAAGATCAGCATTGCAGGAAACGCTGAGAGATATCCTCCTTACAGAAGTGCCTCAGAAAGCAGGATGGAACAAAGTAACTAGCAACACCACCAAAAACAACCCAATAAAATGATAGCAGTATAACTTTGCCTCTCAATAATCACACCGAATGTGAATGGTTTAAATGCACCACTGAAGAGGAAAAGAGTAGCAGTTTGGATAAAAAACCAAAATTCATCAATATGTTGTCCACAAGAGACATACCTGAAAAATGAAGATAAAGAAAGACTAAAAATAAAAGGGTGGGAAAAATATACCAAGCAAATGGCAACCAAAAAAAAAAAAAGCGGGAGTAGGGATATTAATCTCTGATAAAATATATTTCAATGCAAAAACCATCACAAAGGACAAGGCAGATCACTACATAATGTTTAAAGCGTCAATAGAACAAGATGACATAACAATAAGCAAACAATAGCAGTAAGTAAACAAATCAAAAGACAGAAAAAAAATGACCATTGATTCTCTAACCCAACATCTCCAACAAATTGAAAAAGAACAGCAAGAAAACCCAACACCCTCTAAAAAACTTGAAGTTATAAAAATTAGATCAGAAATAAATGAAATATAGTAATGATCGTATGTAGTATTTGTCCTTGTGAAGCTGAGCTAATTCACTCAGTATAGTGCTCTCCAGTCTCTCCTAAGTTATGTAATTGTTACTTTTTAGTACCATCAAGTAGGATTTGACTCATAGCTGATTCTCCAACAAGTGTTCAGAGGCAATTTATACCACTGGAAGAGATTGACCATCCTTCTGTGGAGTAGCTGGTAGATTTGAAACTCACACCTTACAGACTGAAGTGCAGTTTGTTACCACTAGGCAATCAGAGGTAATATTTTTCAAATTCCTTGTTCCTGACTGTTGCGTATCATTCCATTGTATGAATATACCACAGTTTCTCAAACCATTGAATTGTGGCTGAACATTTAGGCTGTTTCCATTTCCTTGTGACAGTGATTAATGCTGCTATAAACACTGGGGTACAAATCTCCATTTGTGTCTAAGTTCTAATTTTCTTGAGATATATTCCTGTTAGTGGAATAGCTATGTCATATGGAGTTTCTATGCTCAATGTTTTTAGGAAATGCCAAATTGTCTTCCAGAGTGGTTGTACCATTTTACAATCCTACCAAAAGTATGAGAGTTTCCATCTATCTATAACCTCTTCAACAAATTGTACTGGCAATCCTAGACTCCTCCCTGCAGAAAGCTGAAGCAGGATCCTCACCTGATACCATTCACAAAAGTAAATTTAAAATGGATCAGAGATGTGGGATTAAAGCCCGAAACGGTCAAGTTCACAGAGACAAACTGGGCTTAAGCTGTAATCTAAAGTGGCTGACAAATACAGCCAGAAATGCACAATCTGGAGAGGACAAAATTAATGAATGGGGCTTTTTAAAGATTAAGTCCCTGTGCTAATGAATACCTTTTCCCAACTTGGTGAAAAGAAAACCTAATGACTAGAGGGGGTGGTGTGTGTGTGTGGGGGGGGGCGATGGACAAAAACAACCAAACAAATAAAAACTGGCAAGAATAATAACCCAATTAAAAAATGGGGAAAATGATTGACTTTTCACACATTTGGATGGTAAACAGACACAACACTGTTTGGGTTTTTTTTTTTTTTTTTTTATCTTCTGCAGCAAGAACTTAAAGTCCTCCTGACTTTCAGCAAGCAAGTTTGTTCCATCTGCATAATACAGGTTGTCGAGGATTCTTTCTTTGATCCTAATGCCACATTCTACTTCATAGACTACAGCTTCTAAAATGATTTCTTTAGCATACAAATTGAATAGATGTGGAGAGAAAATATAACTGAAGCATAGCTTTTAAAATTTTAAGTCATGTAGTGTTCCATTAGGGGATTCTTATGGCCTAATGATAAGAAGCTGTGCTGAAATCCCTAAGGCACGTGGCTCATATCCACCAGTTGCTATGCTATCCTTCAGTATGATTAACTCCTCTGAAAATCTCCTGGAGGATCAGCTATGGGTCATTTCTGACTCAACAGTACACAAAAACAATAGTATTACCTTGTTCTATTTTCACAACAGCTTCTTGGTCTAGGTTTAGGTTTCATGTGAGCACAATTAAATGGATATCATCCACAAGTGCCTAAAATAGAACAAAGTCATAGAATTACCTAAAGTTCAAGCTGAGTTTGGAAGAGGACATGGCACCAGGGAAAGCACTGCTTATAATGGATCGATCTTGGCTGAAAGCAGAGAATAACAGAAGAATGTCTATTTGTGTTTTAATGACTACACAAATGTATTCTGTCTGTGTGGATCACAACAAATTATGGCTACAGAGTGAGAATTCCACTCTTAATTGTGAGCATTAATTGTGCTCATCTGAAATCTATATCTAGACCAATAAATAGTAACAATAGTTTCCATGTTTTAAAAATAAAATTTTATTTTAATTGTGATTTTAACAAACATTAACAGAGAATTTAGATTTTCATTCATTCATTGTTGCATGTTTTACCATATGCCCTCCCTTCCTCCTCCTCCAGTTCACATATTTTTACTCCCTTATTGCAAAATTACCTACCTCTACCACTGGACCAATTGGCAGCATCAGGATGGATGGTGAAGAGATTGAGATTGTACACAGCTTTAGTTTGCTTGGCTCCACAGTCAACAGCCTTGGCAC
>NW_006399923.1:4369914-4390142 GCF_000299155.1 Elephantulus edwardii | reverse complement strand
GACAGCGCAGGAGAGGAAGGCCCTCTATGAGGTGGATTGATTCAGTGACTGGGATAATTGGGATGGGATTGTCAGAGACAGTGTGTTTGGCACAGGACAGAGCGGAGTTTAGGGCTGTTGTACATAGTGTCGCTGTGAGTTGCAAGCAACTCGACGGCACATAACAACAACAACAACAACTACCCTCCCCGAATACTTTTTCTCCCTTCCCCCTCCATTAGTTTTCTTTTTTTTTTAAAATATTCATTCAGTTTTGCACAATTACCTACTATCTTTCCCCCAGTCCTCTTTACATTGATACATCTTTATTCTGGGCTATTGTTGTACATACAATGCCTAATCATATATTCATTTAAAAGCTATTTAAAATAAAGTATAACAGGAATTTTCATAGAGACTTCATATCCCTTGGGATGCCTTTGGGTTCCAACAACTATGTCAGATGCTTGCCATCTTGAATTTATTCTAATTTGTATTAAATAAATATTTATGTAGCCTCCTATTTGTTAGTCTCTGTGTTAATCTCTTGGGATAAATTGTAAATTTTCTGATTTAAAAATAGAATTTCTGAGACTAGAACTAGCCGTTTTCTCTAATTTGACAACATTGGACAACTCTGTTTGTGGTTTATAGTGTCCTTAGCTTACATTTAAATCTGAATGCTTTAGAAATGGACTCAGAGTCCACAATTAAGGTTGCACAGTGGAATGTCCTTGGGTCGGTGGGAGGGGAGAGGGGGGATTGTGTGCCAGGGAGGGAGTTTTCTTTTACTTTTCAAAGAGAAAAGTGAACTTGGGGGGAGAAACCTGGGCAGAAGAGAACTGTAGCAATGAATGAATGGAAATCCAAACTATCTGTAAATGTTAATTAAAATTACTAAAATAAAAAAATTACCAAGAAAAAAGAAAGAAATGGACTCAGTGTAGGCACCAATTTAATTATTAACTTCCCCTCCTTGATCCTTCTATATATAGCAAGCTTTGTCCCTGGGAGCTGATTTAGCAATGTTATTTTGATGTGCCATCAAGAGGGAACTCACTCATGCTAACCAGACCCCACCTTCAGAGCGTTTTCAAAGGCTTTGATTTGCCATGAAATAGAGTACTCGTCTATCTCCTCTAGCACAACTGGGAAATTTGAACTGGGTGCCTTAGGGTTGGCAGAGCAAGTTCTTACAACTGTGCCATCAGCACTCCTTTAGAGGATAGACTAGGCAGTTTCCTAAGTTATTTTTAAATTTGATCTCTAAATTATTTTGCTGTTATTTGCAATTAAATCAACTGTTGCTCACGCCAGATTGTTATGTTCCGTAAGGTTGGTTGTTATTGGCTAATTTTTAAAAGTGGATTATCAGGTTCTTCTACTGGTAAACTTCACTGAAACCTGTTTCAGATCATAGCAATGCAAGATTCAACTCACACAGAAGTGGAAGCCATATGATATGTATTTGTTAAAAAATGAATACTAATCTTACACCAAGCAGGTAAGTTATTACATTTGACTGCTCATTATAAAGTATATAAACTTATTTCTACTTGACATATTAATTTATTTTCTGTACCATGGAGCCAAAATATGACTTTGATTTCATCACACCTGAATTTCAGAATCTTCGCAGGAAGAGGTTTGAGGCCTTGAACACTACTGAGCGAAGACCTGATGAGTTGCAGGAGGATGTCAAATGTATCATCCAGGAAGAGGGTAAACGGCCTTTACAAAGACAGAAGAGGAAGAAAAGACCAAAATGGATATCAGAAGAAACTCTGAAGATTGCACTGGAGTGTAGAGAAGCCAAAGCACAAGGAAGAATTCAAGATAGTAAAGAGCTAAACAGAAGATTGCAAAAGGCAGCACGAAATGACAAAGCAAAATATTACAATGAAAGGTGCAAGGAGCTGGACTTGGAAAATCAAAAGGGCCGATTTCGCTCGGCATTTCTTAAGCTCAAGGAACTGAAGAACAGATTCAAACCTCGAGTTGCTATAATCAAGGATGCTTTAGGCAGAATATTAAATGATCCAGGAGGTATTAAAAGAAGATGGAAGGAATATACTGAGCCTTTGTATCAAAAGGAACTGGCAGATACAGAAGAATTTCATGAAATAACATATGAGCAAGAGCCTATGGTGATGAAAGAAGAAGTTCAAGCTGTTATGAAGGAAATAGCAAAAAATAAGGCCCCAGGAATAGATGGTATACCAATTAACGTATTTCGGCTAACACATGCTGCCCTGGATGAACAACCACTTGGCCAACTGACTGGAAGAGATCTATATTTGTTCCCATTCTAAAGAAGGATGAGCCAATAGAGTGTGGAAACTAGAGAACAATATCATTGATTTCAAAGGCAAGCAAGATTCTACTGAAGATTATCCAAAAACAACTGGAACAGTACATCAGCAGAGAACTGCCAGAAGTCCAAGCCGGGTTTGGAAGGGGTAGAGGTACTAGGGATATTGTAGCTGATGTTAGATGGATTTTAGCTGAAAGCAAGGAATACCAGAAGAATGTCTATCTATGTTTCATTGATTATGTAAAGTTGTTTGACTGTGTGGATCATAACAAACTGTGGCTACTCTGAGAAGAATGGGAATCCCAGAGCCGTTAATCGTTCTAATGCAAAACCTATACTTGGACTAAGAGACAGTCGTCAGAACAGAGCAGGGCAACACTTCATGGTTCCAAATTGGGAAGGGTGTATGCCAGGGATGTGTCCTATCTCCAGACGTTTTCAACCTGTATGCAGAGCAGATTATCCCGGAGGCTGGGCTCTATGAAGAGAAGCATGGCATCAGGATTGGTGGAAGATCTAATTAACAATCTGCGTGATGCAGATGACACAACCCTGCTTGCTGAAACTGAGGAGGACCTCATGCACTTGCTGCGGAGGGTCAAGGACTGCAGCCTTCAGTATGGACTGAGGCTCAATGTCAAGAAGACAAAGATTCTCACCACTGGACCAATCGGTAGCATCAGGATGGATGGGGAGGAGATTGAGATTGTTCAAAGCTTCAGTTTACTCGGCTCCACAGTCAACACTCTTGGCACCAGAAGCCAGGAAATAAAAAAAAAAAGTATTGCAGTGTGAAAGTATGCGGTTAGAGACCTCTCTAAAGTACTCAAGAGCAATGGTGTCTCTCTGGAGACTAAGGTGCACCTGATACAGGCCATGGTCTTTGCAATCACTTGTTATGCTTCAAAGAGTTGGACAATGACTAGGGAGGATAGAGGGAGAATTGATGCCTTTGAGCTGTGGTGTTGGAGAAGAGTATTGAATATGCCATGGACTGCCAAGAAAACAAACAGATTCATCCTGGAGAGAGTTAAACCAGGCTACACTTGGAGGCAAGGATTCTGGGGCTTTGTCTGACATACTTTGGACATGTAAGAAGGGAGAGTTTCTTGGAGACGGACATCATGCTTGGGATGGTGGAGGGACAGTGCAGGAGGGAAGACCCTTTATGAGGTGGATTGATGCAGTGACTGCGGTACTCAGGATGGGTATGTCAGAGGAAATGCGATTGGCACAGGATAGAGCAGGGTTTAGGGCTTATGTACATATGGTCACTATGAGTCACAAACGACTCGATGACACATAACAACAACAACAAAAACCATGCACTTTATACTTCTTTTATAATAAATTCTCTGAGTGTGTATTCTGCATTAAATTAGCATGAATTGCAGTCTGCAAAGAGGTGAAAGTGGTTAATTTTCCTATTTGATAAAGTTAGGTATCCATGAATGGATATAATACACAATTAGGGAATGTACTATATCAATAAATGTACAATTTAAGATAAAAATAGTAATGTCCCTTTTGGGTTATTATCAAGTCAAATTTAACAGCAAATTCAGAATTTCTAGCAGGTTGTTGTTGTTGTTGTTGTTCTTATGTGCAACTCAGAGCAACACTATTTACAAGAGCCCTAAATACTGCTCTATTCTGTGTCAACCTCATTGTCTCTGACACACATACTCCTGCTACTCCAATCACTGAATCAATCCATCTCATCAAGAGTGTTTTTCTCCTGCACTGTCCCTCCACCGTTCCAAACATGATGTCCCTCTCCAAGGACTGGTTCATCCATGCAACATGCCCAAAGTATGTCAGATGAAGATTGAGGGTCCTTGGCTCCAAGGAGCAGCCAGCTTCACCTTCTCCAGGACAAAACTGTTTGTTCCCCTAGCAGTCCATGTTATATGCAACACTCTTCTCCAGCACCACAGATCAAAGTCATCAACTATATTTCTCTCTTCACTGCACAACTCTCTGATGCGTAGCACGCAGTTGCAGAGACTATAGCCCAGATCAGGCATACCTTATTCTTCAGTCTGATGTCATTGCTCTTCAGTGTGCTGGAGAGGTCCCTGACAAATGACATTCCCAACACAGTTTGTCTCTTGATTTCCTGGCTTCTGGTACCAAGAGTGTTGACTGTGGAGCCAAGCAAACTAATAAAACTGTTAGCAATCTCAATCTCTTCACTGTCCATGCTGATACTGCTAATTGGCCCAATGGTAAGAATGTTTGTTTTTTTGATGTTGCACTTCAATCCATATTGAAGGCTGTAGTCCTTGACCTTCTGTAGCAAGCATTTCAGATTCTCCTTAGTTTCAACAAGCAGGGTTGTGTCATTTGCATAACAAAAGTTGTTGATGAATCTTCCACCAATCCTGATGTCACATTCCTCCTTGTACAGCCCAGTGTTCTGGCTGATCTGTTCTACATATAGATTGAAAAAGTATGGAGACAGAATACATGCTTGGTGGACCTCCGTCTCAATTTTAAACCATTTAGTGTCTCGTTGCTCTGTTCTAACAACTGCCTCTTGGTCCAAGTATGTTGTTGGTTGTTGTTAAGTGTTGTCAAGTTGTAGGCGATTCATTTTGATCCTATGAACAAAAGACCTGGACGCTTGTATAATTTTCATCCTTTATACAGATTTATAGGGTTTCCCGAGACAAGCTATTTCAGTAGTGGATGCCATTCCTGCTTCCAAGCATTTTTAAACTGGGAGCTCCACAAAACACTGTCCAACATGGGTAACTATTCTCGCATTTGACACAACAGTGTCACAGTATTGAGCTTCACAGCAACCATGAGTCAAGTCTGTAAAGCAAGTGGACAGACCAAGGCTATACAACCTAGAAGAATGTTTGACCAAAAATAATTAAAACCAGGCCTGAGGTCCAAAAGCCCTCAGACTCTACAGAATTTTACGTTTCCGGTGTGCTCAGATGCTGGCAGACTCTGTACCAGAGACCTGCAATTCATCTGGCAAATCCCCTCTGCTGACATCCACTTGAGACGAAAAGAAAGCCATAGGATCCATGAGCATTTCTTATGTGTGTGTCGCTCTTCAAGACACGAGTCTCTCGAGCTGGAAGCAGAATTCACAACACACTGCCCCTCAGCCTACAGGTTTTGCATATCACAATCAAATATTCTGGGATTCCCATTCTTCTCAGAGTCATTCATAGCTTGTAATCTGCACAGTCAAAACTCAATAGTGATTAAACAATAACTTTAATAATTTATAATATAAAAATCCCAAAGTCCACTGCAGTTTTGTCAATTCTGATTCAATTGAGGTCTCCATTGTCTTTTGGAATCTGTAAATATTTCTTTAAGGGAGCTATCTATCTTTCTTCTATAAAGCAGTTGTTGGATTTGAACTACTAACCTTTTCATTAGGATGTCAACATGTAACACACTGCTTCTTCACTTATGCTCTTTTACAATGAATTTTATGTTTTGATGTGAAAATATTATATACATTTCATTTGTAATTTTCTGGACCAAAAGAACATATAGTTTGTCTAAGTTAGATGCTATAGATTGCTCTCTAAATTTAACGATCTATTGTAGTACATATTGAAAATCTGCTCAATCCTTCCACAATGCTCAAAATCTCACAATTGCTGAAATCAATGTGTCTGTTTACCTCATTGAAGATCTTCCTTCATCCCCACTAATTCTTCCCTTTTCCACTAATTATGTCTCTATCTTGGAACTGAACAGTAACAAAAAAATCTTTTTGAAAATCCCAGACAGCTCTCCTAATTTTTATTTCTTACTAAACATTATTCATAGCTATAAGTCCACAGTCAACACTCTTGGCACCAGTTGTTGTTGTTGTTGTTGTTGTTATGTGCCGTCGAGTCATTTGAGATTCATACCAACCCAATGTACAACAGCCCAAAACCCTGGTCTATCCTGTGCCAATCTCATTGCCTCTGACACACCCATCCTGATTACCCCAGTCACTGAATCAATCCACCTCATAGACGGTCTTCCCTCCTGCGCTGTCCCTCCACTCTGCATAGCATGATGTCCCTCTCTAAAGACCTGTCTCTCCTTACAACATGTCCAAAGTATGTCAGGAGAAGCCCCAAAATCCTTGCCTCCAAGGAGCAGCCTGATTTAACCCTCTCTAGGATGAAACTGTTTGTTTTCTTGGCAGTCCATGGTACATTCAATACTCTTCTCCAGCACCACAGCTCAAAGGCATCAATTCTCCTTCTATCCTCCCTAGTCATTATCCAACTCTGATGTATAACGAGTGATTGCAAAAACCATGGCCTGTATCAGGCGCACATTAGTCTCCAGAGAGACACCGTTGCTCTTGAGTACTTTAGAGAGGTCCCTATCCCATCGCAATACGTTTTTTTTTATTTCTTGGCTACTGGTGCCAAGAGTGTTGACTGTGGAACCGAGCAGACTGAAGCTGTGAACAATCTCAATTTCTTCACCATCCATCCTGATGCTACCGATTGGTCCAGTTGTCAGAATTTTTGTCTTCTTGACATTGAGCCTCAGTCCATACTGAAGGCTGCAGTCCTAGACCCTTCACAGCAAGTGCATGAGGTCCTCCTCAGTTTCAGCAAGCAGGGTTGTGTCATCTGCATAACGCAGATTGTTGATAGATCGTCCACCAATCCTAACACCACGCTTCTCCTCATAGAGCCCAACCTCTCAGATAATCTGCTCTGCATACAGGTTGAAAAGCTATGGAGACAGGACACATCCCTGGCATACACTCTTCCCAATTTTGAACCATGCTGTGTTGCCCTGCTCTGTTCTGATTACTACCTCCTGGTCCAAGTATAGGTTTCACATTAGCATGATTAAATGTTCTGGGATTCCCATTCTTCTCAGAGCCAGCCACAGCTTGTTATGATCCACGCAGTCAAATGCCCTTGCATAATCAATGAAACACAGATAGATATTCTTCTGGTATTCTCTGCTTTCGGCTAAGATCCATCTAACATCAGCTACAATATCCCTGGTACCACGACCCCTTCTAAACACAGCCTGGACTTCTGGAAGTTTTCCGCTGATGTACTGTTCCAGTCATTTTTGGATAATCTTCAGTAGAATCTTGCTTGCATGTGAAATCAATGATATTGTTCTGTGGTTTCCACACTCTGTTGAGTCACCCTTGTTTGGGATGGGGACAAATATAGATCTCTTTCAGTCAGTTGGCCAAGGGGTTCTTCTCCAGATTTCTTGGCACAACTTGGTGAGTACATCCACGGCAGCATCTGTTAGCTGAAATATGTCAATTGGTATACCATCTATTCCGGGGGCCTTTTTTTTTGCTATTTCCTTCAAAGCAGCTTGAACTTCTGCCTCCATCACCTTAGGCTCTGGCTCAAATGTTATTTCATTAAATTCTTCTGTATCTGCCAATTCCTTTTGATACAATGACTCAGTATATTCCTTCCATCTTCTCTTGATACCTCCTGGATCGTTTAATATTCTGCCTAAAGCATCCTTGATTGTAGCAAATCGAGTTTCGAATTTGTTCTTCAGTTCCTTGAGCTTAAGATATGCTGAACGAGTTCGGCCCTTTTGATTTTCCGACTCTGGCACCAGTAGGCAGGAAATTAAAAGGCCATGGGAAAGTCTGATGTTAGGGACCTCTCCAAAGTACTGAAGAGTGATGGTGTCTCTCTGGAGACTAAGGTGCGTCTGATACAGGCCATGGTCTTTGCAATCACTTGCTATGCGTCAGAGAGTTGAACAATGACTAGGGAGGATAGAAGGAGAATTGATGCCTTTGAGCTGTGGTGCTGAAGAAGAGCATTGATAGTACCATGGACTTCTAGGAAAACAAACAATTCATTCTGGGAAGGGTTAAACCTAGTGGCTCCTTGGAAGCAAGGATTCTGAGGCTCCATCCAACATACTTTGGACATGTTGTAAGGAGAGACCAGTCCTTGGAGAAGGACATCATGGTTGGGAGCGTGGAGGGAAAGCGTAGGAAGGGATGGCCCTCTATGAGGTGGATTGTTCGATTGACTGGGGTAATCAGGAGGAGAGTGTCAGTGTTATTGGCACAGGATAGAGCAGAGTTTCGGGCTGTTGTACATAGGGTCACTGTGAGTTGCAAGCGACTCAATGGCACATAACAACACAGTCCAAATGGAGCAAGAGAGAACCGCATGGTTTAAATCAAGTTGTACATCAGAGTTGTATTCTTTCTCCATATATATTCATATATATTCAATCTGTATGCTGACGAAATCATTCAAAAGACTAGATTCTATGAAAAAAAAAACAACCCAGCATCAGGATAGGAGAATGACTCATCAACAAATTGCATTATGCAGATAACACACCCTTGCTTACTGATCATAATGAGGATGTGAAATCTTTGCTGCAAAAGATCAAGAACTACAGCCTCTAAAAAGAACTGTATCGCAACATTGAGAAGACAAAAATTTACAACTAGACCAATAAACAACACCATGAAAGAAGGAGAAAATATTGAAATTCTCAATGACTTCATCTTTCTTGGATCCACAATCAACACACTTGATACTATTAACCATCAGGAGATGAGGAGATATATTGCATTGGGAAAAATCTGTGGTTACGGACCTCTCCTAAGTCAGTCTGAAGATCAAGGTGTACCTGATTCAGGCCTTTTCAAACACTTGCTATACACATAAAAGCTGAACAATGAATAAGTATGACACAAGAAAAAGTAATGTCTTTAAGTTGTGATGTTGGAGCAGAGTATAGAATACCTCATGGACTGCCAAAAAATAAACAGAGATGTCTTGGAAAAAGTGAGGTCCAAGTGCTTCTTGAAAGCAAGGTGAGTGAAGCTTAAGGTCATGAACTTTGAACATTTGGCTAGGAGAGGCTATTCCTTAGAAAGGGACATCACGCTAGGAAATGTGTAGAGCCACTATTAGAGAGAGAGAGAGAGACCCTCAATGAAATGAATTTGCACAATGACTCCAGCGATGAGCTAAAGTGTGTAAGAGATGATAAGGATGGGACAGGTAGGACAGCCTTCGGGTTTTTTGTTCATAGTGTCACTATGATTCTCCACCACACCTAACAATAGCAGCACACTTATCAGCCAATACAGTTGTGAAATAGAATTTTAGAAAGTCAAATATTTAAATATTTATCTAGAAAGGCATTTGAGCAAATATTAAAATATTTCAAAAATTACAAAGATTTTATGATTAAAATCTTAACATCATTCTATTAATGTATTTTTTGTTTTATTTGCAAAACTAAACATATAGACATTTCTAGTAAGAAAAGAGGATATCTTATATTGTACTATTTTGTCAGTTAAGAGAAAAGAATATTGAATATACTGCATACTTGGAAATAGTCTTGAGTGATCTGCCTCTGTATTGAGGCTTGATTCGAAATATTTTAATACTGTATTCCTTTTATGATGATTTTCAGACAGTTTTAAAATGAGAAATATTTTGGAGATATACTGTAAAACTGAGTTGGTCATATCTCCCTAATGAAAAATTATTGATTTATTACAAAATAATTCTGTCATAACACCTAACTTCTTATAAGTTGTATATGTTATATAAGTGCATTAATATTAATAAGCAATGTCAAAATGTCAATTTATAAAGCTTTTGTTTTTAAATTAATATGTTAACATTTACTTAATGAGTCTACTTCTATTTTAATCAACAGAAAATAGGAAAACAGTTCTTGTAATATACATTACATTATTTGTAATTTTTTATAATAGGAAATTAAGCAAATAAAAATATATTGTTATAAATGATATGCTTTTTCTATCCTCACTTAATATCCATCAAACTGAGAGGTGTAATTATTTTATGAGATACAACTCCATTACTGAGTCCTATCCTCTAATTATAACATGTTTGCATTGCCACTGGTTATGGAGGAATTAGTTTACCCAAGCAAAAAATCAATAATTCAAACTTATAATTGAATTTTATTATAATGAGAAAATTCACAAATTAATGTAAAACCAATCTACTATTTCTTCTCAATATTTATTTTCTAATTCATGCATAATGAAATATGCAAATTAAAAACCGAGTATCAATTATGCTATAGTTTTATTAAAATCAGTATAGGCAGACTCATAGAGGCATGCTATAGTTTTCTATGTGTATCAGAGAATTAAATTAATAAACAGCACAAAACATTTATCAAATATTTCATTCATTACAAGACAATGCTAATTAAGAAATGAGTTTTTGCACTATTTAAATATTTTCATTAAAGCAGGTTTTTTTTTAGCAGTAAGCATATTTATACACCATAAAACAGTATAAACCATAGAATTTGTGGATCACAGTGCAAATGTGAACATCCAGAATCCTTTGGTAAATATTAATTAAGGATCTAAGAAAATGACAGCAGACCTTTAAACCATATTCTGAAGTCTAAGTTTTTTGGAAATGGGACAAATATACACTTGTAAACATATGTCTCAAAATGTTTCCTTAACTTAATCAGAAAAAGGAGAAACTATATTGCCATATCTTTTCCAAATTACAGCTATAAATTTATTCTTTTACAATGATACATTTTATCATGTAATTTTATTGTATATGTTTCAAGTAGATTGTGATGGCTATTAACTGAAAGGTTGATATGTTGTGCCTACCTAGTTAGTAAATGGCTCCACAAACTAAAGGCTAAGCGATCTACCAACATCAGAAAATAACAGGTGAGGTGATTTTACACCGTAGAACATGGACTCATCATGCATCTAGGCTTATTCAAGCAACCTAACAGCATGTTCTTCCCCACTTATTATTGTAAATGTTTCCCCTTGCAACGTAAATGTGGCCAAAGAATTTTTAAGCACTAAAATACTCATGAATATATTATGATATTTCTCTTCTTAGGAGAAAAGAAAGATAAAACTAGAAAATACAAATTATTAATGTATTTTTTTCTCTTCAATTTATATATTATCATTGTTATTGTTGTTTGCAGCCATGGAGCCGAGTATAACTTACTGCAATGGATAAACAACAGATGTGATCCCTGTCCTGTCCTCTGCCATTTTTATCATTTCTGACATACTTGAGGCCATGGTCAATCAATCTTACCGAAGATTTCTTTTGGTTGACTCGACCTTTCCACCATAATGTTCCTTTCCAAGGAATACCACCTCCTAAGAACATGTCCAGATTATGTAAGACAAAGTTTTATTCCCTTTGACTCCAAGGAGCACTCTACATACTACTTTTCCAAGACTATCTTGTTTGTTCTTCCAGCATTTTATGAATATGTATTTCTCTTCTTCAATACAACAGATTGAAGGCAGCAATTCTTCTTTTGTCATAATTATTCATTGTCCAGTCTTAGATGCATGGCAGGTAATTAAAAATAGCATGGTTTTAATCAAGTCTACTTTAATCTTTCATTGCTCTTTAGTACTTGGAGAAGTTCCTTATAGCAGAATTTCTCAATGCAATATGTTTCCTAATCTCCTGACTGTTTGTCAAAAAGGCATTAGTCATGAATCTAATTAAGATGAAATAATATAACAGACAAAAAAATGCTGCAGTGCTGGATTATTATATTAAAATTTTTCCAAATTAGTAGTTGGTGATGGTTGTGTGTATAGTTGAATCAGAATTGATCCAGATAGCTCTAGGATGGTTACTGAGATCAAATATTTCAATCTATACTTTCGTTTTAATATATTTACCTTAATATTAGTAGATCAGTAATAATTTAGAATAAGCACAGAGCCATATACAACAAATCTAAATTTGCCCCATTCTACTTCATCCTTAATTTCTGCTACAGTTCTACACCAAGTCCATGGTTGTATTCACTGTGCTAGTCCATCGCTTTGAAGGTCTTCCTTTCTTTTGCTGATCAAGCACTTTTCCAAAAAAAATATCTTTTTCCAAGGACTATTGACAGCATTCCCAAAGTGTGTGAGATTTAGTCTCACAATCTTTGTTTCTAAGGAGTACTTAAACTGCCTTTCCTAGAAAATACACTTGAAGCTGACAGAATAAGCACATTTTGGCAAACCCACAATTTAAAACCAACAGTTATTTTTTGATATTTTTTATTGATTTCCCAAATTTCACAAGAATATGAAACAAATAAAAATACCATGGCATGGGTAGGATATCGTTGTAGTTGTTAAGTGCCGTCAAGTCTCTTGCGACTCATAGTGACCCTGTGTACAATTGTCCTAAACTCTGTTCTGTCCTGTGCCAGTCCCATTGTCTCCGACACACTCATCCCAATTACTCCAGTCACCGAATCAATCCAGGCCTTCCCCTCTTGAGCCTGCCCTCCACCCTCCCAAGCATGATGTCCTTCTCCAAGGACTGGTCTCTCCTCATAACATGACCAAAGCCTCAGAATCTTTGCCTCCAAGGAGCAGCCTGGTTTAACCCTTTCCAGGATGAATCTGTTTATTTTCTTAGCAGTCCATGGTATCTTCAATACTCTTCTCCAACACCAAAGCTCAAAGGCATCAATTCTCCTTCTATCCTCCCTAGTCATTGTCCAACTCTCTGACACATAACATGTGATTGCAAAGACCATGGCCTGTATCAGATGGACCTAGTCTCCAGAGAGACACTGGTGCTCTTCAGTACTTTAGAGAGGTTGCTGACACCGGACTTTCCCATCGCAATACGTCTTTTAAATTTCTGGCTGCTGGTGCCAAGAGTGTTGATTGTGGAACCAAGCAAACTAAAGCTGTGAACAATCTTAATCTCTTCACCATCCATCCTGATGCTGCCAATTGGTCCAGTGGTTAGAATCTTTGTCCTTTTAAAAATGAGCCTCAATCCATATTGGTGGTTGCAGTCCTTGACCTTCTGTAGCAAGTGCTTCAGGTCCTATGGGTAGGATGTATTATATAATATTTAAAGTGGCATTCTTGTTCTTTAGAAAGTTGAATGGGGTCTTTGACAGCAGATTTGCCAAGTGCAATATGGCATTTGATTTAATTAAAGGTCTAGTTAAAGTTAATCCTGGGTATTATAACTTCCAAATCATACTGTAGTTGTGATTTTCAAGTGCCATGAAATCAGTTCTAACTGTTAGAAACTCCATGTGCAAATAATATCTTCAAAAATGCTACGGTAATTGAGCTCATCTTGACTGCTACTGTGTCACCACATTTATTTAGTATATCTTTTTTACTTCAGTGGATGTACAAATCATTATACTCTATGCATATAGCTTATCAAAAACATGTATTTGTTTATATTGTGTTTATTGTTAGAAACAAGTCAAGCTGACTCCAACATATATCTATCCTATGTACAAAGAAGAAACTCAACCTGATCTTGCCCCAACCTCACATTATTTTCTACAAGTTCATTGTTGCAGTCTCTGTGTCAATTTATTTTGTGAGAATCTTCCTCTTGAAATGGCTCTATATTTTTTCCAACATGATGTCATTTTGTAAGGACTAGTTTTACTCCTTCAATTATCCAAATATATGAGACAAATCTCACTATCCTTGGTTCTGAGGATTGCTTCTTCCAAAGTAGATGGTTCTGATAGTTTGTCAATATTTTTCACAACTCAAAAGCATTCGTTCTTTGATCTTTCCATATTCATTGTCAAACTTTTGTATAAAGATGAAGTAAATGAAAATACAATGCTTGGGTCAGGAACAATTTAGTATCTAAATTGCATCGCTATTCTTTAACACTTTAAAGTAGTTGTTGGTATCAATTTTATCAATGATTGCTTTATTGATAACTGCTTTCATGAGTGTTGATTGATTATGTGTCCAACTAAAATGAAATTATTGATAATGTCAATATATTCTCTATATAAAATGATATTTCTTCTTACTGGTCCAGTTGTGAGGATTTTGCTTTAAGTGTAATATCACACGTTTATTATCGTTAGTGTTTACTTCAAATCTTCTTCATTTTCAGCTAGCTGGATAGTTTTGTCTAAGATTATCAAAATCTTACTCCAATCTCAATGCCAAATTTTTCTTCAAATATGTTAGCTTCTGGGAATACTTTTTTTAGTATACAGATTGAATATATATGGTGAAAAGATATAATTCTGATGTAAAACATAATTTAAAATCATGTTCTATCTCCTCTTTCTGTTTGAGAATCTGCTTCTTTGTCCATGAATAAGTGCTACAATGAGCAAACTTGGTTGTCCCCACATGACTATTCTTTCTATTATTATCCATAATGTATTGTAATCCATATTATTAATTTTTTTCATTATTAATGTAATATAAAAAATATCTTTCTCGTATTCTCAGCTTTTAGGTAAGATTTGCTCACCTAATGTCAGTCCTTATTGTACTGCGTTTTGGGGGGAAAGTTTGATTTTTCTAGATGTTATTTTCAATTCTTATTAATGTATGTCTGATAAATTTCAGAAATTTATAGAAATGTTTAACATATTCTTTTTTGCTTTAGTGACTGCTACATGTATTTGAATAAAAACTGTATTAACATATCATCCTTATAAATATATGGGTGTTATTCTATCTTTGGCAGCGTTATTATGCAGGAGAGATACAGAAGTGTTCTTTTTTCTTCAATTCCTCATGAGCTTATTCTTCTTCAATTTATCATTCCAACAGAACAGCCCAGCTGATTTTCCAATTCAAAATTATCAATATCAGTCCACTTCAGCTCAATAATGACTAGGACAGTGATATTTGCATGTTCCATTTCCATTTTCACAACTTTGAATGTTATTACTTTAATATCTGCTACATCCTTTGTTCTATTTATAAATGTGTGTTTGCTGCTATTTCATGTCATTTTGAGACATATAACATCAGCAAATCAAGGTATTTCACTGGCTGAAAACTTCATTCCATCTCTTTCCTTGTTGTATTTTCAATACCTTTTAAGTTTTATTTTAAGTATATTTTGAAAACCACTTGCCTATGATATTATATCAGACTGTGTTCTATTGCTATTCATAGAGTTTTCAAGGCCCAAGTATTTCAAAAGTGGATGGTTGATCTTGCTTCTTAATCATATTAATTTGCAAATTTTATTGAAATATTTCCACTATGGCTGAGACTACTGTTATTTGAAATACAGATTCTCTATTGGCATTCTCAGAGTGCCTTCTGCCATCCATCTTGACCTTTTCTCTCTCAACTGCCTGAGATACTGCTGAAAAATCAACTTCAAATAATGCAACAGAATAGAATTACAAACCATGATTTTATTTCTCTTTTTCCTTTATGGAAACACCCATTGCCGTGTAGGATTTTAGATTTCTTTCCTATAGTGCCATATATTCTGACTTTGCATGTCTTCCCTTTTCCCTGAATGTATTTTGAAAATAACAACAACAAAAACCCAACATGTTGTCATTCATTGCATTATGCTAATTGTCCTGTAAGTTTCCTCCACATTTTTCTAGCACAAAGACTTGAACTTAGTAAGGATAAAACACATATACATTTGATAAGGAATGATATATAATCTCATGGCAATAAACAATATAATTTTGTTGTTAGTTACAAATGGGAAAGAATATACAATGATTTTGTCCTTTTTGTTGTTAAGTGTCATTGATTAGATTCTCATTCAAAGCAAGCCTTTGTGACTGTATAGCCCTTTCCTAGGCTTTTCTAAAATATCTTCTTTATTAGAACTTATCACTAGATACTTCTACTACAAAACTGATGGATGAATTTGAACTTGCTAAATTTTGGCAACCAAGCAAACACTTAACTTATGAACTTTCAAGACTCCTTGTTTTAACTCTTATGTGAGTGTGGATGTAAAATATGATATGAATTTATGTTGTTAAATGAACATTAGTGAATTTCTAATGATTTTTTCTAAATAAAGTAGGAAACAATAAGGATATAATTATCATATATTTTTCTGTAAACATTGACAATAACTGTAATTTTTTGTGTGTTATTGTTATTTGCTATGAAGTTGAAGCTGAATCATAGCTTATCCTCCAGGAGATTTTCAGCAGATTGTAAAGCATATGGGAGGAGGCGGCATATTTACTTTTTACTCCCACATAATATTTGATGCTGTTAAGTTGGTAGCACAATGCCTTACCAATGCACTACCAGAGTTGGAGAGGAGAAGTATCCTTAAAATATATAAAAGTGCTCATTCAACTGAAGAGTGTGCAAATAAAAAAAAGTCAATGGCACGTTTTAATGTTATTTAGTGCTATGAAATGCTAGTAACTAGTAACTGAAAGTAAAAATATATCTATTCCTTATTACTGAATTACCGAACGATGATACAATTCAAAGAAAATCTAATTTGAAACCAAATGATAATCAGTCAAATAGCGTTACTGTCTTACACAAATAACACACCTTGCTTGCTGAGCGTAAGGAGTACTTGAAACACTTGGTGTAGAAGATCAAAGACTACAGATTTGTATGAATTACATCTTAACATCAAGAAAACAAAAATTCTCACCACAGGGAAAATGGGCAAAATTATGATAGATGTAGTAAAGACAGAAATTGCCAATGACTTCACCTTGCTTGGATTTACAACCAAATCCCTTTAGACAGGAAGACATTACATTGGGAAAGCTAACCCTCAGAGACCTCACCAAAGTGCTGAAGAGCAAAGATGTCAACTTAAGACCAAGCCATTCCTGATTCAAGTTTTAGTCTTTTTAAAGCATTTGTTATGTATCTAAAAGTTGAACAATGAATAAAAATGACAGAAAAATTAATGGCTTTGAATTGTTGGTGCTGAACAAGAATAGTGAATATTCCATTAACTTCCAAAAGGACAGATAAGGATGTACGTCTTGGAAGAGATACAGCCAAGGTGCTCCTTGGACAATACTTGTCAGTAATACTTACCTGGAATACTTAAAGCATGTTTTGTAGTAGGGCCAGTCCATGGAAAAGAATATCACAGTTAGTAAGTTGGAGGATCAGAGAAGGAGGAAAACATACAGTATGAAATGGACTGGCACAGGGACTGAAATGGTAGACTCACCTGTTGTTGTTGACCTCACCTTTATCAGAGGTAAAAAAGGAAGGCATAAGATACTGTAGGATTCAGAACCAGTGTTCATACAGTTTCGATGAGTCAGAGTTGCCTCAGCAACACTCTACAATAAAAAAATAAAATATATCTATGTCCTAGTAGTAAGAGGCTGTGCGGTTCAAATCCACCAGCTACTCCGTGGAAGAAAGATGATCAGTCTCCTCCCATGGTATTAACTTGCTCTGAAAACCCACTAGAGAATCAGGTATGGGTGGCTGTTTCATCTCAGTAAATTACAACAACTGCCATAAGTCTTCATGGTAGCAGATTGCCACATATAATTCCTGAGAAATGGCGAGTGGGTACAAACTGGTGACATTTCAGCAAATTGCTTAGACACTGGTTAACTATGGCTGCTATATTATCTTTTGTTGTTGTTGCTGTTGTTGTTCTTGTTGTTATGTTCCATCAAGTCATTTGTGACTCATAGCGACCCTATGTACAACAGCCCTAAACTCTGCTGTCTTGTGCCAATCTGACTGTATCCAACATGCCCATCCTGATTACCCCAGTCACTGAATCAAACCACCTCGGAGGGCCTTCCCCTCCTGCGCCTGCCCTCCACCCACCCAAGCATGATATATTTCTCCAAGGACCGATATCTCCTTATAATATGTCCAAAGTATGTCAGACAGAGCCTCAGAATCCTTGCCTCAAAGGAGCAGCCCAGTTTAAACCTCTCCAGGTTGAATCTGCTCGTTTTCTTAGCAGTCCATGGTGACCTTAATACTCTTATCAAACACCAAAGCTCAAAGACATCGATTCTCCTTCTATACTCCCTAGTCATTTTTCGATTCTATAATGCATAACAAATGATTGCAAAGACCATGCCATGTATTGGACGCACCTTAGTCTCCAGAGAGACACCTTTGCTCTTCAGCACTTTAGAGAGGTCCATAACAGCAGATGTTCCCATGGTAATACGTCTTTTAAATTTCTGGCTGCTGATGCCAAGAGTGTTGATTGGGAAGCCAAGCAGAATAAAGCTGTGAACAATCTCAATCTCTTCACCATCCATCCTAATGCTGCCAATTGGTCCAGTGGAGAGAATCTTTGTCTTCTTGACATTGAGCCTCAATCCATATTGAAGGCTGCAGTCCCTGACCCTCAGCACTAAGTGCTTCAGATCCTCCTCAGTTTAAGCAAGCAGGGTTGTGTCATCTCATCTGCATAACACAGATTGTTGATAGATCTTCCACCAATCCTGATGCCACATTTCTCCTCATAGGGCCCAGCCTCCCGGATGATCTGTTCTGCATACAGCTTGAAAAGGAATGGAGACAGGAAACATCCCAGGCTTATGCCGTTCCTAATTTTGAACCTTTCAGTGTTTCCTTGCTCCGTTCTGACATCTGCCTCTTGGTCCAAGTATAGGTTTCGCATTAGAAAGATCAAGTGTTCTGGGATTCCCATTCTTATCAGAGTCAGCCATAGTTAGTTACAATCCACACAGTCAAGCGCATTTGCATAATCAATGGAGCACAGATAGACATCCCTCTGGTACTCTCTGCTTTCAGCCAAGATCCATTTAACATTAGCTTAAATATCCCTCAAGATTTTTGGCACAACTTGGTGAGCACATCCAGGGCAGCATCTGTTAACTGAAATATCTCAATTGTTATACCATCTATTCCTGGGGCCTTATATTTTGCTAGTTCCTTCAAAGAAGCTTAAACTTCTTTCTTCATCAACATAGTCTCTTTCTCATATGTTGTTTCACGTAATTCTTCTGTGTCTGCCAATTCCTTTTGATACAGTGACTCAGTATATTCTTTCCCTCTTACTTTAATACTTCCTGGATCTTTTAATATTCTGCCCAAAGCATCCTTGATTATAGCACTCGAGGTTTGAATTTGTTCTTCAGTTCCTTGAGCTTAAGAAATACTGAGCAAGTTCAGCCCTTTTGATTTTCTGACTCCAACGCCTTGCACATTCCATTGTAATATTTTACTTTGTCAACCCGTGCTGACTTTTGAAATATTCTATTCAACTCTTTAGTACCTTGAATTCTTTCTTGTGCTTTAGCTTCTCTGCGCTCCAGTGCAATTTTCAGAGTCTTTTCTGACATCCATTCTGATCTTCTCTTCCTCTTCTCTCTTTGCAATGACCATTTGCACTCTTCCTGGATGATACCATTAATATCCTCCCAAAACTCATCTGGTCTTTACTCTTTAGTGTTCAAGACCTCAAACCTGTTCCTGAGATGTATCAGAAATTCAGGTGGGAAAGACTCAGTCACATTTTGGTTCCCACGGACTTGGTTTAATTTTCCCCAGCTTCAGCTTGAACTTGCATATGAGTAGTTGGTGGTCTGTTCCACAATAGGCACCTGAACTAGTTTTCACAGCTGATATTGAGCTTCTCCAACGGTCCTTTCCACAAATGTGATCAATCTGATTCCTATGCATACCATCAGTGGAAATCCATGTATATAATAACCACTTTGCCAACTGACTGGAAGAGATCTATATTTGTTCCCATCCCAAAGAAGGGTGACCCAACAGACTGTGGAATTTATAAAACAATATCATCAATTTCACATGTAAGAAAGATTCTGCTGAAGACTATAAAAAACGACTGGAACAGCACATCAGCAGAGAACTGCCAGAAGTCCAGGCTGAGTTTTGGCGGGGTCGTGGTACTAGGGATATTGTAGCAAATGTTAGATGGATCTTAGCTGAAAGCAGGGACTACCAGAAGAATTTCTATCAGTGTTTCATTGATTATTCAAAGGCATTTGACTGTGTGGATCACAACAAACTGTGGCTGACTCTGAGAAGAATGGGATACCAGAATACATGATCGTGCTAATGAGAAACCTATACTTGATGGTGCAACCCCTGTGGAAAGCAGTATGGTGCTTTCTCAAAAAGTTGCAAATAGAGATACCATTTGACCCAGCAATTCCACTACTGGGAATATACCCTAAAGAGACCATA
>NW_006399923.1:4357645-4363759 GCF_000299155.1 Elephantulus edwardii | reverse complement strand
ATGCTTGGGAGGGTTGAGGGACAACGCAGGAGGGGAAGACCCTCTATGAGATGGATTGATTCGGTGACTGGGGTCATCGGGATGGGTGTGTCAGAGACGGTGCGGTTGGCGCAGGATAGAGCAGGGTTTAGGGCGGTTGTGCATAGGGTCGCTATGAGTCGGAAACGACTCAACGGCACATAACAACAACAACAACAATAAATTAATTGGTTGATGTATAGCACTTTAGAGACACAGAAAATGACAAGTAAATATAAACATATTTTTATCGTGCTTTTAATATTTCATTTTATATTGTTTTGCTTACAAAGTTTATATATGTGGTGTTTGACACTATTTTTCATTAACATTGTGTTTCATACAATCATTTCCAATAGCTTCTTTGTATAGGTACAGGTTTTGCATGGGCCCATTAAAGTATTCTATGATTTTTATTTTTCTCAATTTTGGCCATCATTTACACATTGAGAGGTTTTGCTTTTTCATAATGATCTGCATAGGATACATATAATTTCACACCCAGTCATATTATTGTCAATCTTATATGTTCATTTAATTGCTTTTAAATTTAGTTATTTCAATAATATATTGAATACCTACACTATTTATATTCTATATAAATATTTTTCTTATCTCAATTCATTTTATAAGATAGGAAAGTGCTCTACAGTGAGAAAAAGCAAAAATTAGTAATTTATATAGTTACTTTCTGAAACTGTTAATAGAAACTATAGTTACTTAACAGAAACTATCAAAAAGCTTGCATGATTGTGATATCTATTATTATTATGCTATTTTTCATATCATAGGATTCATAGTTCAGTGCACATACTAAAAGAGTGTGTTCATAACGTTTGAATATGTTTAACCAAAAAGCTTTTATGATTTCATCTAATATAAAAGTAATTTGAGAATGAATTTGTCAACAAGCATTTTATTGTGGTAATGTAAATACCTGAAGGGGTTTCTCTGCAGTTTCGAAGGGGTGTAGCATGACAAAAGACAGAATTTTTATATTTAGTTGAGGAAGACTTCTATTATATCTTCTTCCTGTATCATGTACTTTAGTTAACCTTCTATAAAGTAATTTCTCTTTGTCTCCAGGCTAGGCCAGACCCACTGCTTTTCTTGGAAACCTCTGATGCTTTTCAACCATAAAATCCATATCTTCAGAGGTAGAGATTTAGTCTCAAGGGTAAAGAAATTTTATCACTATAATAGAGGACACCTGAAGGAAAGAGAACGTTATAGGGGCAGAGAAGTGATAGAAGTCAGTCAAAATTGAAAGTAGAATGTCTTTATAAATATAAAATTTTAGCATTTTAAAATTCAGACTATAAATATAAACATCTTCTTCCCCAAAGTTAGTCATAGAGTTTATATTTGAGTTTGAATTCTTGAGACACCTTTACTTTTTAGTATGTAAATATATTAAAGAGAAATTACAAAAATATATACTTCTAAAGCTAAATAAGGACAGTGTTGGCCTAGTGGCAAGAAGCTTTGCTATGATCCAGAAGGCTTGTGATTCGAGGCCACCAGCTTCTCCATTGGAGGATGGACAATCTCCTCCTTTGAGGTTAACTGCCTTTGAAAACCCACTGGAGGGTCAGCTATTAATCGCTCCTGACTCTATGGTACAAAACAACAATCAACAAACTAAACATACTCATTATTTCCAATGTAAAAACAAGACTATTAAATAATTTGTTAAGTTTATTAGGCCTTCTGGTAGCCCAATGTTTAAGATTTGCTTAGTAATGAAATGTTGACTCTTTCAGGCACTCAGTGGGAGAAAGCTGCTGTAGTGATTGGCATATATAGAGATTTGCTCTGTGACCTGAGTGAAGCATTTGAAAACTGGATTTTAAAGAAAAGTGTGACATCAACATTGGATTTATAAGCACATGACACAACCTTGTTTTCTGAATGTGAGGAGGATTTGAAGGATTTGTTGTAGAAGATCCAAGATTACAACCTTCAGTATCAATTACTTGTCAACATGAGAAAAAGAAAAATCCTCACCACCAGGTCATATGATCAACATTATGATACATGGAGAAAATATTAAAGTTATCAATAATTTCATCTTGCTTAAAACCCCAAGCAGTAGTCAAGGAATCACAAGACATGTTACTTTTGGGAAATATGACTTCAAAGACCACCTCAAGGGCTAAGGAGAACAATGTCTGGTTAAGACTGAGGTGAAACTAATTTATGCCGTGGTCTTTTCAGCTGTAAGCATGGGAGAAGAATCATTGATGCCTTAGATTTTGGCATTTGGATAAGAATACTGAACATCCCTGGGACTGGGGGATAAAAACCCCAAGAAAAAAACAACAACACCCCAAATGAGCCTTCTAGAAAAGTGCAACTACAGTGTTCATTATAGGCAAGGTTGGTGAAGCTTGGTCTCACATACTTTGGCCATGTTATTAGAAGGATCCAATCTTTTGAAAAGACATTGTGCTTGGAAAAATTAAAGGTCAGCGACAGAGAGGAAGACCCTCAAGCAAATGTATTAATATTGTGACTTTAAAAATGGCATCGAGAATATCAAAGATGACAAGATTGACACATAATCGTGGAAGGTTCATATCTGTTGTTCACAGTGCAGTGCTGCTGTTACTTAACTTGATACCACCTAACAACGTGGAGATTTATAGTACTTAGAAACCCCAGGGAGAACTTGTATTCTATAGAGTCCATGTTATTCGGAAGCATCTCAACATCAGAAAGTTTAGGAGGCAGTAACTATGAAAAGTTCATTTATTACAAAGAATTTTAAAGAACATCATAAAACTTTTGTTGTTACATGCCATAAACTCACCTGTAACTCACAGAAACCCTATGTACAACAGCCCTAAACCCTGCTCTATCTTGTACCAATCTTGTCTGACACATCTACCCTCATTATTCCAGTCACTGTATCAATCCATCTCATCGAGGGTCTTCCTCTCCTTCTCTGTCCCTACACCCTCCCAAGCATGATGTTCCTCTCTTAGGACTAGTCTCTCCTTGAAACATATCCAAAGTATGAAGTTTCAGAATCCTTGTCTCCAAGGAAGATCCTGGTTTAACCCTCTCCAGGATGAACTTGTTCATTCTCTTAGCAGTCCATGGTATATTCAATACTCTTCTCCAGCAGCACAGGTCAAAAGCATCAATTCTCATTCTAAAATCCTGTGTCATTGTCCAGCTTTCTGATGCACAGCAAGTGATTGCAAAGACCATGGCTTGTATCGGGCGTGCTTTAGTCTCCAGACTGACATCACTGCTCTTTAGTACTCTGGAGAGGTCTCTGACAGCAGATTTTCTCCATGTAATGTATCTTTCAATTTGCTGGCTACTGGTATCAAGAGTGTTGATTGTGGAGCCAAGCAAACTAAAGCCATTTACAATCTGAATCTCTTCATCATCCATCACAGTGCTGCCAATTGGCCCAATGGTGAGAATCTTTGTTTCCTTGATATTGGACTTCAATTCATATTTCAATATTCGTACTGCCATGAAATCAGACATAATACCCATATTCCCATACTTCCTTCTATTCATCTCAACATCAATCCTACTGCTTGGCTGGGTCCAATATCTAATGTGATAGCTCTCAGACCACGCACAACTATATTGAGGTTGTTAAAAATTTACAATCCAGACTAATAAAAAAAAATACAGTCAAGACAGCTCCCAAAATGTGCACATAGGTATCCCAGCCTTGAGTCTCGTGGCTCAAAGTTTTCAAATTCTCAGAGTCCTGCCGCTATTGGCTTCTTCTCTAATCCCAAATTCTCTAGTACTGTTGCTGTCATCCCAAAGTGTGTCCTATATTTCACTGGTTTGTGGAAGCTCTCTCTTCTCTGGGTAGGCAAAGAATTTCATCTCTTCAGGTATGGGAAGACTTTCTCTGGTTGGGGAAGAATTTTTATTCCCTTCAGCTGTTGTTGTTATGTACCATCAAGCCAGAACCAATCCACAGCTGGTCCTCCAGTGAGATTTCTGAGCCAGGTAATCACACTGGAGGAGATTGCCTATCCTTCTCCCAAGGAGCACCTTGTGGATTCATACAGTGTACCTTTTGATTGTAGCAGTGCTTCCTGCCACTAGTCCACCAGAGCTCCCTATTTTCTGCAGCCCGAGCTATTTAATTTACTGGGGAGACCATCCAAACCTCTTGTGGATTGTTGAGACTTGCCAATCTCCTTTTGGAATGGAGACAGCCAATTCCTTTGTGGATAGGTCAACACAACACAGTCTCTCAGTCCAGCTCCTCCACATACTCTGTCATCTAAACTAGACAAGTCATATTGAGAAACAATTTCTGATACTTCAGACTTGTAAATATTGGTATATTTCACTGACATTTACAAAAATAAAAGCAAAAAAACAGCCCTGGAATGTAATCCATCATGTATGTTTACACGACTATTTTATAGTTAATAGAATTAGACATATTTTTATTTTCCCAAATAGTTTCTTTTTCTTTACTGTCTTATAATTACACAAAAATAACTTAAAAATTAAGTAATCATATTTTAAAATAGTTTAAATTATAGTTGTTGTTATTACGTGTCATCGAGTCACTCGCAACTCATAGCGACTCTAGAGCCTTGAAATCTGCTCTATCCTGTACCAACTTTACTGACTCTGACACACCTACCCTCATTACCTCAATCACTGAAATAATCCATCTCATTGATCATCTTCCTCTCTTGGGCTGTCCCTCTACCCTTCCAAGCATGATGTCTCTCTCCAAAGACTGGTCCCTCCTTGCAACATGCACAGAATATATCAGATGAAGCTTCAGAATCCTTGCTTCCAAAGAGCAGCCTGATTTCATCCTCCCCAGGATAAACCTGTTTGTTCTTCTGGCAGTTGATGGTGTATTCAACCCCTTTCCCTAACATCAATGCTCAAAGGCATCAATTTTCTTTTTATCATCCTTAGTCATTATCCAGCTCTCTGACTCTTAGCAAGCAATTGTGAAGGCTATGGCCTGGGTCAGGAGCAGCTTAGTCTCCCAACTGATGTGATTTCTCTTCAGTACTCAGGAGAGGTTTGTCACAGCCAACTTTCCCAGTGTAATTTTCTCTTGATTACTAGGCTACTGTTACCAAGAGTGTTGATTGCCGAGCCAAGAAAACTAAATCTGTTAACAATCTCAGTCTTTTCATCATCTATCATAATGCTGCCAGTCGGCCCAGTGATGAGCAGATCAACAAAAATTAGGTAGATCACATTTTAAAGTCAGCCTCTTATGTTAAACATTTGGCTGGTATTTTTCACATTGTTGCTTGTTTATTTCCTATAACTTTGTATCATTTTAAAATAAGCTAACAAATACAGGCAATTTGTAAACATTTTTTTTATTCATTATAAGCTATCCTGTGTATAATATTAATTTGCTTATCATAGTTGCAAAATCTGAATTTCCTTTTTTTCCAAAAAAATTTATAAATGCAACCAGTTAGTATCAGATTAGACTCTTATTTCATATTATAAATTTTTATATTGTCTCTAAATGATAAACATTTTGAGGACATATGAATTATCATTAGTCATAAAAATAAAGCAATAGTAAATAGACATATTTCTTAGAAATTTAACAATAATTTCCATAATCTCTCTTTTCTTTAAAATGTCTACAGATATAATTTATGGAGTAGATTCTAGGGTTGTGGAAATTGATCATACATATAAGTTGGAAGTCTCTTAATGTTATAAAATTTCAGAATAAAAAGGAACCATTATGCCACAGTATCCATCTTTAAGATATTCATAATATTATTTGCTCAGCTATACTCTCATAAGATTTGTTCAGCCTAGTTTAAAATGAATAAAGCAATGAAGTCCCTCTGAATTTCCTTGGGGACATTATTCCACAACCTAATTCTAAGGAATGCTAGGAATTTGGTCTTGGTGTGAATTCTCAGGGCATTTCCCCCTTTTTAAATAGTAAATTATGGCTCACAGATGACTTAATAAAAATAAGTGCCTAATATAGATTCAGATAATTAAAAACACATATTTTGAATAATATTGCATGAGTTCCTTGTTTTTTAATGCAGCATAGTATTCCATTGTGCGAATATACCACAGCTTCTCTAGCCATTCGTT
>NW_006399923.1:4356111-4357545 GCF_000299155.1 Elephantulus edwardii | reverse complement strand
GAAAGTCTGCTGTTAGGGACCTCTCCAAAGTACTGAAGAGCAATGGTGTCTCTCTGGAGACTAAGGTGCATCTGATACAGGCCATGCTCTTTATGATCACTTGTTATGCATCAGAGAGTTGGACAATGACTAAGGAGGGTAAAAGGAGAATTGATGCCTTTGAGCTGTGGTGCTGGAAAAGAGTATTGTGGGTATCATGGACTGCTAGGAAAACAAACAGATTTATCCTGGAGAGGGTTAAACCGGGTGGATCCTTGGAGGCAAGTATTCTGTGGCTGCATCTAACATACTTTGGACATGTTGTAAGGAAGAACTGGTCCTTGGAGAGGGACATCATGCTTGGTAGGGTGGAGGGACAGTGCAGGAGAGGAAGGCCCTCTATGAGGTGGATTGATTCCGTGACTGGGTAATTGGGATGGGTATATCGGAGACGGTGCAATTGACACAGGACAGAGCAGAGTTTAGGGCTGTTGCACATAGAGTTACAGGTGATTTGACGGCACATAACAACAACAACAATATCCCTAGTACCACGACCCCTTCTAAACCCAGCCTGGACTTCTGGCAGTTCTCTGCTGATGTGCTGTTCCAGTAGTTTTTGGATGGTCTATAGCAGAATCTTGCTTACATGTGAAATCAGTGGTACTGTTCTACAGTTTCCACACTCTGTTGGGTCACCATTCTTTGGAATGGGAACAGATATAGATCTCTTCCAGTCAGCTGGCCAAGTGATTGCTCTCCAGATTTCTTGGCACGACTTGTTGAGCACATCCACGGCAGCATCTGTTACCTGAAATATCTCAATTGGTATACCATCTATTCCTGGGGCCTTATTTTTTGCTCGTTCCTTCAAAGCAGCCTGAACTTTTTCTTTCATCACCATAGGCTCTTGCTCATATGTTGTTTCATTTAATTCTTCTGTGTCGGCCAATTCCTTTTGATACAGTGACTCAATATATTCTTTCCATCTTCTTTTAATATTTCCTGGATCTTTTAATATTCTGCCCAAATCATCCTTCATTATAGCAACTCGAGGTTTGAATTTGTTCTTCACTTCCTTGAGCTTAAGAAATGCTAAGCCAATTCGGCCCTTTTTATTTTCTGGCTCCAGCTCCTTGCACATTTCATTGTAATATTTTGCTTTGTCATCCCGCGCTGCCTTTTGAAATTTTCTGTTCAGCTCTTTAGTATCTTGAATTCTTTCTTGTTCTTTGGCTTCTCTATGCTCTGGTGCAATATTCACATTAAACTTCAAATGAAAATGTCTTTGTCAGGCACTGTTAGACTAAGAATTATACGCAATTGCATACAACATTCATATACATTTTGAATCACTCATAAATAATTTGTTTCAGACATTTGTTGTGTTTGTTCTTCATTCCTGATTCTGTTTCAAATGATTATTCATGTACATTTTGATTTGTCTTGGTTTTT
>NW_006399923.1:4340513-4354560 GCF_000299155.1 Elephantulus edwardii | reverse complement strand
GATGGCACATAACAACAACAACAACATATATGTAAACACACACACACAGTATTCTTGTGGGTCAGCTAGCTCTGGTGGTCTGGTGTCCTGCTACAGGGATAGCAATGCTGCCAACTCAAAGAAAATGCCTCTCTGGAGATTAAGTTTAGCAAGGAACTACACTGCTTGTGGAAGGCATATTAAAAACTCTTTCTAACGAATGATAATTTATTCACTTCACAGGCTATTTTTGGCTTCCATGTACACAAGCTTTAAAATAATATCAATGCATGAATTATCCACAATTTGTTATCACTGTAGATTTATGTATTCTTACCTTTGTTTTTTTGTTCTACGCATTTTCCTGAAAGATTGAAAAAAATAAAGCTAAGCTATTTTTGTCTTTTAAGACAAAATAATGTAATTAATATATTATTTAGCTATGAGGTAAGAAAAATAAATATGGCACTTATTAACTACGCTATTTTTATGAACATTAAGTTATGTTTACTTAATTAAATTAAAACTCAGGGTGTTTGTACATAAAACTTCAAAAGTCATGCTTTTTAAAGATGTTCCCAGTCACATTACAGACATGTTATTTTCATTTTAAAATAATAATAAATATAATTTTGCTTGCAGGAAGAAAATTTACTTCCCCTTCATTATATTAATGAAATGGGTAAAATGAAAAATAACTTTTAGATTAGTGAAGTAATTTTTGCAACAAGAATAATTATGAAGCTGAAGGCAAATATTTGCTATCACTGATTTTGGTCGTCTTTTTGCTAGTTTCTTATTATTAACACCAGACAATACAGAATGAGTTAAAATAATCAGTTAAGACAATATGATATAGTTTTAAAAATAAGTCTAGCTTTCATAATATAAATAGCTACTTGGTACTACCATGAATAAGATAAATTTAGCTACTTCTACTATTCAATTTCACTTTTTAAATTTTTTCACTATTAGTTTTAATGAAAATTTGCAGAGACTTTGGATTCCCATTCATTTATTGTTATACTTCTCTTCCTGCCCACCCACCCCACCCCCAATTCACTCTTCTCTTTGAAAAGTAAAAGAAAAATTCTTTCATTGTTTTACAATCCCTCCCTCAAGGTTCACTCCACAATGCAGCCTTCGTTCTGGACTCCTGTCATGACAATAATACCTAATCACATATCCCTTTTAAACTTTAAAAAATACCATTCTCAATTGCTTTGTACTTTGTCTACATAGTTAAAATGTGTGGAAAGATGGAGGTTTGCACAAGAAAGGAAGACCCTAAATGAGATGAATTGACAAGGTGACTTCTGCTGTAGGCTTTAGTGTCTAAGAGATGAAGAGAATGGTGCAGGTTAGGGCATGTATCAGAATAGTTGTTCATAGGGTTGTTATCAGTCATACCCAATTTGATGACACCTAACAACAATAACATGACCTAATGTCTGGTAGGTTGTAGAAACTCTTTAGCATATTACTTCCTTCATTCCAATTCAAAAGGAAATATTCTAGAAGCAAGACCATATGAAGGAAAATGTGACATCAAGACTGAAGAAAATTCATTGACAACCTACATTATGCAAATGATACAAGTTTGCTTGAAGAAAATGAAAAAGACAAAAACCTTACTGGGAAAAAGAGACCAAAACTACAACATTCAATATAGATTACATTTAAACTTCAAGAAAACAAAAATTTTGATGATTATATCAAAAGACAAAGTAAAAACAGATGGGAAAAATTGAGTTGGGATTTGTAAAAGATTTCATTCCATTTAGATCCACAATCAATGCTCATGATATTACAAGTAAGAAATAAAAAAGATGTATTGCATTAGGAAAATCTGCTCTAAGGAATTTTTTGTTTGTTTCCTTTTCTTTTAGAGTTAGTTTGCATATGATAATTCATTTATATTTTGCTTTATTCATGTATGTTGTGTTTTAAACAATCTTTCATTTATATGTTTCATACAGGCATCCATGCACATTGAATTTTATGTAATTAATCAGAAGCTCAGAAACAAGGACCTTTTTCTAGAAGTACCTCAGAGAGAAATCCTTGTCTAAAGTTGATACTTGGGATTCTAACTTAGAGCCTCTTAAACTCAAGAGAGATTGGCATCAGCGTGAGTGACCAATGGCCTAACAAGACAGGAGGCATCACAGAAGTGACTTGAGGCCTGAATTACCATGTCAAGTGTTGACTAGGGGAAGGGAGATTCCGGCTGGGTTAGGTGAAGGGGTAGATAAGGTGGAAGGCAATGCTCTTGCAATGGGAAAGGGAAAAGACCAAGAAAAACAAAAGACTTCAAAGGGCAATTAAGGAGAAGACAGCAAAGGATTATACTGAAATATGCAAGGAGCTGGAGTTGAAAAATCAAAAGGGGTGAACTTGCACACCATTTCGTAAGCTGAAGGACCTGAAGAATAAATTCAAGCCTCAAGTTGCAATATTTAAGGATGCTGTGGGCAGAATAGTGAATGATTCAGAAAGCATTAAAACAAGATGAAAGGAGTACACAGTCAGTTACTGTGACACAAAGAAATGATTTACGCAGAAGAATTTCATAAAATAAGACGAAGAGACAATGGTGATGAAGGAAGAAATTCAAGCTGCCCTAAAGAAATTGGCAAAAAACAAGGCCTGAGAAATTGATGAAATATCAGTTGATCTGTTTCAATAAATAGATGCTTCTCTGAATGTGGACATCATGATGTGTCAAGAAATCTAGAGGACAACTACCTGGCCAGCTGTCTGGAAAAGACTAAAAAAATGGGAGTTGACAGAATATGGAATATCAATAATATGACACAAGAAAAATCCAACTAAAGATTATTATAAATAGTCATTATAAGAGTACATCCACAGAGAACAATCAGAAACATTAGCTGAGTTTAGAAGATGCCATGGCACTAGAGACATTGTGTATGGATGATTGTGTGAAGCACATGTAAATGAAAGACTGTTTAAAACACAACATACATGAATAAAGAAAAATATTCATGAATTATCATATGCAAACTAATTTTAAAAGAAGAGAGAAAAAAGCACCAGAAAAAATCTCCTTAGAGCAGATTTTCCTAATGGAATAAGTCTTTTGATTTCTTACTTGTAATATCATGAGTGATGATTGTAGATCCAACTGGAATTAAATATTTTACATATCCCATCCCATTTTTACCCCATATGTTTTTACATTGTGTTTTGATACTGTATGGAACAAAACAAATCATGGCCAACTTGAAAAGAATTGGAATCCAAGAACACTTATTTGTATTCATGTAAGGCCATACTTGGACCAGAAAGCAGTCCTCAGAACAAGGCAAGGAATCACTCCATGGTTCAAAATCAGGAAAGAAATGTGTAAAAAAATATATCCTGTCTCTGTATCTTTCAGTCCATGTATGGAACTAATCATTCAGGGAGCTAGACTTTATCAGGAAAAATGTAGCATCAGGTTTCAAGGAAGATTCATCAACAACTCGCATTTCACAGATGACACAATCTTACTTCCTGAAACTGAAGATTACCTGGATCATATGCTGCAGAAGGTCAAGGGCTGTAATCCTCAACATGGTAGAAGCTCAACATAAAAAAGACAAGATTCTCAACCACTGGGCTAATTGGCAGCACCATGCTAGAAAGAGAAGTTGAGGTTGTTAGCAATTTCAGCTTGTTTGGCTCCACAATCAAAATTCTTGGCACTAGGAATCAGGAAATCAAAAGATTCATTTTATTAAGGCTCTCTGTTGTCAAGAACCTCTTCAAAGTGCTAAAGAACAACAATGTCTAGAGACTAAGGTGTGCCTGACTTAGGCCATCATCCTCAAAACTATTTATTATGCTTTGGAGAGCTGGAAAATATCCAAAGATTTACAGAAGAAGAATCAATGCCTTTGAGTTGTGGTGCTAGAGAAGAGGAGTAAACAAACCATGGGGAACCAAAAGAATAAATAGATCTGTTATGGAGAGAGTGAAACCAAGCTTCTTAGAGGCAAGGAAGCAAGGAGTTTGAAGTTCCATCTCACATACTTTATGCATGTGGCCAGGTGGGACCAGTCCATGGAGAATGACATCAAGCTTGCAAAGATAGAGTGACAGTGCAGGAGAAGAAGTCCCTGGATGAGATGGATTGACACAGTAACTGAGGTAATGGGGTAGGTCTGTTGAAGATCATGAGATTTGCTCAGGATAGGGCAGTATGCAGAACTACTCTCCACAAAGTTGCTAAGAGTCTCAGGAGATTCACTGGCACAACAATAACATGCATACTGTAAAGTGTTAAAGAATAAGGACGTCAATTTAGATGTTGTTGTTGTTATTTGCCGTCGAGTCGCCTGCGACTCATAGCGACCCTATGTACAACAGCCCTAAACTCCACTCTGTCCTGTGCCAATCGCACTGTCTCTGACACTCCCATCCCAATTATCCCAGTCACTGAATCAATCCACCTCATAGAGGGCCTTCCTCTCCTGCACTGCCCCTCCACCCTCCCAAGCATGATGTCCCTCTCCAAGGACCGGTCTCTCCTCACTACATGTCCAAAGTAAGTTAGACGGAGCCTCAGAATCCTTGCCTCCAAGGAGCCACCCGGTTTAACCCTCTCCAGGGCAAATCTATTTGTTTCCTAGCAGTCCATGGTATTCTCAATACTCTTCTGCAGCACCACAGCTCAAAGTCATCAATTCTCCTTCTATCCTCCTTGGTCATTGTCCAACTCTCTGATGCATAACAGGTGATTGTGAAGACCATGACCTGTATCAGACGCACCTTAGTCTCCAGAGAGACACCATTGCTCTTCAGTACTTTGGAGAGGTCCCTAACAGCAGACTTTCCCATGGCAATGCGCCTTTTAATTTCCTGGCTGCTGGTGCCAAGACTGTTGACTATGGAGCCAAGCAAACTAAAGCTGTGTGCAATCTCAATCTCAATCTCTTCACCATCCATTCTGATGCTGCCAATTGGTCCAGTGGTGAGAATCTTTGTCTTCTTGACATTGAGCCTCAGTCCATATTGCAGGCTGCAGTCCTTGACACTCTGCAGCAGGCGCTTCAGGTCCTCCTCAGTTTCAGCAAGCAGGGTTGTGTCATCCGCATAACGCAGATTGTTGATAAATCAACCACCAATCCTGACCCCACATTTCTCCTCATAGAGCCCAGCCTCCCAGATAATCTGTTCTGCATATAGGTTGAAAAGGTATGGAGATAGGATGCATCCCTGGCATACGCCCTTCCCAATTTTGAACCATGCAGTGTTCCCTTGCTCTGTTCTGGTGACTGCATGCATATTGTAAAGTGTTAAAGAATAAGGACGTCAATTTAGATACTAAGGTATATCTGAGTTTAGCTAGTGTATTTACAATTGCTTGGTACATATCTGAAAATTGAACAAAAAAATAAGGAACATCAAAGAAAATGTATATTTATGTTTGGGTTTTAAAAACATATATTCAAGATAGCTTGGGCTTCAAAATAAACATTTCTCGGATAAAGTGCGATGAGAGTTTTCCTTAGAAACAAATGTGGTGAAACTTCACCTCATGATTTAGACGTGTTGTCCACTCCTTTGAGAAAAGGAGCAGTCCTTGAAAAAAGACAACATGCTGGCAAAGAGTGAGAGGATGACAATCAAAATGAAAAGAGTTTGAACATGCTGAAGTTCGTGAGGATAATGCAGGATATGACAAGATTTTGATCTGTTGTGCAGTGTCTCTCAAAATAGTAGTGACCTTGATCACACCTAACTATATCTCCTCAGTTAAAAGCATTGTTGTTATTGCTGTGTATGATTGTGTTGCAATTTATTTATAGCTGACCCTCTAGTGAGTTATCAGGGGAAGCAAATCACAAACAAAGGAGGATATTGCCCATCTTTTGCCCACAGAGTCGCTGATGAATTTGCACCATGTGACTTTGGGTTAGCATCACAACTCCTAAACATAAACCACCAAAACTCCCTAACCTTGTTAGAAGTATTTTGCTTATTCAGGGTCTCTGGTTCCTCCAAATGAATTTGATAATTTCCCTTTCAATCTCCTTGAAAAATTAATTTGGTATCTGGATTGGGATTGCATTGAACATGTAGATTGCTTTTGGTAGAATTGTCATTTCCACCATATTGAGTCTTCCTATCCATTAACAGGGCACATTTTTCCATTTCTTTAGATCTTTCATTGTGTCTTTCAGAAATGCTCTGTAATTTTCTTTGTATAGATCTTTCATATCTCTAGTTAGATTCACTCCCACGTATCTCAATTTGTGGTTGGCTATTGTAAATTGTATTGATTTCTTTATTTCCTTCTCTGAATTCTCTTTGTTACTTTAGAGGAATATTATGGATTTTTGGATATTGGTCTTATATCATGCAACTGTACTAAATTGGCTTTTTAACTCTAACAGGTTTTTGTTGTTGTTGTTGAGTCTTTGGGATTTTCTATGTACGCTAGCATATCATCTGCAAATAGCGATAGTTTAACTATTTCTTGCCAATTTGAATGCCTTTTATTACCTTCTCTTGTCTAGCAAGCACTTCTAATGCAATATTGAAAAGAAGTTAAGTAATGCTCTAAATTACTGAAAATAAGAGAGATACAAACCAAAACCACAATGAGGTACCATCTCACTCCAGTAAGAGTGGCAATGTTTAACAGGGCAGCAGGTAATAGATGTTGGAGAGGATGGGGCAAGAAAGGAACTCTTATACATTTTTTGTGGGATTGCAAAATGGTACAACCATTCTGGAAGGCAGTTTGGTGCTTTCTCAAAAAGCTGAACATAGAAATTCCATATGACCCAGCTATTCCATGTACTAAGAATATAAAAACTGAGATTTGTACACCAAATCATTATTTACCATCACAAGAACATGGAAACAGACCAAATATCCAACCTCATATGAATAGATTGAGAAATTATGGTACATTCACACAATGGAATACTATGCAACACACAGGAACAATAACTTAGTAAATTATTACCTAACTTGGAAAGGACTGGAGAGCGTTATGCTAAGTGAACTAACTCAGTCTCACAAGAATAAATATTGTATAAAACCATTATTGTAGAATGAGTATAAGGATCAAGAGGAGTGGGAAAGGCTGGAAGCAGAGGGTTGTGGATGTGCAGGGGGAGCGGGGATTAATCATTGGATTATACAATTTGATGGGTGGGGGTGAGGAAAATAGAAATAATTTGTTTGAATTTGTATTTGAGTTTGTACATAAACGTGTAGAGGAAAAAGGGAAAAGAAACCCACCACAACAACAAAAACAAAACCCAAAACTTCAACTGAGGAGATGGGAGGAAAAGGAGGGGTGGAAAATGTTAATTTCACTCAATGAATGAATGAAAATCCAATTTTTCGGTAAACTTTTGCAAAAATCACAATAAAAATAAGAAAAAAATTGTAAAAAAAATCCCACCAAAAAAAACCTTATTAGATGTCATTAAATTGAATATGATATATAATAATCCCTACAAACAACAAACTTGAGTCTTCTCCTTTCCTCTCCCATGCTGATAATTTCCAATATGCTTGAGCTGTGGCAGTTCCTGTATCTGGTGTACGATCTTACTCTCATTCACTGACTTTCAGCCTCTCCCTACATGATGTCCCTCTCTAAAGAACAGCCTTTCCTAATAACAACTAGTATGTGATGTGATGTGTCAAATGCAATAATGGTTACCCATAGTGGACACTGTTTGGTGGAGCTCCCTGATCAAAACAAGCTTGGAAGCAAGAGTGGCATCCACTTCTGAAATAGCTTGCCTCCAGAAAACTATAAACTTGGAGAAATGATGAAAGTCATACAAGTGTTCAGGTCTTCCGTTCATAGGGTCACTGTGAGTTGTCTACGATTCACAGGGTCACTGTGAGTTGTCTACGATTCGACAGCACTTAACAACAACAAAAACAACATGTGAGGTGAAACTTTGTTATATTTGCCTCCAAGGAGAATTCTGTCTGTACTTTCTCCAAGACCTGTTTGTTCTTTTGGCAGTCCATGGGATATTCAGTAATCTTCTCTAACATCACAACTCAAAAGTATTAATTCTTCTTTTGTGTTCCTTATTTATTTTCAGCACTCAGATGCATAGGAAGTGATTAGAAATACCATATTGTTCATAGGGTCAGTATGAATTCTAGTCATCTTGTTGTTGTGTATCACTGAGATGGAATTGACTCATAGCTGACCCTTAGCAGATTTTCAGAGACAGGTACTCACACAACAGGGAGGAAATAGCCCATCTTTCAAAAGCTCATTGTATATTACTTAAAACATGCTATTGTGTTAGGGAAACCAGCAATCAAGTTGCCAGAATAAAATTTTTTATTATTCCCTTTGCATATGTTACCTGATAACCAACAAAAAACAATAACATCCTGAAAAAAATATTGTTATGTTTTGGATACTAGCTTCAAAATTAGTTAAGAGAGACAATTTATTAAAATTAGGTTTGAAGGTGCTATTAAATATTTAAAAAGGAAAATAGTTGTGTCTATTTGTCTAAGTGAATATTGCTGTATATCAAATATCTCTCTCCTATCTCATATTTATAGCTCTTCATATCTGCAAATGACTCAAGTATATTAGAAATTATAATGATAGCACAATTTAGGAAGATAGGATAGGTTATATCAGTTATTCATAGAGTAGCTGTAAGTAGTACTTAACTCAATGACACTTAACAAAAGTAATTTATAAATATAAATATATATATATATATACATATACACACACATATACATACATACATACAGATATACATGTATACGCATACACACCATTTTTATATATGCTGTCATTGTGGTCATTTTGACTCCAACTCATAGAGATCCTATGTAAAACAGCTCTGAACTCTCCTCTCTCCTGAGCTAATTTCATCATCTCTGACACACTTATCCCTATTACCCCAATTACTGAGTCAATCTATTTCATTTAGAGTTTTCCTTTCTTGTATTATCTCTACTTTCTTCCAAGCATGATATCCCTCTCCAAGCACTGATCCCTCCATGCAACATGCCCAAAATAGGTGAGATGGAGCTTCAAAATCCTTGCCTCCAAGGAAAAACTTGATTTCAGCCTTTCCAGGACCAACTTGTTGGTTCTCTTAGCAATCTATTCTACATTAAATATTCTTCTCCAGCACAACAACTCAAACGCATCGATTCTCTATCATCTTTAGTCATTGTCCAGCTCTTTTATGCATAGCAAGTAATTGCAAAGACTATAGACTTAATTAGATTAATATTCTTGATCAGTGTCTAGACTGACATCATTGCTCTTAAGTATTCTGAAGAAGTTGTTGACAGCCAATTTTCCAAATGCAATTTGTCTTTTCATTTCCTGGCTGCTGTTATCAAGAGTGTTAATTGTGGAGCCAAGTAAGCTTAACTTGTTAACAGTCTCAATCTCTTCACTATTATTATACTACTTACCATTGACCCAGTGATGAAAATCTTTGTTTTATTGATGTTGAGCTTCAATCCACATTGAAGACTGCAGTCCTTGACCTTCTGCAGCAAATGTCTCAGGTCCTCCACACTTTTGGCAAACAAGGTTGTGTCATCTGCATAAGGCAGATTGTTGATAAGTCTTCCTCCAGTTCTGTTGCCACATTCCTTCTTATAGAACCCAACCTCCAGGATGATCTTTTTCTCTTATGGATGGAAAAAGATATGGAGATAGGATCCATCCCTGGTATACAGTTTTCCTGGTTTTGACTCAGACAACTACTTCCTGTTTCAAGTATAGACTTCATATGAGCACAATCAAGTGTTTTTTTAGTTCCCATTCTTCTCACTGTTAACCACAGTTTGTAGTCATTCACATATTCAAGTGCCTTTGCATAGACAATGAAACAGACATTCTTTTGACACTCTTTGTTTTCATCTAAGATCTGTCCAAAATTCACATAGTGTCCCTCGTACTATGGCCACTTCTATACCTAGGCTTCACATCTGGCAGTTGTCTATTGATACGCTATTCCAGTCATTATTGGTAATTTTCAAAAGTATCTTGCATGCGTGACATTAATGATATTGTTCAATAATTTCCACACTCTATTAGGTCACATTTTTTTTAATTGGAATAAATATGGATCTCTTCCAGTTGGGTGGCCAGGTGGTTGTCCTCCAGATTTCTTGGCACCACCTGATGCGCACATCCAGTTCAGCATCTGTTTGTAGGAATATGTCCATCAGTATGCTGTCAATTCCTGGGGCTGTGTTTTTTGCCAATTCTTTCAGAGTGGTTTGAACTTCCTCCTTCATCTCCCTAGGTTCTTTATTATGTATTCTTTCATAAATTTTCTGTATTACCTAATTCTTTTTGCTATAATAAATGAGCATACTCTTTCCATCTTTTTCTTCCATAAAAGTGTATTTTAATTGTGATTTTAATGAACACTTACATAGAAGTTAGATTTTCATTTATTCATTGTTGCACATTTTACCCCTCTCCCTCCCTTCCTCCTCCCCTAGTTCTCATATTTTTAATTCGTTGTTGGAAAATTACCTACCTCCACCATCACTTGATCCTCTTTGCAATGACATAGCTCTTATTCTGGGCTTTTGTTGTACATATAATGTCTAATAATATATTCATGTTAGACAGTTCTTTCTTTCATCTGTTCCAATGAAATGGCCATTATCTCTCCTCACATCCTGTTCTCCTCCCAACCTTCCAAGTCAAATATGCTTCAGTGCTCTGCTGGAGAAGGAGGAACAATCTCCTCCTGTACCAGTCAGATCTGATTTGAAAGTACACACACACACACACACACACATAAAATTTTTAAAAAAAATCTGCTTCATTGCAGTGGATCTATGAAGTATTTGGCCTTTTGCGACTGAGATATTTCACTCAGCATGATGTGTTCCAGAGTCACCCATAGTGTGTACTGGTTGACAAGTTTGTTGTTTTGATAATTCCTAGGTTATTTAATATTCTGCATACACCCTTAGTTTTTGCAACTCGAGGCTTGAATTTGTTCTTCTGTTCCTTCAGTTTAAGAAAGCTGAGTGATTTCATTCTTTTTTATTTCCCAACTCCAGCTCTTTACACACATCATTATAATATTCTGCTTTATCTTCCTGTGCCACCCTTTGAAACCTGTTTAGCTCTTTCATATCTTTACTTCTTCCCTTTGCTTTGATTTCTTGGTAGTCCCGTGCAAAAATATCAGTCTCTTCTTACAGCCATCTTGTTCTTTTCTCTTCCTCTATCTTTGTAATGACCTGTAGATTTCTTCACAGATAATGGTCTTGATATGCCCCCACAGCTCAGTTGGTCTTCACTCATTAGTACTCAAGCTCTCATACCTATTCCTAAGATAGTCTTTAAATTCAAGAGTGATAGACTTGAATAGAGTGATAGACTTGACTCTTGTGTATTTGATTTGATTTTCTTTGGCTTCACTTTGATCTTGCATATGGATAGTTGATGATCTGACCAATAATAAGTATCTGGCCTAGTATTTACAGCTGGTAATGAGCCTCTCCAAGAATTTTTCCCAATTTATGCAATCAATCTTGTTCCTGTGTAGGTCATCAGATGTGATCCATATGTAGTCACCATTTACGTTCCCTAAGAAAAGTATTTGCAACGAATGGATCATTGATTGTACAGAATTCTATCAATCTATCTCTAACCTAATTTTTTTCACCAAGTCCATGTTTCCTGACTACTGATCATTATTTATTCCTCATTCCTACTTGTACATTCTAGTCATCCATTATTACTAATATATCTTGGTTGCATATTCAATCAATTTCCTATTACAACAGTTGGTAGAAGTCATCTAGTTCCTCCTCTTTGCTCTAGTTGTTGGTGAATATATTTGAATTATAGTGGCATTAACAGGTCTTCCTTGTATGCATATGGCTATTCTGTCATTCACAATGTTGTATTTCAAGAAGGATTTAGAAATGGTCCCTTTTAAAAAATTTTATACTGGTTTACTTACAAGGTTCTTTTCTAAAAAATACTTATTCTGATTTATTTACAGAGTATTAAATAAATTGTTTTTCACAAAAAATCCTTCCCATTTCCTTCACCCCACTCACCCATCAATTTGTACAACTCTGTGATTAACACCCTACCACACACACTTTGTTTTTCCCATTGGATCTTTCTCATTTCCTTTACCCACCCCTCCATTCACCCATCAAATTGTGCAATCCTGTTATTATCCCCCATCCTCACCCCTCTGCTCTCACCCTCCACCCTTTATATCCTCATAAACATCTTAGTAGTTATCTATTTCTACAATAATGGTCTCAAACAGTGTTTCTCCTTATGAGACTGAGTTAGTTCACTTAGCGTAATGCTCTCCAGTCCCTCTTGAGCTATGTAGTGATTTACAAAATCATTGCTCCTAGTGCTGTAGTATTCCCTCACGTCAATGTAACATAATTTCTCAATCCTTTTGATCATGGTTGGACATTTGAGCTGTTCCATGTTCTTGCAATGGTGAATAATGCTGCTACGGACATCATTGGGGTACAAATCTCTGTTTGTGCCTCAGTTCTCATTTTATTGAGGTATATTCCATGCAATGGAATAGGTGCATTTTACGGAATTGCTATGAGGAAATGTCAAACTAACTTCCAGAAAGGTTGTACAATTTTCAACCCCACCAAATGGTCTTTTTAACTATGAATGTGAGCCCACTTTTCCTCATCTTGTCGTTTCTGGTCCAGTAGATAAAATAATTGTTTTATTAACAATATTCCATGCCAAACCAATTAATTTCACTGATGCCTAGTATGTCAATATTTATGTGTTTCATTTTCTTTAACAATGTACAGTTTTCCTACATTCATACTTCTCACATTCCATGTTCCAATCACTGAGGTCCTTTTGCAACTGTTCATCTGCATTTGTGACTCCCAATACGAAGGTTCAACCCCTGCTGCCATAACTGCAAGTCTAATCTAAGTGTGCTCTGTTGTACGTAGACTTTTCAAAGGAATGAATTTCAGGAGTGTATGGCCAATATTTCTCCTTTGTGTGCTATAATTTTTGCCTCTGCTTTATAGCAATATTTAACAGCCAAGCATTTTTACCCAAAAGAGCAGATGAGTGTATACAGATAACAGATCAGGCGGTATTTCTGAGGTCCGACCACTTTGGCACATACGTTGTGTTGCCACCCTCACCTTGCCCTACCAGCATCCAGTTGAATTCCTTCTCCTTGCCCCACCGGCCTCTCACATTGCCCTGATTCTATTCCACTCTAGCTTGATGGTTCAGGCCTCCCACCAACTCTGTCCACCCATTTCCTCTTCACTTTCAAGCTCACACCAGACTCCAGCACACGCCAGATCTCATCACATTCCAGACTCCAATGGATTGCAGGACCCCAGGGAATGAAAATGCACGGAGATAGCTCTGGCTAATTGGAGATTTTTATATATACATAATGTATATACATGTGTGGAAGGATGTGTTGATGTTATACACTGTCAAGTCAGAATTGACCCATAGTTGACCCTCCAGCAGGTTTTCAGAGGCAGTTAACTGAATGGGAAGAAATTGCCCATATTTCTTCGGCTAATCAGCTGGTGGATTCAAACCATATGACTTAGGGATTTCAGCATAGCTTTTTATCATTAGGTTTTGCATAGATATAAGTGTGAGTATGACTTGCAGGAACCTCAATTTCACATAACAACAACAAAAAAAATGTGTGTGTGTGTGTGTGTGTATTTGTTGTTGTTGCTGTGTCCTCTGAACCTAGCCCTGTCCTGAGCCAATTGCCATGTCTCTGATAGACTTAATGTCATGTTTTCCGGTAACTGAGTCAATCCATCTCATGCTGGGTCTTCCTCTCCTGCACTGTCCCTCTACCCTTCTAAGCATGATGTCCTTTTCCAAGGACTGGTCTTTCTTGGCCAAGTGCCCAAAGTATGTGAAATGGAGCTTCAAAACTTTTACCTCCAGAGAGAAGCTTGATTTCACCCTCTCCAGGAGAGATGTTTGTCCTTCTGGCAGTCCACAGTATGTTTAACACTCTTTTCCAGCACCACAACTGAAAGGAATCAATCTTTCTTGTATTGT
>NW_006399923.1:4338041-4338582 GCF_000299155.1 Elephantulus edwardii | reverse complement strand
GTCAGAACCATCTCAGGAACAGGCTTGAGGCCTTGAACATGAATGAGCGAAGACCAGGTGAGTTGTGGGAGGATATCAAGGGTCTCATCCAGGAAGAGTGCAAAAGATCATGAAAGAAAGACAGAAGAGGAAAAAAAATACCAAAATGGATGTCAGAAGAAACTCTGAATATTGCACTGGAGCACAGAGAAGCCAAAGAAGAAGAAAGAATTCAAGATACTAAAGAGCTGAACAGAAGATTTCAAAAGGCAGCACAGGATGACAAAGTAAAATATTACAATGAAATGTGCAAGGAACTGGAGCCAGAAAATCAAAAGGGCCGAACTCGCTTACTATTTCTTAAGCTCAAGGAACTGAAGAACAATTTCAAACCTCAGGTTGCTATAATCAGGATGTTTTAGGCAGAATAGTAAATGATCCAGGAACTATTAAAAGAAGATGGAAAGCATATACTGAGTCACTATATCGAAAGGAATTGGCAGACACCAAAGAATTTAATGAAACAACATATGAGCAAGAGCCTATGGTGATGAAGGAAGAA
>NW_006399923.1:4330551-4337941 GCF_000299155.1 Elephantulus edwardii | reverse complement strand
ATCAATCCATCTCATCCAGGGTCTTCCTCTCCTGTGCGTTCTTCCACCATTCCAAGAATGATATCCTTCTCCAAGGAACAGTCTTTCCTGACCATGTGCCAAAAATGAGACAGAGAGTTTCAATAGCCTAGCCTCTAAGGAGAAACTTAGTTTCACCCTCTCTAAGACAAACCTATTTGTTTTCTAGGCAGTCCATGTTATGGAGATCTGGTGGCCTAGTGGCAAGAAGCTCTACTGCATTTCTGAAGGCACAAGGTTCAAGACATTTGACTGTGTGGATCACAACTAATTGTGGCTAACCTTGAGAAAAATGGATATCCCAGACATTTTACTGTACTCATGTGAAACCTGTACTGGGACCAGGAAGCAGTAGTCAGAAGAACAGAGCAAAAAAACATTGCATGATTCAGGATCAGGAAGGTTTGTGTCAGGGATCCATCTTATCTCCATAAATTTTTTATCAATACAATATAAAACGTTTTGTATATATAAGTTGCATATATAAATATAAATTGTATATTAGGCTGCCATTTTGCCTCCCTTTCAGATAATTCCCATTCTCCTGGGATTCAATCAGCTTTGTTAACAACCAGCCAGCCTAGGCCAGATGGAACATTTAGGCCCAGATCTGCATTGGAAATGCAGAGCTCCATACAGGGACAGAGTTTGGTTTCAGCTTTAAGATCTGTAATCCGCATAGGGAACCCGGGTACATCATACATGGCTGGAAGCTGAGACTGCTGTCTTGCCTTCCTTTCAGGTAACCCCCATTCTACCAGGATCCCATTGACTTTGTTAACAACCGGTCATCCTAGTCCAGACAGGACATTCAACCATAGATCTGAGTCCAAATAAACAACATTATCATGACAAAACTAAAGGCGACACAGTCCTCACCTCGGAAATTATCATTTTGTAACAGCTCTGTGGTACAAAATGAGGAACAGAGACACTATGCCACAAGACAACAGTCCTGGAGTAGAAGAAGCTCAGGGTCAAGAACCTCTCCCCAGTACTGCCTGAGACAAAAAAACACTTCCTCAACTTACACATGGAAGGTTGTACTTAAATCATTCTGAATGTGAGATTAAAATCAGCATGAGAGATCTGTAGCATAGTGAGGAGAAAGTCATCACAGAAGTGACTTGTGGACTAAGTCATAATATCAAAGGGTTATTAGGGCAGAGCGAGGTGCTGAATGGGATAGAAGGGAGTGCAAATGATGCTTATTTTGAGGGAAAGGAAAGGGACAAGACACATTCAGGGGAGATCACTGCATGTATGGTTATCTCTGAAAGTGGAAGTGTCTTTCATTTTCTCCTTTCACTAACATACTTGTCTGTCAGATGTTTGTCCAAAGCTAAGCCTCCAAAATAAGATAGACTAGAAAGGACAATTTGTCACCCATCTACAAAATATAACAGGTCTTCTAAAACCCCATGTATAAAAGAGCACACCTACAGAGGAATAACAGACATGGCAACTGAGACTGAACGCTCAAATTTGGAACACAGAGAGGGTGGAACAGTTGCAAGCAGAAACTAATGATTGGAACGTGGAATGTGAGAAGCATGAAGGTAGGAAAATTGGATATTGTTAAGAAAGAAATGGACTGGATAAATATTGACATACTAGGTATTTGGGAAATAAAATAAATTTGCCATGAGACATTTTGAATCAGATAATCATATGATCTACTATACTGGAGATGAAAAATTGAGGAAAAAATGAGGTTACTTTTATAGCTAAAAAGGCCATTTCTAGTTCATCTTCAAATACCAGCTTGTAAATGACAGCATAGTATCCATATATACACACATGGAAATGCAGGGGATATCACTATCATTCAAATTTTTGCATCAACAATTAGGGCTAAAGAGGAGGAAATAGATGATTTCTACCAACTTTCGCCGGCAAACACTGTCGAACATGCAGTCAAGATGCATTAATAATGGGTGATTGGAATGCAAAAATTGGGAACTGGGGAGAAGGATTGGTATCCAGAAAACATGGAGTTGGTGGCAGAAATGAGACTGGGGAGAGAATTTTGCAGTAAAGGATTTATTCATAGCAAATACATTTTATAAGAAACATAAAAGCAGCCTATAATACATTGATTTTACCAGAAGGTATTCACAAGAATCAGGTCGATTACATCAATGAGTGAAATCCTTGGACAAATTCAGTAGCAGCAGTGAAAACCAGGCCAGGTGCTGACTGAGAAACAGATCATCAACTACTCACCAGCAAGTTCAAATTAAAGCTAAAGAAGGATCCACGGGAATAAAAATTTGACCTTGAGTCTGTCCCACTTGAATTTAAAAACCAACTCAAAAAAAGGTTTGGGGCCTTTAACACTAAAGAATGAAGATCAGATGATCTATAGGAGGATGTCAAGAATATCATCCACTAAGAATGCAAAAGGCCATTACAAAGACAGAATAAGAAGAAAAGACCAAATTGGATGTTAGAGAGACGATGAATATCACACTAGAGGGCTGAGAAGCCAAACCAAGAGAAGAAATAAAAAGTTGAGGAACTGAATAGACACTTTCAAAGGACAGCATGGGGAAGAAAAAGCAAAGTAGTATTATAATGAAATATTCAAAGAATTGGAGTCCAAAACTAAAAAGGGCCAAACTCACTCAGCATTTCTGAAGGTGAAGGAACTAAAGAACAAATTCAAACCCCAATTGCAATACTTAAGAATGCATGTTGAATGATCCAGGAAGCAGTAAAAGAAGATGGAAGGAGTATACAGAGTCACTGTACCAAAAAGAATTGGCTGATCCAGAAGAATTTCAAGAAACAACATATGATCAAGAGCCTGTGGTGATGAAGAGGATGTTCAAGTTGCTCTGAAGCATTTAACATAGCACTGAAATCCAGGAATTGATGACATATCAATTGACATGTTTTGACAAACAGATGATTCCCTCAATGTGCTCACCTGGTTGTCTTAAGAAATCTGTAGGATGTCTACTTATCCAACTGACTGGATGAGATTAATATTTATTCTTATGCCAAAATAGATGATCCAACAGAGGGTGGAAATTATTAAACAATGCCACTTAAAAGAATCACAAGCAAAATCCTGCTGAAAATTATCTAGAAACGGCAGGAACAGTACATTGACAGAGAACTACCAGAAATACAAGCTGGTTTAACAAGAGGCCATAGCACAACAGACATTTTTGCCAATGTCAGCTAGATTTTGGCAGAAAGCAAAGAGTATTATAGGGGTGTATATCTTTTTTTCATTGATTATGCAAAGACATTTGACTATGTGGATTGCAACAAATTGTGGTTAACCTTGAGGAGAATAGGAATCCCAGAACACTTGATTGTGCTTATGTGAAATCTGTACTTGGACCAGGAAGCAGTCCTCAGAATAGAGAAAGGAAAAATGTTGGAAATAGAAATATCATTTGACCCAGTAAGTCCACTACTGGGAATATACCCTAAAGAAACCAGAAGTGCCACCCAAGCATATATATGCACATTTACGGTTATTATTGCACTGTTCACAATAGCATAGAGCTGGAAACAACCCAAGCGCCCATAAAGAAAGGAATGGATAGAGAAGCTCTGGAATATTCACACAATGGAATACTATGCAGCATTGAAAAACAAGGAACTCATGAAATATTATGCAAAATAGATGACCCTGGAGGACATTATGCTGAGTGAAATATCTCAGTTACAAAAGGACAAATATTTCATAGAGCCACTGTTGTAAAATGGGACTGAGATCAGGGTTGAGGGAAGGCAGAGAAGAAGGGGAGAAATGATGCATACTACATTGCAACAGATGAGGGAGAAAACTGTTTAAAAAGGATATATGATTCTGTATTATTGTCATAACAGAAGTCCAAAATTAAGGCTGCACAGTGGAGTGGACTTGAGGGGAGAGATTACATAAAAATGAGAGTTCTTTTACTTTTCAAGGAAAATAGTCAGTCGGGAGGAAGGAGGTGGACAGGGAGAAAAATGCATCAGTGAATGACTGGAAACCCTAAGTCTCTATAAACTTTCATTAAAATTCATTTTAAAAGAGTAGGTGGAAATCATCTATTTCCTATCCTTTTTTTTCTGATTACTGGTGTACATGTTTGAATGGTGGTGGTATGGACAGAACTTCCCTGTATGTGTATGGATGTAATCCTGTCACTCACAACATTGAATTTCAAGATGGATCTAGAAATTGTCCTTTTCGCTATGTATGTGACTCCATTTTTCCTCATTTTTTTTTTCATTTCTGGCAGAGTAGAGCACATGCTTGTCTTATTCAAAATATCTCATACCTATCCACTTCATTTTGCCAAAGCCTAGTATGCCAATATTTATGTGTTCTATTTCTCTCTTAACAATGTTCAATTTTGCTGCATTCATATTACTCACACTCCACGTTCCAATAATGAATGTCCCTTGTAACTCTTCCTGCTTCTTTGTGTTTGCCAAGAGGAGAGTTCATCCTCAGGTTCCCTATCTCTTAGTTTAATTAAAGTGTGCTCAATTGCCCATGGGCTTTTCGAAGTCCTGCTGTTTTGGAAGTGGATGGCCAATCCTTCTCCCTAGTATGCCTTAGTTTAGATGTTCGGCTAGCTAAGTGTAATATTATCAACAGAAATTAAAAAAGCCAAATAACTAAACCAAGACTCTAATTTGTCTTATGTTATTTAAATTGTCTTCAGATCCAAAGGGCAACTCTTTCAAGGCACATAAATGGAAAGGAGGAATATTTATTGTTAGACCAGGATGACGGCAATAGAAAAGCTTTAATGTGTTCTTCTCTGTTCTGAGTGGCTTCATTGATCAGGTTACAAACTACATGCAGATGTACATCTATGTGTCCCCTTCTCTATTTGATGACATTAACCAAGCTACTAGAATGATGTTTAAAGTATCTGGAGATGAGAAGGAGGTGTTCTTAAAACTTTACAGTAATACTCGTATTTTCATACTGTGAATCAGAATTGATTATTGTAGTCTATGATTAAAACTTCCCAATAATCATCAGTCATTGTTTCAGAAAAAAGTGCTGTAACAGTTGGTGTAAAAACAATGGCTTTATCTTGAAACAATAAAGGGTTCCTGTGACTAACTTGTCATAGGTAATTGTCAAGCTGTGAATCAGTTTCAAAGGTGATGGCAGAGGATTAGGATCAGGCACAGAGTAAAGAGAAACCTGTAGGAAGTACGCATATCTACCCATTTTTAAATCAATTATTTATTCCAGTAAATTGGAGGGGTGGAGGAACAGATCTTCTACAAAGAAAAAGAATGTAATGCCTATGGTAAGTTAAAATAACTATGCAAATATAGATGCACAAAGATAGACACTCTATGATGAGGTCATATTTTCTCTTTCCTAAACCGGAGTTATACAGTATCATAATCCAAAATCCTTTATTACCATACAAAAAAAATGGGTAGCATAATAACAGTAATTTTCTGCCTTGTTTATCCAGAAAATTAAAGAAATTGTAGAAATTTCTAAAATCTATTAAAATATTACCTAAAATTATTGCTACTATTGTAATTGCATTGCTAGTGAGTAGAGAAACTATTCAACTTGAAAAGATTTGATAGACTTAGTGATGAGGAAACACTCATTTTTTGCTGTTAGGTGCCATCAAGTCGAGTATAAGTCATAGAAATCCTATAAACAAAAGATCTGAAACCAGTCCTGTCCATCATCCTCACCCTTCCTGTCACACAAGAGCCCATTGCAGCAGTCACAGTGTCAATCCACCTGGTCCAAGGTCGTCTTCTCCTTCGCTGACCCTCCACCCTTCTCAGCATTATGTTCTTCCCCAAGGAACAGCCCTTCCTAGCAACACGCCCAATATATGAAAGGTTTTGTGTCATCATTCTTGCCTCCAAAGAGCACTCTGTTGCACTTTCTCTGAGACTTATCAGTGTCATTGTTGCTAGGTGCTGTAAATAGAGACGACATGAGCAACAGATTTAAGCCCTATCCTATTCTGTGCCATCCTCACAAGCTCTGACATACTTAAGCACATTGTTGTAATCATTGTCCTCATCTTGAATGATGGCCAATCTACATTCTACCTCTAATTATAGATCTGTCTGTGTTCCTTTATTGTTCATAGGTTTTCAGAGGCCTGCTATTTCAGCAAAGGATGGCAAATCTTGCTTCTTTGTCTAACTTAATCCAAAATTAGTAGGTAAAAAATAAAAACTGTCCAGTTACTGTAATAAACATATCAGATTATTATTTGTCCTAAACTTGAGTATCATCGATATATTCCTTTATTAATTAATTATGCATACCAGGTAAAAGTAAAATATTTCAATTTAACATATACACGTCATTGTAGGTACAAAGAGATATTTATTCCAATTGTATTTCCCATTCAGTTGTAGAGGTTGAAAAATCCCAAAATTCAAGAATTTTATATTCTCCTGAAGACTCTTCTTGACTTATATGATTAGTAGAGTTGATAAATTACACATCAGAAGGTTGAACAGCAGGCTACTAGCTCATGAGACTGAGGCACCCAGCAAATCCAAGAATCTGTCAGTCAATTGGCAGGTGCTTGGCACTTGTCCCTACCCTACCCCCCTAAAAAAAGGATTGCAAGTTAGGTGAAGGACAGAGATACAGTAAGTTTTAACAACAAACATGATAATGAACACAGAACACTCTGATTCAAGAAAACTCAATTTTCAACCAATTAATTTTTCACAACAAGTCACAAAATGGAAGATGACTACCAAACCACTAAGAATCATGACCTAGTCAAACAAACCCGTAATCATAGGAGTATACTTCTTGTATACATCTTCTTCTTGTTGTTACATGCTGTCAAGTCGCCTGTAACTCATACCAACTCTATGCACATTAGCTCTGCAACCTACCCTATCCTGAGCCAATCTCTTGGTTTCTAACAGACCTAATCCCATTGCTCTAGTCACTGAGTCAATTCATCTCCTTTTGAGTCTTCCTTTCCTGTGCTGTCCCTCCATCCTTCTAAGCATTGATTTCCTTCTCCAAGGACTGGTCCCTCCTGCATATGTGTTCAAAGTATGTTAGAGCCTCAAAAGGAGCTTTAAGGCAGCAACTTGGTTTCACACTCTTGAGGACAGATCTTGTTATCTTGGCAGCCTACAATATGTTCAGTAATCTTTTCCAGCAGCACAATTCAAAGATATCAATCCTTCTTCCATTATCCTTAGTTATTGTCCAGCTCTTGAATGCATAAAGTAATTTCATAGGCCATGGCCTGGATCAGGCACACTTTTGGTCTCTAGTCTGACGTCATTGCTCTTCAGTACTCTGGAAAAGTTTCTAACAGCAGGCTTTCCCAATGCAATTTGTCTTTTTATTTCCTGACTGCTGGCGCCAAGAGTGTTGATTGTAGAA
>NW_006399923.1:4319515-4324761 GCF_000299155.1 Elephantulus edwardii | reverse complement strand
CTTTTAAACGGTTTTCTCCCTCATTTGTTTCAATGCAGTATACATTATTTATCCTCTCTTTCTTATGTTCCCCCAGCCCCAATGTCAGACCCATTTTACTACAGTGGCACTACGTGGTATTTGTCCTTTTGTGACTGAGATATTTCACTCAGCATAATGTCCTCCAGCGTCACCCATTTTGCATAGTATTTCATGAATTCCTTGTTTTTCAATGTAGTGTAATATTCCATTATGTGGATACACCACAGCTTTGCTATCCATTCCTTTGTTGATGCTCACTTGGGTTGTTTCCAACTCTTTGCAATTGTGAATAAAGTGACAATAAATATCATCTTTTTAATAGATGTTTAAAAGGGTCAAGGACTTTCCTCCAGAGCTGATTGACAGAAAGAAAAATTCTCCACTAGAGGCCTGAATTCAGAAACGTAGCTGCTTAAACTAACTAGACTGGATACCGATTAAGAAAACTCACTTAGTTGTGTGCTGTTGAATCTGAACTGACCCATAGCTGACTCTCTAGTGGACTTTGAGAGGCAGTAAATATCATGATTCTTGCACAGCGCAACTGGTGAATTCAAACCATATGCCTTTGAGACTGCAGTACAACTTCTTACCTCTAGACTACCATTTGCAAATTACTTAGTTCAGTATTGTACAGAGAAACAGTAATAATGATAGTATGTTGATTACTATTGTTTCAGAAGATCAAGGATGGTAATCTGCAGCATATATTAAAGCTGAATATCAAGTAATGAAGACTGTCACCACTGGGACAATTGGCAGCATCATGAAGAGATTGAGATTGCTAGCATTTTTAGCTTGCTTGTTTCCACAATCAAACCTCTTAGCACCAGCAATCAGGAAATCAAAAGATTAATTGTATTAGGAAAAGCTGCTGCCATGGATCGCTCCAAAGTGCTAAAGGCAAAAATGACAGACTAGAGACTAAGATGCAACCGATCAAGGTCATGTTCTTGCAGTTACCTATTATTCATCAGAAAGTTGAACAATGATCAAAGAGGACAAAAGAAGAATTAATGCCTTAGAGTTATAGTGCTGGAGAAGAGTACTTAACATATCATGGAGTCCAAAAAGGAGTAACAGATATGTTTTCGTGAGGGCAACACCAAGCTGCTCCTTGGAGATAAGGATTTTGAGGATTGATCTCACATACGTTGGGCATGTTGCCAGGATGGACTAGTCCTTGGAGAATGACATCATGCTTGGAAGGGTGGAGGGACAGCGCAGGAAAGGAAAGGTCAGATGAGATGGATTGACACTGGTGTAACAAGGATATATGTGTCAGAGAGAATGAGACTGGACCAGAACAGAGCAGGATTCAGAGATATTGTGCATAGAGTGGCTATGAGTCATGGTTTACCTTACAACACATAAAAATGGCAATTTAAATTGTATATTAAGAACCACTATTTGGTAATGATCTATGTTTAAAAATAAAGACAGTGCTGGCTTTCCTCAGCACATATACTAAAATTGGAATGAAACAGAGAAGATTTAGCATGGTCCCTGTGCAAAGATGACACACACGTTCATGAAGCATTCCATATTCCCAAGAAAGTGTTAGGGTAGCAAATAAGGTGCCATGTGAAACACAACTTTTGATTTGTTCCTGAGAGGTTTGTTTAATATGCTAAAGGGAAAAATATAATTCATGAGGTTTTTATATAAAAATACTTTTACATCTGGACATATGCCAGTGAGCAGGGTAGATACAATTTATTCTTTAGGAATTTGAGGTTTAAATATTTTTTCAGGTGATTATGAAATTTGGAGATAGCTGTCTGACCAATGAATTGGAAAAGGTCTACATTTGTTCCCATTCCCAAGAAGGGTGACCCAACCGAGTGGATACTATCAAACAATAGCATTGATATCACATGAAAGCAAAATATTTCTGAAGATCATTCAAAGATGGTTAGAACAACACAAATATAGGAAACTGGCAGAAGTTCAAGTAGGATTTAGAAGAGGCCTTGGCACCAGGGCTCTCATCGCTTATGTCAGATGGATCCTGACTCTAAGTAAGGAATGCCAGTAGAATGTTTATTTGTACTTTATTGACTATGAAAAGACATTTGTGTGGATTATTACAAGTTGTGGCTGACAAAGAGAGGAATAGGAATCCCAGAGCGCTCAATTGTGTTATGTGGAAACTATACCTGGACCAGGAGGCTGTGTAAAAACAGATCAGGGGAACACGGCATGGTTTACAATGGAAAAGTGAATATGCCATGTTTATATTATCTCTTTCTACCTATTCCTGTCAAACATTCTTCTAGGTGGTATAGCACTGGTCTGTGCATTGTTGTTCAGAGGTAACTCATGGTTGCTGTGATGCTGAAGCCCGTGACAGTGATGTGCCAATCATGGTAATGGGCACCCATGGTGGACAGTGTTGGCTGGAGCTTTCCCACTAAATCAAGCCTGGAAGCAGGAGCAGCATCCACTTCCAAAACGGCTTGCCTCTGGAAACTCTATGTACGAACAGTGCTCAGGCCGTTCGTTCATAGGGTCGCTATGAGTCGTCTATGACTTGACAGCATCAAACAACAACAACAACAACCTATTTAATCTGTATGCTGATCAAATTACACTAGAAGCTGGTCTCCATGAGGAAAAGTGTGGTTTATGGATTGGAAGGAGACTCATAAATCAACTGTGTTATGCAGATGACACAACCTTGCTTACTGAAAGTGCAACTTGAGGTAATTGTTGCAGAAGAATGAAGTCTTCAGTATGATTACACCGGAATGTCAAGAAGACAAAGATTCTTAGCACTGTAGTGATAGGCAGCATAATGATGGATGGAGGGGAGATTGAAACTGTCAACAACCTCATCTTTCTTGGATTCACAATTAACACCCTTGATACCAGCAGTCAAGAAACAAAAAGACACATTGCACAGGGAGAATCTGCAGTTAGGGACCTCTGAAATTTATTGAGGAGTAATGATGTCAATTTGAGGACTAAGGTACATCTGTTTCTGGCCATGGTCTTTTGATTACTTGCTACGCATCTGAGAGTTGGGCAACGAATAAGGATGACAGAATAAGAATTGTTGCCTTTGATCTGTGACATTGAAGAAGAGCAATCAGCATGCCATGGACAGCCAAGCAAACACACAGATATGTCTTGGAGAGGATACAGCCTGAGCAGTCACTGGAGGCAAGTATGATGAGGCTTCACCTCACAGACTTGGGCATGCTGCTGGGAGGTGCTGTTTCTTAGAGAAAGACATGATGCTGGGAAGGGTACAGGATTTGTGAGCGAAAAGCCCTCAATCAGGTGGATTGACATGGTGACTGTTGCAGTGGACTCTTCTCTGTTAGAACGGATCAGGATGGCACAGGGTATAAAAGAGGTAAGATCTTTCGTTCATAGGGACTCTGTGAGTTGTACTTGGCTCAATGGCACCTAACATCAACAACAACAATCTTCAACTCTTTGAGAAAACTTTATCGCTCTATTAAATCATTATGTGGTCCATGTTTAAAATTCTCTACACGTTCCTATGTATACATGCTTAACATTCTGGTCAGATTATGATGTAATTTAGGTGTTCAAGTTAAATGTCAATAAAAGGACAAGTTCACTGTACTAAAAAATTTCTGATATGCTGTTTAAATAAATAGCTTTTTATTTTTACTTTTTAAAATTTTAGTTATTGCCATTTTATATGCAACCTTGAACTGAAGTTAATGAACTGATTTGTCAAATATATTGTTCCCTTTAATAGAATTCAAAGTTTATTACCTGGAAAAATACCAAGCCAAAACCCAAGCATTGTATCATGTCAGTTCCAACTCATGAAGCCTTCCATTGTTTTTCCAAGGCTGTAAATGTTTATGGGAAGACAATGCCCATATTGTTCCCACACAGCAGCCAGTAGATTCAGACTGCCATCCTTTTGGTTAGCAACCCGACAATATGGTACCCTATGGTACTAGGGCTCCTTGGAAATATTAGCACAGGAAAATGCTTACATCCTATCTAACTCATTCATGTTCCTAACAAAAGTTATTTTATAACAATTTATCTACCATAAGAAGATTCTTTTTCCAAAGAAAATTCTGCATACAAAAAAACTAGTGGTCCCTGGCTACCACTGCTGACCACTTTGGAAAAGATCATAGTAGAAGATACCAGATAGAATGGGAGAAGAGTGTGGAACAAAACTCAGGCATAGGAAAAAGATCAGGCCTACTGGCCAGAGGAGAGATTGGTCGAAGTGCTGAGATGTGTGGCCCTTAATTACTCATTAAGCCAAACACTGAAATTAGTTCCATGATGCAACAATAGGCCTTTGAGGTGATTGGTAATGCCTAGAATGACATACTCCCTAGAGCTGTCAGCCATACAGATGAAAAGGGCAGCATTTACCCAGAGATAAACAAAGGGATAGTAATTAAAGGTTAGTAGGAGCAGAAATTAATGAAGAAATTGGGAAGAGCACCATTACAATATGGAGACTGCAATCAATATAAAACAAGGTGTATAAATTAATAAAAAGAAAAAGCTGTTTGGTCTGTTAAAGTTTCACTTAAATCATAATAAAATGTTTGAGGTGGAGGAAAGAAAGAAAGTAAATACATATGTATAATTCTTAATGCATATTTTGGAACTGGCATTAATACTTCAAGTTCAAACTCACAGAATACAGTCTAAAACATAACTTTAAAGATGGAATAGAGCCTCCAGAGACAAGAAAAGTGCAGTATCTTTGAACGTTACATCAGCACATGACCTTTGGTTAACATCTTGTCCGAGGTTGTTCGCTTCTAGGCATTATGAACCATTGAGAACATGATTGTCTCTTTTCCATTCATAAAAGATTTTGAGGAAAGTATTTTTCTGTTTGTCTGAGTTAACCTTTCTCCTCCCCTGGCTGCAGTATATAAGCAATTCAAAACCTTTGAAACTAAAAATTTCAACCAATCTTTTATCCATATTCTGTGTGAATATGTGCATGTTTCCCCAAATGTATTTATTTATTTTTACTTTTTTATTGGTTGATGTAGAGAGCTGATAAGTGAAGATAGCATAGAAAAATAAGTAATAGAAATAATACTTTCAATTTGGAGGTACACTAAGAATGTAGAAGCTTTTCCTCTTTAATAAAGTTGATACTGACGCACTCAAACAACAAATCATAATGATCAGTATTTAAATGCTGAGGTAGATTTTCATGTTAATATTTGTACATTCTGATTACTTTGAAACAATTC
>NW_006399923.1:4316595-4319415 GCF_000299155.1 Elephantulus edwardii | reverse complement strand
CAAGTATAGGTTTCACATGAGCACAATGAAGTGTTCTTGAATTCCCATTTTTCCTAAGGTTAGTCTTTGTTGTGATATGTTGTGATTCACACAGTCAAATGCATAATCTAGAAAAAAACACAAATGTGAAATAATACTTGCAACTATTATGATAAAAATGGCATGCATACAATTGAAAATTAGACTGGTTTGTTTCTATTTCATAATGATTGACAGGAAGAAGGTTAGGAAGCTCTGGTGGTGTAGTGGAAAGAAGCTGCGCTGCAATACTGAAGGCATGTGGTTTTAATCCCACCAGCTGCTTGCCAAGGGAAGGATGTACAATATCTTCTCTTGTAATTCACTACCTCTGAAAATCCACCAGAGGGTGAACTATTGGTTGGTTCCAACTCTACGGTCGACTATAACAATAGGAAAAAGGATGGAAGAAAACACCAACAAACCAACACACACACACAAACTCAAACTCACACACACACACACACACACACTCTTATATGAGAGGTATTAGATGATACAATAATTATAGCTTTTAATTCATATAACATGATTATAGCTTCTATTTAAGATTTCCTTCTTCTTTCATCAACCTTTTCATATTCTTTTTGCCATCAGCAACTAGTTCTCATTTCCAGCACAATGAACAACCCAGTACACTTTTGTGAGTTTTGCCACTCTTTGTGTTTTTCATTGTTGGCTTTGTGTTGTGGGTTGTGTTTGTTTTGTTTGTTGTTGGTTTTTTTTTCACCCATCCTTTCAACATCATATTTCAGTAATGTCTCAGAAGAAAAGGAATTCCAGTGATGACATAACACACTTCCAAATTGTGATTGTAGAACCACTTCTTACTTCCCAAAATATATATTTTCTTTCTCAGTTTTCTCATCATAAAGGACAGCATATAAAGCCATAAGTAAAAACTCTAGAAAGGAAACATATGAGGAGTTAGTACCATAGGCATTTGGAGCATTTTATCATGTAACTTATTCTTCCAGGTGTTCCTCAAGCTCAATTTTGTATATGTTGTTGTTGTTGTTGTTATGTGTTGTCGAGTCGCTTGTGACTCATAGCAAACCTGTGTACAACAGCCCTAAACTCTGCTCTGTCCTGTGCCAATCACACTGTCTCTGAACTCCCATCCCGATTACCCCAGTCACTGAATCAATCCACCTCATAGAGGGCCTTCCTCTCCTGCACTGTCCCTCCACCTTCCATTTGATAATACAGCTGCGCTCTGCACATCCAATTTATATGACTACGTAGGTCAAACAACTTCCAGTTCAAAATGGGAAACTGATATCATACTGTGAATTTATGGTCCATGGATAGGCGTTCAATCTATACTGAAACCAGAGATTTATCCTCAAATCCTACATACAAAGTCCATTCTATAATGCAAACATATGGTAAAAGTGTCCAAAAACCAACGCCATCTGTCACTTAAAACATCATTTCCTCATCCAGATAATATAACTCAAGTGAGAAAATGCCTTGTCCAACAGCTGAATCTGTGCAGGACTTCTATCATTCTTGGTCCCTGACCAAACAAGCAGTTCTTCAAGTCACTTAGAAAATAGACTGATATAGTACATCAAAGTTAGAGATGTGCTTCTTGTAGTCTAAAGGGGTCTATATTGTGCCTAATATATAGTTGTAGGAAAGGGCTGATGTAACAATTTAACCTTTACTTAACTCAACATGACCCACATCACTGGAAATTTCACAGACATGGAAGGTGCTTGAATTTGGCTTGAATTATTTCCACACCTTCGACCAAGCAAATGTTTCACTACAAGGTCTAGCATCATTGAGACTTCTTTTCTAGGTCCATTGTTTCCAATGTTTTGGAACAGTGTGACATCTTGTGAAAATGAAAGGTGATAAATGTCTGTCCTTAAGGGCTAAATTATCATAGTCATAGACAGATTACTTACATAGGATATTAAAGGTGTATATTTAGTCTTGACAGCTGAAGGCAAACTGCTCCCAATTGTCCTCTGAAACATATATGAGAAAAGTCCACTGGGCTGATCTATAACTGCTTACTAGTTACTAGGATATGAATTAATTTATTTAAGTCATTTAACCATATCTTGAACAGCAACAGCAACTGGACTCATGCCCAGTTAAATTTTTAATAGTCCACTGCCTTTATACAGGATTCATCTGTTTATGAGCACAAGCCCAGTAAGAAAGTTAAGTGGGACTGTGATGAGAATGATGATCTATGTATGCGTCCTCTTCAGTCACGATGGTGGCAGGAGTCCATGCAATCCTGCCTTAAATAAAATGTTACTTTTAGTTAACATTCTTGTGACTTTTATTAAATTTTAGTTTAATATTTTTCTAGGTGAAGACAGTTCAAATGGCTTTCACCTTAGCTTTTCTAGTAATAATAACCCTCACTCCAAATGCCAGGGAGCTCTGGTGGGTAATGAGTTGGGCTTGAACCAACTTGAAACACTAATTAGTTCCAATTTTCTCATTTTACAAGTAGAGACATGAAAGTATATGATGATTTTTTACCTAACTCCAGAATATTGCATCAGTTATAAATCAAGAAACCCTGAAAATTATTGTTTCGGTAGTAATAATAAAAACAACAACAACAACAACAACAAAAACACGCACACACTCATTACTGTCAAGTACAAAACTGACACATAGCTGACTCTATGTGGGGCTTTCAAGAGGTTGCACATTCAGATAGAAGAAACTTATCTTCTTTAATCAAAATGCTGCAGATGGATTTAAATTGTCAAATAGGCAACATCTTTAGATTAGCAGCACAGCTTTCATCAGACACTGACTGTTATCAGA
>NW_006399923.1:4293089-4308470 GCF_000299155.1 Elephantulus edwardii | reverse complement strand
TTGTTTTGCAATCCCTCCCCCCACAGAGGTTGATTCTTCTTTAAATTTTTAAAATATTATATGAAGGCATATCTCTATAAAGTCATTTTGTTCCTGTTTTGGTTATTAGATGCCATCAATAGCGACCATACGAACTGTGGATCTGTTTCTTGTCCTATTCCATGCCCTAACTAAAAAGTTAATGGTTAACATTTATTAGTCACTCTTAAGCAAAAAAAAAAAAAAAAGTTAAAAAGACCAATAATCCTATGGAACATTTCCACTCCGTTTTCTTGGGTGTCCATAAATCAAAATAAACCTGAAATCAGAGGAGTAAGTTTAACATTTTGTGGAAAATTTCAGATAGCAGATTTTACAAATACTACACCAATTGCTGGAGGTGGGGGGGGGCGGTTAATACAGACTTACAGAAATTATTTCTAGAAAATTTAAATAATAATAAATTGAATTATTAATGTGGTTTTTTTTTTAATATTGCATTAGTTTGAAACACATTTGTTAGCATGCCTGTTCCTCAGATATTCATTCTTGATAATGACTGTCGCATTAAAAGACACATGGAAAAAAGCTGTACCTTTTCTGTAGGTGTTTCTTCTTTTATAAAGATGGGGGGAAACAGGACAGAAGAGTATTATAATGCTGAGTGGCAGAATAAGGCACAATAGCTTTCAAGTGAGTATTGTAGCCCACAGGGAGACTAAATGCTTTAGGATGTATTTATATTGACAAAGGAGTTGTTCATTGTAGTGTTTAGAAGGAAATTTCTGCCATGACCCACATAAGAAATTACTGTCGACTGACCTCATTGAAGAGAAAAATCTAGTAAAGTACATCCAGTTGAGCTGATGTAGTAGAGATTCTTTTAACACAAAAACACTCCTGGAGGGCCCTGATTATACCACATCTTATTTCCTATATAACTAAAACACTCGATAAAAAAAAATAAATAAATAAAAATTTATCTTCTTGATCCTAGAGCTTTTATTACAAGGTAGAAAAGAAGAGGCTGCGTTACTAGAGGGTGGCATGTTGTTTTCTGAAAAGGTTAGATTGTTAAATAAAAGAAAGATCTCCCACAAAGCAGAAGATAATCTGCTGTTTATGTTGCTACACATTCAGCAGGCAGCTTGCATTAACAAGGAGGAGGTTTCGTTTCATTCCTTTTTCTTATTGTGTTCTCTTTCCTAAAGTCAATCATCTCACGCCAATTCTTCAATTGCACATTTTATTCAGAACACATATTAAATGTTTACTGTTTAATACAGACAAAACAGAGCTTTCTTTGTGTTACACTTACATTGGTTCTTCTAGATAGCAGTTGACTTTAAATTGTAATGGTTTTTCTTACAATGTTCTGCTTGTTGTCTAACTCAGAGTTCTCTAGACAGAAACAGGGAGAGAGACTTTTTACACACATAAGCACATGCACACACCAACCTCATGACAAAACAATTTGCTTCAGGAAGTTGTGGAATCTGTCAAGTTCAAGCTTTGTAGGTCATTTGACTGGTTTGGGACTCTTTCAGTATTAAAACGCAAAGTCTGAAAGTATGTTAAAGTGTTCTCGAGGGAAAAATATGTCTGTGTGCAGTATGGAATTGAAAAACTTTAATTCTGAGGGCTGTGATTGATTGAGATCAGGACAGACTAAGGAGGATAATCTGCTTTAGGTCAATTTATATTACTTTTTATAGGAGAGATGTTCTAGTGTTTTACCAAAAAACAGTGTGTAGTAGCTTTGACAAAGTAACACACGTCAAACTGCACTCTTGGTCAATTTACACCCATACTGATCTCCTTATTTTATTTTTAGTTTTGGGATTTTTTTTGCCTCTTTTGTAAGAAGCTATATCTTTCCCTTTTATCACTAATGCGTTGAAACAGATGAAAGAACTGTTTCAAATATATATATATGATTCTGCATTATTTGCAAGACGATAGTCCAGAATAAAAGTTGCATAGAAAAGTGGACTTGAAAGGGTGGAAGATGTTATAAAACAATGGTACATTCACACAATGGAATACTATGTAGCACATAGGAGCAATAAATAACTTTGTAAATTATTACCTAACTAGGAAGGGACTGGAGAGCATTAGGCTGAGTGAATAACTCAGTCCCACAAGAATAAATACTGCATAAGATCTTACTGTAGAATGAGTATAAGGATCCAGGAGGGGTGGGAGAGGGTGGAAGCAGAGGGATGTGGCTGTACAGGGGGAAGAGAGGATTAATCATTGGGTTGTACAATTTGATGGGTGGGAGGGTGAGGGAAATAGAAAGAGTTTGTTCAAATTTGTATTAGAATTTTGTAAATAAACTAATGAAAATTAAAACAATAAAGCAGAAAAGAAATATTTTTTAAAAAGGGAAGTGGGTGTAGGGAGGATAAAGTGTAACAATGAATGAGTGAAAAATTCAAGTTTCTGTAAACTTTAATTAAAATCACAATAAAAACACTATTAAAAGTAAACACATGTATTTTTTTGAATAATAAAATTAAATCTTTAACATGACACAACTAATATGCATGTAATAAAAATACTTTGATCTGTTTATGAAAAGGATTAAAAATTGAATTACTTTTACATTTTGACATAAGGGATCCCTATTGGCTTATCATAGGGAGTTGCACTGCCAACCCAAAGGCGACAATATTCTGTTGGTTTGAATTAATAAGCACGCCAGGGGAAAATATGGCAATCACTTCCTGTACAATAAAAACAAAACAAACAACAATAAAACCACTCCAAAAACCCACTGTAGGTCCTCTGTAAGTAGATCCCAACTTAAGGGAAGTGAGTGTGTGATTCATGATAGAGAAATAATCAAATAATGTTGCGATGACTGTGAGGTGCCACTGAGTTAACTACAACTGATCTTATTAACACTATTCCTGATGTGCTTAAGTTCTTTGTTATAATCATGGTGTCCATCTGCCCTGTGGAGGGTCTTTTCTCTCTTCAACCTTTCATCTTTCCCAACACAATGTCTTCTTCCAAGAACAAGCCCTGCTTGACAATACAGTAAAAGTTTGTGAGACAAAAATTTTTCCACCTTCCTTCTAACATCATTCTAGTTGCACTTTTTCCAAGATAGACTTTTTTGCTCTTTTGTAAAGCCATGGAGACTATTCAATACCCTTCTCCAATCACACAATTCAAAAGTGTTGTTTCTTCTTCTAACATCCTTATTCATTGTCCAACCTTCAAATGCAGAGGATGTAATTGAAAAGACTATAGCTTCAGTCAGGTGCATCTTAGTTTTGAAACTGACACACTTGATCTATAGGACATTGGAGAGATTCTTGAAAGCAGATTTTCCTAAGGCAACATGTGTTTTGATTTCTTGACTGCCATTACCACGGGTATTGATTGTGGATCTAAGTCAAATTAAATCATTGATAATGTCAATCTTTTATCCATCTATCATGAGATTGTCTATTGGTTCAGAGATGATGATTTTTGTTTTCTTGATGTTGTTGTGTAACGTAGAGTTGGAACCAACCCATAGCTGACCTTCTGCTGGGTTTTCAGAGGCAGGAGGAGATTAATAGCACAGAAAGAGATTGTGGAGCAACTGATAGCCTCGAACAGAGTGCCTTTAGAATTGCGGTGCAACTTCGTGCCATGAGGCCACTAGAACTCCCTGTTCGTTATCTTGATAATGAAATGCAATCCATATTTAATGCTGTATTCTTTGATCTTTTTTGTAGCAAATGTTCTAAATCTTTAATATTAGCAGGAAAGGTTGTATTACCTGAAACACATTTTGATGAGTTTTCTTCAAATTCTGATATCACATTCAGCCAATTCTGATGTCACATTAAGCTTTTGGAATGATTTGCTCAGCATACAGAATGATAGATATAGAGAAATGATACACCCTGACACCCACTTTCCTGATTATATATACCATGAAGAATTTCCTTGCACTCTTCTTTGTGTATGTATAGGTTTTGCATGAACATAATTGAGTTATTTTCAATGCCAACCATAATTTGCAATGACATTTGCAGTTAAATGCATTTGCCTATTCAATAAAACACAAATACACATCTTTCTGTATTTTCTGCTCTCAGTTTAGACCCATCTGACATTAGCAATGATGCTAATTGCTACAGTCTCTGCTGACTTCAAGTTGAATCTCTAATAGTATTCTGTCAATGTACTCTCACAGGCAAAATTTTAATAATCTTCAGCAAAATTTAAATTGCTGTGATATTAATGATATTTTCCATAATTTCCAAGTTTTATTGGCTCACCTCTTTTGATAGAACAAATATTGATCCTTTCCAGTCAACTGATCAGGTAGATTGCTGCCTTCCAAATTGCTTGGCATAATCTAATGAACATGTCCAGGCTGTATCTGTTCTCAAAAAAAGTACCCTTCTATTCCATTATTCCTAAGCCCTCATTTTATTCCAGTGACTTAAGTACAGCATGAATTTGTTCTTTTTATACGATTGGTTCTTGATCATATGCTATTTCCTAAATAGTTCCCTGTCAACCTTTTTTTTTTTTTAGTACAGTGACTCTTTGGTATTCCTTCCATGTTCTTTTGGTGCTTTTTGCATCAGCTACAATTTTGTTTTTTAGTTTCTTCAGTATCACAAATTAAGACTTAAGTTTGTTTTACAGTTCTTTGAACTTTAGAAATTCAGAGTGTGTTTTACCACTTCTGTTTTATAACTTCAGCTTTTTATATTATTTTACTTTGTCCTCTTGAATTGTCTTTTGAGATTTTCTATCATTCTTTTCTATCAACAATGCTTTCCTTGTATTCATTTCTCTACATTCTAGTGAAATTTTGAGTCTCTTCTGATATTTAAATTTATCTTTTCTTTCCCTTATCTTTTTAATGACATCTTATTCTCTTCAGATATGATATCTTTGATTTCATCACATAGTTCACAAGATTTTTTATCATTACTGTTAGAGTAACAAATCTACTGTTGAGATGGTTTCTGAATTCAGGTAGCATAAACTGAAGTTCATATATTATTCTGGTGGATATGTTTTAATTTTCTTCAACTTCAATTTCAATTGGCATATGTGTTGTTTTATTGCCCTACCAAGTACTTACAATATAATGTTGTTGGGAGTGGTTAAATTGGGTATCCTTGTCTGTCCCCTGTTTGCAAACAATATGAGGTTAGTTTCTCAGTTCAGAATGATACTGTCTTTTGGTTTTGTATATATATTTTCCCTATGTTGAGGAAATTAACTTCTATACTTATTTGCTGAGTGTTTTAATCAGAAAGGTTTGTTGGATTTTGTTGCATTTCTTTTCTGCATCAATTTCTAGGTTTATGTTATTTGGTTCTTCATATTTGCTTTGTTAATGTGATAAAATATGTTTATTGTTTTTCCTTAAGTTGAACCTTTCTTGCATATTGCCTATGAATCCCACTGGATCATGATAATGATTTTTTTAATGTGCTATTGGATTCTATTGAATTCCAGTATATTGTTAAGTTTTTTTGCTACTATATTCATGACACATATTGGTCTGTAGTTTTGTTTATTGAGAATATCTTTGCCTAGTTTTGTTATTACAGCTAAGCTTGTTTCATAGAATGGGTCAGAGTGTTCTTTTTCTGTTTGTTTTTTTTTAATAGTTTAACTAGAATTGCTGCTAGATATTCTCTAAATGTTTGATAGAATTCAACTGTGAAGTTATCTGGTGTAGGGTTTTTGGGTTTGTTATTGTTGTTTGTTGCGTTCCCCCCCAAGTGTGTGAGTGTGTGTGTGTGTGTGTGTGTGTGTGTGTGTGTGTAAATCTTTTTATTAAATGCTTGGTTGTCGTTGTTGTGTGTGTGTGTATGTGTGTATTTATTGTTGTTCTTTGTTTTGTGATGGGTATTTTCAAATGTTCTATATCTGTCTGTGACAATCTGGGTAGGGCATGAGTTTCAGCTATTCATCCATTTCTTTTACGTTTTCAGCTTTATCTGAGTATGGGAACATATATGGATCTCTTCAAGTTGGTTATGTAGCTGTTTTTCATATTTGTTTGCAGAGATTGGTGAACATATTCAGGGTTGCTTTTATTTCATGAAACACATCAGTTGGCACTCCATCAGTTTGAGATATTTCTTATTTGCCAATTTGTTCAGTAAAGCTTAAACCTCTTTTATTAATATTGGTTCTTAATTACATGCCATTAGTTCATTATCCACCAATTATTTTTGGTAGAGTGACTTTATTTTTCTTTCCATCTTCTTTTGTTGTTTCTTTCATTTTATAATTTTGTTCATTCTGGTAGAATCTTCAGAGTTGTAATCCAAGGCTTAAAATTGTTATTCAGTTGTTTTGAATAGAGAAATTCTGAATATATTCTTTCCTTTTATTGATTTCTAACCCCTACTCCGTACATTTCATATTAAAATACTTCTTTATTTCCTCAAGCTTTCCTTTGAAATATTTTATTCAACTTTCTTCAAAGATTATTTTTACAATAATTTAAGATACACTAACAGTAATATTTTGAGGATTTTTTTGGATGTGTTTCAGTCTCTTTTGTGCTGTTTGACTGCTGATTTTTAACTTGTCTGATTTCTATGTAGCACCATCACGTGAGGTCTACAAGTGTAGTCTGAGTTGCTTGCTTTAAGTATTTTAATTGAATAAGATATTGAGTGTAAAAATTATATCATGCACTCTTACTCCAAAGTCATTCTAATCATCCAGGACATGTTTTCTAAATATTAGTCTTTTGTTTCCAACCTTGCATTTTTGTCACCAATTATTATTAATGAAGAACAAATATATTCTCTTTGATAGAAGTATACCCAGACTTTTCCTTAAAAGTGAAGCTTATGACAATTTGTATTAATGCTTTGGACATGTTATCAGGATGGATTCTCAGATAGTCATAATGTTTATTGAAGAAGAGGGTGTATGTAAAAGGCAACCTTGAATGAGATAGATTAGTAGATTGTGTGCAAAAACGTGGTCAAGAACAGCAGTGATCTATCCACCCTTTTCCTATTCTTCCCCAACTCCATGTCAGTCCTACTTTATAACTGTAGTGTTATGCAATATTTGTCCTTTTGAGACTGAGATATTTTACCTAACATAATATAATGGTAAAGAACACTGCGTTGGAACAGATGACATAGGGACTGTCTGAGAGGAATATGTAAGTAAGCATTATATGTATGACAATGATCTGGAATAAGATGTGAGGAGAGGGAAGAGGGAGAGATAGAGGGAAATGTGCAACAATGAGTGAAGGACAACTCAAACTTTCTGTAAACTTTGGTTAAAATCATAGTAATGACTGTGTGAACAATGCAGGACTGGGTTTTTGTTTTGTTTGTGGGTTTTTTTGTTTTTTGGTTTTTTTTATCTGTTGCACATAGAGTTACTTTGTTTTAGAATGGACTTAATGACACGTGACCATAACAACAACACTCATTCTCTTACTCATTGTTATCAAGTTGAAAATGATTCATAGCTGATTTTCCAGGAACTTTTAAGACAGCTTTAAAGCACACAATAGACTATCGCTAATCATGCTTCCATAAAGCTGCTGCTGAAGTAGCAATCAGTGCTTTATATACAAAAATAACTCTATTCTAAAAGAGCAACATTCCCCAATCCTGAAAAGTATTATCACCTACCTAGCACCATAAATAAGTCTTCTTAATTTTTTATTGGTTTACTTACAATAATTTGTTTACACTGTGATTCATTCAAGTACATTTTTTTTCACCCCTTCCCTCCATCCACCAAACTGCAACCTCATAGTTTTCACCCTCCTCACTGTCAGCCCCCCTCTTTGGATATCCATACACATCTTACTGGTTATCTTTACATTTTTGTAATATAATGACCATGTACATTCTTAATCTTCTGAGTTAGTTCACTTTGCCAAATGTTCTCTAATCTCTCCCATCTTTATAGTAATTGTTTCTCCTGAGTGCTCCACAGTAATTCATTGTGTGAATGTACCACACACACGAGGGCGGGGGGGGGGGAATGCTCACAATCATTGTCAATTAGAGAAAGCAAAATCAAAATGACAGTGAGGTATCAGCTCATCCAAATTGCAGTGGAATGAATATGATGCTTGCTTTTGATTTTGTATTTATACTTTCACTTTGTTAAGTAAATTCCTTTAATTCCTATTTTGTTGACTGTTTAAATCAGTAAGAGGTGTGTTGTCTTTTATTCTTTGTTTTGTTAATGTGACAAATTATGTTGTTTTTCTTATATTGAACCATCCTTGTACACCTGTTATGAATCCCACTTGGTCATGATGAAATGTTTTTTATATGCTCTTGTATTATATTGGCTGGAATTTTGTTAGTGATTTTAGCACCTGTCTTCATGAGAGTCTATAGTTTTCTCTTTTGGTACTATTTACCAAGTTTTGGTATTAAGTTTATGCTTGAGTCAGAGACTAACTTTGAGTGTACTCTTCCTTTTTCTATTTTAAAAAATAATTTAAATAGAATTAGTAGTAGTGGATCTCTGAATATTTAAATTTCCCTGAAAAGCCATTTGGCCAGCCCTTGTTTTGAGAGGGAATTTTTTTTCTATGATCTGTTCAATTTGTTCTTCTGTGTTGAGTCTTGTGAAGTGTTTTACTTCTGTCTATATCTGTGTAGAGTGTGAGTTTGTAGGAATGTTTCCATTTTATCTAAGTTGTCAAAATTATCAGAGTGTAACTTTATATAATATTCCATTGTTGTTGTTGTTGTATACTACAGAGTCTGAATCAACCATAGGTGGTGTTCAAGCGGGTTTTCAGAGGCATTTAATTACACAGGTGGAGAATACTCATGTTTTTCCATGAAGCAGCTGGTGGATTGAACCATGTATCTTTAGGATTACAAAAAAAGCTTCTTGCCAGTAGGTCACCAGAGCTACCTATAATATTCCATTTTTATTGATTAAATATCATGACACCTGGGAAGTTTTTTTCCAGAATTTTTTCAACTATTTTCTCAGTGCTTTCCCGCTCCCTAATCCTTTTCTGAAATTCATGTCCCAATCATGTTCTTCCATTTGATGTTACTCCATATAATTCTATTGTTTTCTTCTCTTTCCTTCCATTTTTTTCTATACTTTTTTTTCCTTATACATGTCCATTGAGATTCTTGTCTTCTAGTTCACTCTCTAGTAACTTCTATTCTCTCTCTCTCTGTCTCTCTCTCTCTCTCTCTCTCTCTCTGTGTGTGTGTGTGTGTGTTATGTGTGTGTCCATCCTCCAGCCAGTTATAAAAGTCTGCAATTTCAGTCTTGGTAGTCTGGATCACATTTATTAATGTTATTTTAAGTATTACATTGATTGTATCCTTTCTGTCTCATGAGGTGTTTTTGTTTTGAATCTTATTTTTTTAATTCCTATATCTCTTTATTTATAGATTAAATTCTTTTATCATTTCTAACTGCTTCAGGAACTGCTCATATAACTCAAGGCTGGCATATTTGTCCTTCCTTTCTGTCTATTTGGTGTACTTTTGGCTGAAGACTGATTTGCTCTTTTATTTGCTGGTTTGGTTTTTGTGATTTTTTGTTGTTTTTGCTGCTGTTGTTATTTATTTTTTTATTTAGTTGGTTTTGTTTATTTATTTTAAAACTTTGATGATGTTTAAATGTTTTGGTTGGAGGATTAAGATGCAAAATTGAATAAGAGCATAATAAACAAAAGTAAACATATGGAAAAACAATTCATGATGTTTGAAACTGCCTGCTTGTTTCTTGACAATATGTGAAGTCCTTTTTAGTATATTTGAGGCAGCTTCTATAGTGTTTGGACAGATTTTGGAGAATTCCTCTTATCTTTATGATCCTATTGAGAAACTGTGAATGTTACAGCATTGAGCAAATCAGTGCATTAATGTAGTGAAGAGAAATATGTCTATTTAAAACTGTTTACCTCTTATCTAAGCCATGTTCTTTTTTCAGTTGTTTGATATACATGTTTGTGCCCCTGAGGCTTGATTATACAAAATGTCTTTCCAATTCATTTGCTTTGGCTTTGCCATGGGCTAAATTGTGCTATGCTAATGATGTAAAAGAGGTAAATAGCCTCTTTTTGCGAGATCATGTATACACATTATCCACAAACTACAGTTGAGAGTTTAACCAATCTTGCCACCTGTCTAGATTGAATTGAGTAGATCCAGTGGCTAATATTAGGAATCTTGCCCTTAATAGGGGGAAGAAAAGATGAAGAGTCCAAAACCCTTCCAGATGGATCAGAAATTACTGTGCATTAAGATTCGTATCTATACATGGGGAATAGCAACCTTAAAGAACCAGAGACAGACTAGAGCTAGATTCTGGGAATTTTACCTAAGATTGCTGGAATACTGGATTGGGGTGGGGGGGGTGGGGGAGAATGAATCATAATATAGAAGATTAAGAGATTTTTAGAACACTTTAGTACCATAGTGATAGGAACTTGAATTGTTAACTCCAAAAGGCGATGTTTCAAAAGCACTTTGAATCCATCAGTTGCTCTCTGGAAGAAAGAAAGGAAATCCACTCCCATGGATTTTCAGCCTCTGAAACCCAATGGAGAATCAATTCTGAGGTGATAGCAATGAATTTGAGTTTTGAAGAGAGCTCTGTAAAGCTGGCCTAAAGCTGCAAAGCTGAAGATTAAAGGAATGTGAATACTCTTGAGAAGCTGTTCTGAGTGAAGAATGATATTTTATTTTATTTACTTTTTTTTTTTAGGAAGGAACTGTCTTTATTTTGAAACAATAGGTTGCCTTCTAAATGGCGGAGGGTGCTTCTTTCTGCAAGGTGTGGGGTAGGGTGGAGAGGCGAGGTGGTGGAAGGGACACTGTCCGGCCTTAGGGGAGCTGTGGAAGATGAAAGCTGACAGGCCCCCAAGCTCATAGGGAAATGTGACAGGAAAAGGCGCCCTCCACTGCTCTGGTCTGGCTGAGCTAAAAAAAGACTTGCCTCTCCAGGGAGCAGGGAGTGGGGTGGGGGAGTTCCCCTCCCTGCAGCGTTCAGACTTTCAGACGCTTAGGATGTGTTTCAGGAGGGCTCCTTAGTTGATGCAGCCATTGCTGTCCTCATGTCCTGTCAGGAGAGTCTCCACCTCCTCCCCAGTCATCTTCTCTCCCAGCGTGGTGAGAACATGTCTGAGCTCTCTTCCCACGACTTTGCCTTTCCCTCCTTGTCAAACACCAGAAGCCCTCACATGTGCCTTGGTCCTGGTTCTTGGCCACTGCTTGGAGCATGGGCAGAAAAGTCTCAAAGTCCACACGCCGGAAATTTAACTCATCCCTCTTGGGGTTCCCCAGGACTTTAAGCACTTCGGCATTGGTGAGGTTCTGGCCCAGGGCCCTCATCACAACCCCCACTGACTGTACAGGATCGTGCCACCACCTACTCGGTCAAACAGCTCAAAGGCTTCCTTGAACTCCTCCAGTTGGTCCTTGTTAAACTCCATCACCGCTTTGGAGAGATCGATGGGGGTGGGGGTGGGGGGTGGTTCCTGGGGTTTTTAAGGAGCTGGAGGGGCTGTCGCTCAGCTTTGGCCTGGCTGGAAGGGCCCAGCATGCTGGCTTCGAAACGGTTTTGAGGTAGCAGGGCCCGCTGGTTTATTCACAGGAACATCTTTCTTGGGAGGCATTATGTCTGATAGCCAAAGGGCAATGTGTCAATGGGGGCACCCATCTCCTGCGGGATTCAAGGAAAGGGAGGGGGCACTGCACAGTTAAATTATATCTAATTTATAAAGTAAATTGTAACCTGTAAATTCCCCTAATAAATCCCAATTGTAAATAAGGTCTTAAAATTCTGGATAGACATTGCACTGGATTATAAAACCTATTGGCAGAACAGTGAAAATCTTGGGAGGAATAACCAGTGTTTTGATTTACAGTAAATAATAATAATATAGGAGTGTAGGGGCATGTCTGGTCTCACAGGTTTTTGTTTTAAAGGCTGTGGATAGAGATAATTCCTCTTTGAGGTGCCAATAGAGGACTGATTAGTACACCTCCTGTTAACATATTTGAAGTATGTGAAAGATTCATCATCTTAGCCTCCAACGAGTAATCATACTGAACCTCTGTCAGAAATGCTTTGTTTATTCTTAATAGGTCAACCTGTGAAGATTGATATCTTGGAATATTGAAGATTGCAGAAAATATCATAATATGCCCCATGTTATATGGTAAGTGATAAGAGGAATAAAAAATACCAGTGCCCAAACAAAATAATAATTTAGAGATAGTCTGGAAAGCAAATAAGTGCTAGTGTAGCACTTCTTTTTTAATTGGTTTTCATACAGTAATTTTTTTGTATTGTGTTTCATTTTATTTTATATGATCTTTCACTTGCTTTGTGTTTCATACAATTGTTCATATATACTGTATTTTATAGACTTAATTATTATTTATATATGCCCATGTTAATCTCATCTTTTTGAATTTTCATTGAGTCTTTTCTATTTCTTCACAGTTGTCCGTCCCCTAAGACTAAGGAACAACAATTTTTTAAAATACATTATAACCTAGGATAGTTTAGAGAACATTATGCTGAGTAAGCTAACTTAGTCTCATAAAGACAAATACTGCGTAAGAGCAGTATTTAAAAAAAAAAAAAAGAAAGAAAACTAGCTAGTAAAATGCGTATAAATTTCCAAAAGAGGAAAAGGAAGTGGGAAAGGGGGAAGGAAAAGAGAAAGAACGGAAATCTCTGGTTATTCCTTTTAACTCCCACCCACAGTATGGAAGGCAATTGGTTTCACAGTGAGTTAACTGATTTAATTAAGGCTTTGGAATAAATTCTTATATGCTTTCAAATTTAAGATCAACTTATTTATAGAAATTAATTCTAAATATGATTCCAACATTTTGTAGTAAAATAAAAATTTTGAAAATATGAATTAATTGTCCCTGTATGAATGTGTAAGACGTTTAAGTTCCCACTAAGCAATTCCTTTCACTGAGCAGGTCATTCTATATTCACTTCTATTTCTCAGACTTGCTAAAGTAATCATTAGTAATTTTTCTAATAGCCAATAAAGTACTGAATCTTACACACCACTAGACAGCTTAAAAGCTAAGACTTATAATTGTTGTTCTTATATTCCATTTAATATTTTATTGCTGAAAGCAGTCAAGAGGAAAGTATTGGTCTGTAATTTTCTTTTTGAAGTGTATTTTGTGAATTTTAGTCTTCTCAAATTGATTTTGCAGGTAAGTTGTTTCAAGTATCTTCTTTTTACAGAAGAAGATTTTAAATTAAATAACTTTATTTTGGGGGGAAAATAAAGGACACACTGATTAGAAGTTATAAATGTTATTCAAAGGTAAAACAAAGATAACTGAAAGTTTACTTCACCAATACAACACCTTACATGAAAAGTTTGGAAGTATTGCAGTTTAGAATAGTGACGTTTGTAAGATAAGGAAATTTTTTTTAAAGTTATATTTAAGGAAAGAAGAAATATTTAGGTTATATATGACAAAGCACTAACATAAATATTTTAATTGAAATATTATTTAAAAACTTACCGAAATATTTATTTATACTTGTATGTAGACTTGTAATAAAAGGGAAAAATCAACACAAATAGATAAGACATATGAAAGAAAAAGAACAACTTTCAAAAAAGCATATCAATTATCATAGTAATTGTGAAAAATATTTTCACAATTAAAAAACAGAGGTTGTAAAATTGGATTTAAAAAACAATAATTTATGCTACATTGCCTACAGACCTTAGCTTAAAACAACATGTTTGTGTTAGGTCTTGTGAGTTCCATTATGATATAAAGCAGGATTTTTATGTTGTTCATTTATTTTTTTTAAAGTAACTTGTCATTGGTAGGTGCTGTCAAGTACACTATGTACCATTGTGACCCTGTGAACAACATATCTGAATATGTTTCTGTCCCATCCTTATGACCCCCAACATGTTAGACTCATTGTTCCAACCACTGTCAACTCATCTTATTGAAAATTGTCCTATCTTTGGTGACCCCCACCTTTCTCACTGTAATGGCTTTTTCAATGACTGGACCTTCTTGATAACATGTTCAAAGAATATTAGACACATTTTAGCATTTTTGTCTCTCAGGAATACCCTAGGTGCACTTCCTCCAAGAAAGATTAGTTCATTTTAACAAAATTTTCAAATTTGAAATTGTACAGGATAATCAGTACTCATCCCCAGTACTATAATTAAATGACATTGATTTTCTTCTGTTATTCTTACTCATTGTCCAACTTTCAGATGCTAATGCAGCAACTGAAAATACTATAATAAGGCATTGATAATTAGGTTTAAAATGCTGTTAGACTTTGTCAAGTCCACTGTGACTCAGAGTGACTCCATGAAAAATGGGTCTGAACTTGTTACTGTTGTTGTTATGTGCCATCCAGTCATAACCAACTCAAAACTTCCCCACCAGCAAATTTTCAGAGAAAGTAAATTGAGATTTCCTGTCATTCTCCTGAGGAACACCTGATAGCTAATAGATTTGAACTGTGAATGCTTACGATTGCAGCAAAGCTTCTTACCACTAGGCTACCTGTACTCCCTTGATTGAAGTAATAACTGGGGGGAAATGATATGTACTATTCTACCTGCGCTTATGTGAAATCTAGGCCTATATCAAGAGACTACTGTGGAAACAGAGCAAGGGAATACTCATGGTTTAAAATTAACAATGTTGTGCATCTGGGTTGCAAATTTCTTCATGTCTATCCAATCTGTATGTTGAGTAAATTATTCAAGAAGCTGGACTCTGTTGGCTTGAAGAATGTGGCATTAGGCTCTGAGGAAGGCTCATTATTAATGTTTGTTATGAATATCACACAACCTGGCTTATTGAAAGTGATAAGGATTTAAAACACATTCTGCGGGAGATTAAACACTGCAACCTTCAATATGGTTTGCATCTCAACATCAAGAAAACAAAAGTCTTTGACATTGGATTTATAGGCAACATTTGATAGAGAAAATTCTGTCAAATATTATTCTAAAGGTGTAATGACTATTTGAAGTTGAAAACTAACATATGATGAATACCAGTCTAGTATCATTTATGTATTTTGAAAAAAATACGTTTAAAAACCTCTTTGACAATGAATAAAATATTTATTTCCTCTAAATTCTTTATTATTTGACCTAATAGATTGTTCAAATTGTATTCTTGTATTACATTCTAAAATGATCTTTAAAATTTGAATATATTGAATATTGTGCAAAATTCAATCATTCTATCTCCAGCTTCATTTCTGTCACCAAGTCCATGTTTTCCAACTACTGATTCTTCTTCCCTGTTCCCAACTTTTGCGTTCCAGTCGCCCATTATTATCAATGCATCTTGATTGCATATTCGATCTATCTCTGCCTGTAAGAGTTGGTAGAAATAATTTATTTCTTCTTCTTTG
>NW_006399923.1:4285379-4290759 GCF_000299155.1 Elephantulus edwardii | reverse complement strand
TTCATATTTCACTGGAGAAATCTGCCGTTAGGGACCTTTGCAAATTACCGAGGAGTAGTGATGTCAGTTAGAACATTAAAATGTGTCTGATTTAGGCCATAGTCTTTCTGATTATTTGCTATGCATCTGAGAGCTGGACAAAGAATAGGGATAAAAAAAGTGTCGCATTTGAGCTGTGGTGTTTGAGAAGAGCACTGAATATCCCATGGATAGCCAAGAGAACAGACAGATATGACTTGGAGAGGATGCAGCTAGAGTGCTCTTTGGAGGCAAGAATGATGAGGTTTCACCTCACATGCGTTGGACATATTGCTCGGAGTTGCTGTTCCTTGGAGAGGGACATAATGCTGAGAATGGTGGAAGGTCTGTGATAGAACAATCTTCAGCTTTATATATTGACATGGTGACAGCTGCAGTGGGCTCTTGTGTGTCAGGAAGTTTGAGGATGGCTCAGGATAGGACAGGTTTCAAATCTTTTGTTCATAGGGTCACTATGTGTCCTATTCAATTTGACAGCATCTAACAACAGCAGCAACAATTGATCTGTTTCCTGTGCATAGCATTGGGGAAAACCTATTCTGTATGATTTGTGTTTGTGTTTCTTATAAAAGATATTTGCAATGAATAAATCATTGATGGTACAGAATTCTATCATTCTATCTCTAGTGTCATTTCTGTCACAAAGTCCATGTTTTCTGACTACTGATCCTTCTTCACTGTTCCCAGTTTTTATATTATATTAACACATTATTATTAAGGCATCTTGATTTTATATTTGATTGATTTCTGACTGTAAAAATTTGTAGAAATCTTCTATTTCCTCCTCTTTGGCTCTGGTTGCTGGAGCATATATTTGAACGATAGTGGTAGTCACTGAGTCTTCTTTAATGCTTATAGATTTTATCCTGTCATTCATAACATTATTTTAAGACGGATTTAGAAATGACTTTTAACTATAAAAGCAACCCTGTTTTTACTCACCTTTTCATCCTCACATAGTAGATCATATGATTTGATCTAAAATTCTCATAAACAGTCCTTTTCTCATTTCACCAGTGCCCATAAGTAATTATTTCAGTGTTCCATTTCTTTCTTAACGATGTTCAATTCCACTACATTCATGCTTATTACATTTCACATTCCAATCACTAGTATCCGCATACAGCTTTTCCTTCTCCTGATGGTATACACTGGACTCAGATTACATCTGTAGAGTCATCAGAAAAGCTAAATATCAGCTGTGAAAACCAGCTATGGTGCACACAAGTTTGAACTAACGCTAAACAAATCCACAGGAACCAAAATTCAACATTGAGTTTATCCCACTTGAATTTCAAAACCATCTCAGAACAGGTTTAAGGCTTTGGACACTAATGAATGAAGACCAGATGAACTGTGTAAGAATAAAAGTCATTAAAAAGACAGAGGATGAAAAAAAGGCCATGATGGATGTGAGAAAAGAACTGAATACTTCACTAGAGTGCCAAGAATAAAAAAAAATGGACAAATCGAGAATTAAAGAGTAGAACTGATTTCAAAAGGCATCATGGGAAGAAAACACAAAGTATTATAATGAAATGTGCAAAGAACTGGAGTCAGAAAATCAATAGGACTGAACTCACTCATCATTTCTTAAGTTGAAGGAACTGAAAACAAATTCAAGCCTTGATTTCCAGCACTTAAGGAAACTGTGGGTATATTATCCAGGAAGCATTAAAAGAAAAGGAAAGGAGTATGCAAAGTTATTGTATCAAAAATAATTTGCTGATAGAAAAATTTAGTGCAACACCATATGACCAAGGGCCTATGACAATGAAGGAGGATGTTCAGACTACTACGAAGGAAGTGGCAAAAAAAAAAAAAAAACAAGGCTCCAGAATTGGATGGAATACCAATCGACATATTTAAACAAACAGATTTCACCCTGGGTGAGCTCATTATATTGTGTTAGGAAATTTGTTAGGACAACTTCTTGGCCAAATGGCTGGAATCCATAATCATTCCTATCATAAAAAGAGGTTATCTGAAAGACTGAGGAAATTATTGAACAATATCACTAATATTAGGGAGCTCCAGTGGCTAAGTGGCAAGAAGATACACTGCAATCCTGAAGATATTTTATGAGGTCACAAGTTACTCCATGGTGGAAGGAAGGACGACTTCCTCCCATGCAGTTAATTGCCTCTGAAAAACTTGCTGGAGGATCAGCTAGGGGTTGGTTCTGACTCTATGGTACACAACAATAACAACTATATCACTAACATTAAGTGAAAGCAAAATTCTGCTGAAATTTAGAAAAAAAATTACTGGAACAGTACATTGACAGAGCACTATCAGCAATACAAGCTGACTTTAGAAGAGATCATGGCACTAGAGACATTATTGTCAATGTTGGATGAATCTTGGCTGAAAGCAAAGAGCACCAGAGGAATGTCTATCTGTACTTAATTGGCTATGCAAAGGCATTTGACTACGTGGATCATAACACATTGTGACTACCTTGGAAATAAATGGGGATCACAGAACACTTGATAGTGCTCATATAAAACCTATACTTGGAATAGGAAGCAATCCTTAGAGCAGAGCAAGAAAACTCTACACTTGGGAGGGACTGGAGAACGTTATGCTGAACGAACTAACTGTCTCACAAGGACAGATGCTGTATAAAACCATTGTAGAATGTAGATCCAAGAGGAGGGAGGAGGGAAGCAGAGGGGTGAGGATGGGCATGGGGGTGGGGTATTAGTCATAGGGTTGCACAATTCGATAGGTGTGGGGGTTTGTGAAGGAAATGGGAAAAATGTTGTGTGAAAAACAGTGTATTAGAACTTTGTAAATAAATCAGTATAAAAATGTTTACAAAGAAATTAAAAACACAAACAAAACAAACAAAAAAACACTGAATGGCTCAAAATCAGAAAAGGATTGTTAAGGATGTGCCCTGTCTCCAAATCTTTTTAATCAATATACTGAACAAATTGTTCCAGAAGCTGTACTTTATGAGGAGAATTGTGGCATCAGAATTGGAGGAAGATTCATCAACAACCTGCATTATGCAGATGACACATATTGCTTGCTGAAACTAAGAAGGACATGAAGTATTTGCTTCAGAAGTTCAAGGATTGGAGTCTTCAATGTGGATTGAATCTCAATTTAAAAACTATAAAGGTTCTTAACATTAAGCCAATTGACAGCATCGTGCTAGATGGAGACAAGATTGAGACTGAGGTTGAGAACACTTTCAACTTGCTTGGCTTCACAATCCACATTCTTGGCACCAGTGTTCAGGAAGTGAAAATATGAATTGCATTGAGAAAGTCTGCTGTTCAGAACCTCTCCAAAGTGCTAAAGAGCAATGATGTCAATTTAGAGAGTAAAGTGCACCCGATCAAGGTTATGATCTTCACAATTACTTGCTATAACAGAGAGCTTAACAATTATTAACATTGACAGCAGAAGAATCAATGCATTTGAGTTGTGGGCTGGAGATGTGTATTGATTATACTATAGACTTCCAGAAGAACAAATATGTCTGTCTCTGAGAAAGCGAAACCAAGTTTCTCCTTGGAAGTAAAGATTGTGAAGTTCCATCCCATATATTTTGGGCACGTGACAAGGAGCGACCAAACCTTGGAGAAGGACATCATGCTTAGAAGGCTGGAGGGACAACGTAGGTGATAAATCTGGATGAGATGGATTGACATGGTCATTGGAGCTATGGGGTTAGATGTGTCAGAGTGAGTGAGTATGGTTGAAGGTAGAGCAGTGTTCAGTACTATTGTACAAAGGATTGCTATGAGTCCAAGGTGACTTGATGCCATATAACAACATTGTTATCCTGTATGCCCTTGAATGTTGTTATGTGCCATGGAGTTGCCTGCAACTCATTGTGACCCTCTACTGTAGCTCAGTACCAGCACCACACTTCAAACCCATATTACCATCATCCTTAGTCATTGCCCAGATCTCTGATGCATAGTTTATACAGGCTTGAATTTTCCCTTTAGTTCTTTCAACTTGAGAAAAGCTGAGTCCATTTTTCTCTTTATATTTTCTATATACAACTCTTGACACATTTTAATATAATCCATTCCTTTGGCTTCTGAAGTTTTTCTTTGAAAAAGTTTATTCATCTCTTACTTTAACATTTCTTATCTTTGTTATGGCCTCTCTATTAATTAAAGTTTCAGAGTCTCTTCTGCCATCTATTTTGGTCCTTTTTTTCTCCTGTCTTTGACACTTTGCTGTCTTTATGGATCATGTTCCTGAAATTATCCCACAATGTAGGTGGTCTTCAGGCACTAGTGTTTAATGCATCAAATCTGTTATACTCATAGTTCTTAAATTTAGAAATGATAGACTCAAAGTAGAATAATTGAAGATTGTTCAGGTGATTGGAAACAAGATTTCTTGTAATATTATTTATTTTTAAATGAGGTAAGATTCAAGACCACATCGTTATTGGATTAAAGGAAAAGACATTTAATAAAATTAATTGAAAAGTATGAAAATAATAAACGAAACATATATTTGAGAATATAATTAAAATGTCAATAACAATTGAATATGAACCTTAACTATTTACACTGGACATCAGAGTTCTTTACATGGATTTTCCGCTGTGGCATTGAACCATATAAATATAGGTACTAATTGGTTAGAATTAATCAGACATAGAAATTTGGAGTAGAATTTGAGCAATGAGGGAATAAATATAATTTTGAATATGAGTTAAAATTAATGAAAGTGTGGAAAAGTAACAATAAAACATGTTAAAGAATATGTATATAAAAAATTGGGTTATGAACTGGAATTAAGTGAAAAAAATCATCTCTTGAGCCAAAATGTGACTATAACAAATATAATTGAACAAGTAAGTAGAAAAGTAAAATAGCCAAAGCTTCGCTTAGTGATGTTGCATGTAAAAATATTCTATAAACTAGAATGTAGATGGACAGCACAAGAGAGGAAGACCTTTGATGAGAAGGATTAATTCAGGGACTGTGGTAATGGAGGTAGGTGTATCAGAGATGATAAGATTAGCACAGGATAGAGTGTTATGCCCCAAATCCAGTTCCCCCCAAGTCACCAAGGAGCCGACACCAATGCAAGGGCAAGAGGGAATTTATTTCAGATTCGAATCGGGGCCGCGTTTCAAACCATGCCCATACAACAGGGAAGATGGCCGCGGCCGCGATTCTGGGCTGTCCTGCCTATTTAAAGGGGAAACCCCGCGAAAACAGGGTGATAGAGGATTGGCTGATGTTTGGGTGGGGGCTCTTTTCTCCCTTTCCCCACCGCTTTCAGTTTACTGCTCTAGAGGCATATATATTTTAAAATGACATATTGGTTACAAAATGGAGTCCCTCATTCCCCCCCC
>NW_006399923.1:4246482-4264432 GCF_000299155.1 Elephantulus edwardii | reverse complement strand
TAATAATTTTTTGCCATTCCAATAACACTGATATATTTTATGTGTTGTTAATTTCATAGCTTTTAAATATAGTCTCATGGAGATAATTATTTTGTAGCCAAACAAATATTACTATGAAATATTATAGATATGGACATTGATAATAAATAAAACAAAAACACTTATCTCAATAACAGAAAGTTTAATTTTAATTACTGAAAAGGTCATAGATAATGAAACAATGGGGAAAATCCAATAATTTCAACACCCAAACTTTCTTTTTGAAAACTTGGACAAATCTCACACTCTATGCTTTTATTGAAGTGTTTCAAGATAAAAATTGTGAAAATGACCTTTACTTTTATGCTTTTATTTTCTTGATGTGCTAGCGAGGATCATCATTTTATGCACTATTTATACTCCTTTTTTATGGGAAAGCTGACCTTTACTGGAATTTAGATATGGACAGAATACAAATGTGCAAGCAAACTTCTTACGAACAGTAAAACATATCAAAGAAATGATGAACAGATAAGGAAAGTATCTGGGAAAGATGTAACAGAGAATGTATCATTCAGGATAAGGTGTATAAAAACTAGTTACATTTTTTTGGCTGTCTGCATTTTTTCCAATGCTTAAAAATAAAAGATGAAGAGAAATGTACCTACTTTAGACAACTTTGAGCAAATCCTTTAAATTGCTTTATCTGTATGAATACAAGATTATAATTACAAATGTTTTACTTACAATTATACAATACATGGTTATTTTTAAACCTCAACTTTCTGTTTTGATAATCTGTGTCATTGTACTTTATCTGTTTTTTTTTACCACATAAATACAACATTTATAAGAGAAAGTACATTTGAATCAATACCAAGATAAAATTTTATCTTTCATTTTTGAAACATGGACAATTCTTTTTTCATTAAACACCAGTAATTTGAGATAATTGGCATATACATATGAAATATGGTTTTCAATTCTTATTCCATTATCAACCTAGTTTAATAGAAGTCATCCTGGCAATTGGTTTGGTAGCTCTCTCTCTAGCAAAACTACCTGTTTGATGTAATGCTGTTGTTGTTCAGTGCTGTCGAGTCGCAGGTGACTCATAGTGATCCTATAAAGGAGAGTCTTCAACGGTTGGGTGTCTTTCATCCTCTCTCCAGGTTAGATGTAATGTTTAACTATAATTAGAAGAGTCACATGGTGAAGTACTTAACCCATTTGAAAACACCTTGATTGTTCTGATTAATTTATATTTTCTGAATCCATCAGGGAACATCCTTGCTCATTTATAAAAATATCTTAATTCCTTACTCTACTTTTAAGTCTACTATGCTATTCAGTCCATTTATTTTGTGAGTGAACACACACACATGTATATTCATACACTTTTATACAGATATATACATGCGTATATAATATATATGTATGTGGTATAAACACATATATGTGTGGAATAGGTGAGGATATACATGTTAAGAATCAAGGAATTCAGAAAGCAGCTACTTGTCTATGTAACTGGGAGAGTTATATAGTCAAGTATATAGACAAGTTATATAGACAAGTTATATATATTTATTCCTATTCCAAAAAAAGGTGATCATTCTGAATGAGGAAATTATAGAATAATAACACTAATACAATACTCAAATAAAACCTTAGATAAGATTATTCTAAAATGGTTATAACTGTACAATCACAAAGAATTACCAGGAATTCAAGCTGCAATCAGAAGTAAGCATGCATGAGAGATGTTATTGCTGATGTCTGATGGATCTTGACTGAAAACAGGCAATAGTGAAGAGACGTTTACCTGTGTTTTATGGGCTACACCAAAACATTTTCCAAGGCAGGTACCTGAACAGTCTTCTGATATTCACATTGAATATGGATTTAAAACATTTATAATAATTCATGCTTCTAATGGTGATAGTAAGATTTTATCTTGCTTAATTTGAACGTGAAATCAGAATAGGCCAGTCACTACTGAAGAATATAATGCTTTGAAAATAGAGGATCAGTTAAAAAGAGAAAGAACTTCAAGGACATGTACTGACTACTGGCAATAAACAGTAAGACATATGAGGATGCTTAAACTTATTGTAGAGTCACTATGCAAATCCATGAATTGATAGTTCTAAAAATTCCAGCATCTAGACAAAAGGCTGATTTAAATATGTATTTGCAAAGAGTTCTTCAGAGACATTTTTGTCAGGTGTCATCATATCCACTCTGACACGCAGTGAATCTGTGTACAACAGAGGAAGTCTATACATCCTTGTCATCCTCACAACCTCTGCTGTGTGTGAGTCCATTGTTGCAGTTACTCTGAGGTCCACCTCATTGAGGGGCACCATTTCCTTCACTGACTCTTTACTTTCCAAAGCAAGATGTGTTTCTCCAGTTTATCTATCTCTTGTAAGAACATGACTGAAGTATGTAATATGAAACCTCACTATCCTTGCTGCTAAGAAGCACTCTGGTTGTGCTTCTTTCAGGAAAAATTTGCTTGTTGTTTTCTATGTCCACGGTTCATTTATTTGATATTGCTGGCTAACATCAATTCTTTGTCTATGCTCTTCAGACAATGCCCAAATTTCATTTACATATGAAACAAATGAAAATGCCAAGACATTCAAAGAAGCAGTAGAACAGCTCAACATCATCAATCAGCAAAAGTCCAGGAACAGACTGCAGAAAAGACCATTAATTGTCCCGATACAAGTTAAAAATGAAATTGAAAAACACTAAAACAAATTTGTGGGAGTTAAAATACCACTTTGAGTTAATTCCTTATCTGAATTTGGAGAGGATCTCCAGATGAATAGTGGGATGGTATCAATAAATAAAACAAAGGGTTATTTAAAACACAGGGGGTGGGATTTGTGGAGGTGCAGGGGGGGATTGTGTACCAATGAGGGAGTTTTTCTTTTGCTTTTCAAGGAGAGGAGAAAATTGGGGGGGGAGGGGTTTGTGCAGGGAGAAGGGTGCAACAATGAATGAATGGAATTCCAAAATCTCTGTAGATTTTCATTGAAATGAAAAATAAACAAACTAAATTAATAAAAAAAAAACACAGGGAAGATAAAAAGATCAATGCTAAATTTCGGAAGAGAAAAATGAAACTTTTTCTTGAATGTAGAGAAGTTAATCTGTAAAGAGGAGAAAATGGGGAAGGAAAACCAAGCCAAAGATATTGAATAAAAGCTTAGGAGGACAAAGTAAAGCATTATAAGTGAGATAATTTGAAATTAGAAAGTCAAAACCCTAAATATATTTTTATCTCTTCTTTCTCCTTCTCACATGTTCCTTCCACACATGAAAAGTTATACTGCCTTATTCCAATTGTAATTTCAATACACTACACATATTGTCTGTCCATGTTAGGCAGCAGATATTAGTGGATAGATGTGTGGTGGGAAAAACAGACAAGATACAGTAAGGATGGTGAGAAAATGTGATTAAAGGGCATTGATTAATCGTAGAGAATAGTAGGAAACAAAATATGTTTGAATGATTGAATAAAAAAAAAAAGAAACATCAAAATTAAATTTTTTTTTAAATTTTTTTCTGGTTGGTTGCTGTCAAGTCTAGCATGACTCATAGCCATCCTAGGAACAAAAGATCTGGAGCCTTTATGTAGCTATTCATTAAATGTTGCAAAATTACCTCCCTCAGCACCACCCTGCCAAGTCTTACTTACAATGCACCTCTGATCTGGACCTTAGTCATACATATAATTCTTAGTCATATGTTTCTTTTTTGTTTTAATTGGGAGGGGGAAGGAAAAGAAAGAGGGTAAATGTACAACAATGAATGAATGAAATCCTACTTTTCTGTAAACTTCCATTAACATCACACTTAAAAAACTCTTGTGCCTGTGGTTGTTATTGTGTAACATCAAATCAGAACTAACCCATAGCTGTTGCTCCAGCTAGTTTTCAAAGGTAATTAATCACACGGGAGAAGACTGACCATCCTTCTCCCCAGTGCAGCTGGTGGATTCAAACCACTTATCTTTGGAATTGCAGCACAAATTCTTACCACTATGCAACCAGAGTTCCTTGACTCAAAACTTTGTAGAAGAACATGTTCAGAATTTCCTCAATTACATAGTTTCCTCAGTAGCATATCCAATTATTTCTAAATTAAGCTAATAATGTGTTGCAGTTATTAAGTGCCATCAAATAGAGTAGGACTAGTAGAGGCTCAATGAAAAGTAACTCTGAACTTTGGCCTATCCTGAGCTACCTTCAGGATATCCTCTTATGTAATTAAAGTCAATGTGAATACAATAATGAATGGCCTGAAAAATACGATGATGTAAGCTAACCTAGTCAGGCATTACAAGCTACATAGCTGCTCTGATGTCATTCCAGCAAACGTTTGAAGGAAAGAGGTTTAAGAGAAAAAATAAAGGAGCATGACAATCTCACAGGAATTTTAATCCTTTTTCTGTTGCTTGAGTTGTGATTTTGGAGAAGAACGAAACAAAATAAAAATATATTTCTCTAAGTCTCAATTTCTAATAATATGTCTGTTTTATTTAACAAGTGTAATTCACTAGCATGTAATTTCTTACTCATAGTGGCCCTATGTAATTAATTATTAGGTGCCATCTAGTTGGCTCTGATTTACAGGAACCAGAAACCCTTTGTGCAAAACAACAAAACCATGCTCAAACAAGTGCTATACTCATAATCTTTGTTGAGCTTCAATCCATTGGTCTTGTTAATGAATTGTATTAAACAATCTCGTAGCTCTATTTGTTGTTTTCTGTAGGATCAACTGAACAGGGAAAGTTTTCAAAAGAGTCTATGAGACTATATAAATCTTCATGGAGGCACACTACCTTCCCTTTTTTTTCTCTTAGGGTGATTAGTACTAGAGGGTTGGGACCATAGTTTTGCTATTTGCCATCGCAAGAACACGGAAACAGATCAAATGTCCAACCAAAATCGAATGGATTGAGACATTATGGTACATTCACATGAGGGAATACTATGTGGCAAGAGGAACAATGATCTGTAAATCACTGCCTAACTTATGAGGCAATGGAGAGCATTATGTGAAGTGAACTAACTCGGTCCCGTAAGGATAAATACTGTATAAGACTGTTATTGTAGAAATAGATAACTAGTAAAATGTGTATGCGGATATAAGGGGCAGAGGGAGGTGCAGAAGGGTGAAGATTGGTAGGGGGTTGTAATCACAGGGTCATACAATTTAATGGCTGGAGAAAGGGGAGAGTTAAGAAAATGGGAAAGATATTGTGTGAAAAACAGTGTATATGGACTTTGTAAGTAAATCCATGTAAACAAATAAACCAACCCAATGGTTAATAGCCTTGAAGAAAGAAAGAAAGATACTGCACTACAATATTGGTAAGCGACTTTGACATGCCATTCTCAACACAGGAAAAGTAATCTCAAAATAAAGTTTAAAAAGATGCATAATGTCAAAACTATATTATCAGTTAACTTCAGTCTGTGTAATTATTCTGAGTATTTCACCGAACTAAAATAAAGCTCAAATTACTTTCTTCTTGAGTGCACATGATACATTCTCCAGAACTGATTACATATTAGGACACAAAGTAACCCTTAACAAAACAAAAATCACTGAAATAATATAAAGTATCAAGCAGACCACAGTGTCATAAAACTAGAAATTCACAATAATAGTGTAAATCTTAAAAAAAACAATGTAGAAGGTAGATGACACCCTAATAGAACATGACTGAATTATGGAAGAAATAAAGAACGAATTTTAAAAGTTCCTCAAAACAAATAATAACGAAAATAAAAAATACCAAACTTCTGGGATAAAGCTAATGCAGTCTTCAGGAGGCAGTTTTTAAGCAATAGACACACACACAAGAAATGAAGAAAAAAGCAAAATGAATTACTTAACTCCTTCATCAAATAGAAAAAAAAACCCCACATCCAAAAAAGCCCCTACTGTCTAACCCCATATCCTTTAAAAGAAAGGAAATTATGAGCTCCAGAGTTGAAATCAATAAGATATAAAACAGAAAAAAACAATTGAAACCACCAACAAGACTTGGAACTGGTTCTTTGAAAGGGTCAATAAAACAACACATTTAACAAAAGAAAAGAAAGAGAAGACACAAATAACTCAAATACGAAGTTACAGAGGTGACCACACAAAGAACCAGTTGAAACTAAATTGATATTACCAGAATATTATGGAAAACTACGCTCTGATAAATTGGAAAATCTAGAGGAAATGTACAAATTCCTTGAAGCTACACTCTACCAGATTGTCACAGATGTATAACGTTTGAACAGACCCATCACAAAAGAAGTAATTGAGCACATCATGAAAATACTCCCATGCCAAAGAAGCTCCTCCCCCAGATACTTCACAGCTGAATTCTTACAAACATTTAGAGGCTACATATGATCAATTACACTTAAATTATTAAAAAAAAACCAACAAAACAAAACAAATGAACAAACAAAAAACCAAAACACCCATAACGAAAAAGGAACATTCTCACAGTCATTCTATGAAGGAAATATAACCCTCATACAAAACCAGGCAAGGGCACTATCAAGATAACTTTTACTAATATGACATTAGCCCAAAAGTTGGCTTTTATGTAGCTATTAGTTATGCCCATCTTGTCTCCAACTAACCAGCAGGCACATAGTCTTGCAAATCAGCATGGGCTTGCAAAGTATCAACAGCTGTAGGACTAGGATAAGAGAAAGAGTGCTTCCCACATTTGACAGCAAGACTTGAGACAAGCAAAACTCATAGTGATAAGGCCCTGGTGAGAGAAAGACCCTGGCAGTGGAAAGACTTGAATTTTGGTGGACAAGTGGAGGCAAGGTGTGACCTGAGGCTTCTTGCTTTTGTGCTTGGTACAGGTCAAATTTGGTTGTTCTTGCTGGATGCTTGAAGGAGAAGCTGACTTAAATGTGTTCTGAGTCAAACCCTGCTTGATGATTTGGTTACAGCTACTCTGAGACAAACCTTTCTTAATGATTTGGATTTAATTGATGAACTGAAACTAAAGCCTGGACTTATTGAGAAATTGTACTTTGGAACTGTTAGGCTAAAGCCTGGACTTGCCCTGTGAGATATTGTGAGTGTATTTGCCTCCTCCAGTCACTGCCCTAACAAGCCCCATTGTTGGTACTAAAAAAAAGTGATAGATGAAGGAAGATGTAAAATCATAATAGTAATTTTTTACTGTTTAGTAAATAATATATAGACAGTGTGAAAGAATGGATGTAATGTGGGGGTGGTTAAGTTTGACTTCTACCTCTTTCAAAAAGCAGAGCTTCCCCATAGATGGTATCCACAGCAGTAAACAGAGATGCCACCCCAACGCTCCTGCACCTGTTTGCACCAATCACTTGGTTTGATATTCCTTGTTGAATCACAGTCTACTCAAAGTTATGTTATCAAGAGTGGTATTTACAAAGAAAATAGATTGGGGAATGGAAAATGCTAAGAATATCTCACAATGCCAAGTCCGGGTTTAGTCCAGCAGTCCCCAAACAGATTAACAATTCCTGAATTTGTAAGATTACTGAATTCAGTTCAGCAAGACAAATTCAAGATGCCTCTGGTTTCCTCAATCATCCAGCAATATTTGTCTCCAAGCAGTTATCATTTACCTTCTCCTTCAAACATCTGGCAAGAATAGCACAATTTTTAATTGTGATTTTTATCTCAGGGCTCCTTTGGTTACACTATGCCCAAGTTGCTTCACAGCAATGCCACAGTTTCTCCACAACTATCACCAGGGTCTAATCACCAGGTTCTCACTCTCACCAGGGTCTTGCTGTAGTCTCCCTCAAGTCTTGCTGTTTAGTGTGGGAGGCACTCTCTCTAATCCTGGTCTCACAGCTGTTGATGCTTTGTAAGTCTATGACTCTGCAATTCAGGAAGCTGGAGACTAAAGGGGCAAACATAACGGTAGAAAATCCTACTTTAAGCTTACACTGCAGAAGGAAATACATGCATCTTAAAGAGATCAGTTAAGTAGAACATAAAGAATAGCTCTTAATATTGCATATTTTTGTTGAGTCTATAATTGTCCTTCCATTTAACTGAGCAGAACCAGCTCTAAAATATTACTTATACATGTCTTCTTCTTTCTGTACTATACTATGTTTGTGAGCAAGTTTAAAGTGTTAAAATATATCTAGGATTAAATTTGCTTATTGTTGTTTCACAGCCATTTTCTTTAACATTCACATACATACAGTAATATTTTTTTTCTTGTGAGCTATTCTGAGCTATTGTGTGTAGAGTCAATATAAGTCTCAGGTGACATGACGGCACATAGCAACTACAACAATATTCTGTGTAATTGTCCAGTAATTTTTTAACATTATTTTCTTAATCATAAAAAACCTTAAAACATATATTTTCAAGTATATTACATAAAATAAAAAATACTATTTTTATTATTTTTCACAACTTGACAAAATTGCTAACTGGACTTTCCATTCCACTTCTTTTTTCAGTTATGGTCTTATTACTGGAAAATTATTCTGAATGTCCCAACGTGTTAGCTCTTGATCACTAACCAAAAGACTGTTTCTAAGACTTTTCAAATAAACATCTACTAGTCTACTTTTGTAAGAATAATGTAATCATGAAATTTAAAGAAGTAATTCTATTTTGAAATATTTCAGGTTAACTTCATTTATAATTAAATTTATGGGCAAGATCATTTTGTTTGTTTGCTTTAATTGTTGGGTTTTTTTTCTCCTTAATATTTAAATGCCATTCTTTGACAGTTAATTCATTTACCAATTAAAATATGTAGCTATAAATAAGAATAATAATAAAATATTAAAAATAATTTATTGTGAGAGTAAATTTAGCAAAAATAGTAATAATTTATCCATAAACACATCTGCACATACATATAGAGCAATACAGTAGATATAGATATAGATGATATAGATATAGATATAGACATAGACAATGACATAGGCATAGACAGAGACATAGACACAGACACAGACACAGACACAGACACAGATATAGGCATAGATATATAGATATAGATAATATTAGATAGGACAACTTGTAGCTGACATTGAGAAGAATGGGAATCCCAGAGCATTTGATTGTGCTCATGAGGAAACTATATCTGGAGCAGGAAGCTGTTGTGTAAATGGAGCAGGGGAGCACTGTATGATTGGAACTGGGAAAAGAGTGTGTCAAGTATGTTTTCTATCTCCATATCTGTTCAATCTATATTCTAACCAAAATATCCAGGAAGCTGAGCTCTCTGAAGAGGAATATGGCATAAGGATTGGAGGGAGACTCAACAATCATTTTTTTATGCAGTTGACTTCTCAGAGTCAGTCACAATGCCTTTGCATAATCAAGGAAACAGGTAGACATTCCTCTGATATTCTCTACTTTCAGCTAAGATACATCTAACATCAGCTACAGTATCCCTAGTACCACAACCCCTTCTAAACCCAGTCTGGACTCTGGTAGTTCTCTGCTGATGTGCTGTTCCAGTCGTTTTTGGATAATCTTCAGTAAAATCTTGCTTGCATGTGAAATCAGTGAGATTGTTCTATAGTTTCCACACTCTGTTGGGTCACCTTTCTTTGGTTCAAAAATCGGAAGGGCATACGCCAGGGGTGCATCCTATCTCCATACCTTTTCAACCTATATGCAGAACAGATTATCCAGGAGGCTGGGCTCTATGAGGAGAAATGTGGGGTCAAGATTGGTGGACGATTTATCAACAATCTGCGTTATGCAGATGACACAACCCTGCTTGCTGAAACTGAGGAGGACCTGAAGCGCCTGGTGCAGAGGGTCAAGGACTGCAGCCTGCAATATGGATTGAGGCTCAATGTCAAGAAGACAAAGATTCTCACCACTGGACCAATTGGCAGCATCAGGATGGATGGTGAAGAGATTGAGATTGTTCACAGCTTTAGTTTGCTTGGCTCCACAGTCAACAATCTTGACACCAGTAGCCAGTTAATTAAAAGGTGTATTGCCATGGGAAAGTCTGCTGTTAGGGACCTCTCCAAAGTATTGAAGAACAATGGTGTCTCTCTGGAGACTAAGGTGCATCTGATACAGGCCATGGTCTTCACAATCATTTGTTGTCCTTCAGAGAGTTGGACAATGACCAAGGAGGATAGGAGGAGAATTGATGCCTTTGAGCTGTGGTGCTGGAGAAGAGTATTGAGAATACCATGGACTGTTAGGAAAACAAACAGGTTTGTCCTGGAAAGGGTTAAACCGGGTGGCTCCTTGGAGGCAAGGATTCTGAGGCTCCGTCTAACATACTTTGGACATGTTGTGAGGAGAGACCGGTCCTTGGAGAAGGACATCATGCTTGGGATGGTGGAGGGATGTCGCAGGAGGGGAAGACCCTCTATGAGGTGGATTGATTCAGTGACTGGGATAATTGGGATGGGAGTGTGAGTGACAGTGTGATTTGCACAGGACAGAGGAGAGTTTAGGGCTATTGTAGGGTTGCTATGAGTCACAAGTGACTTGACAGCACATAAGAACAACAACAATGCAGATGACACAACCCTACATGTTGAAAGTGAGGAGGATTTGAAGCATGTGTTGCAGAAGTTGAAGGAATGTAGCCTTTGGTATGGATTGTGTATCAATATCAAGAAAACAAAGATCCTTACTACTAGACCAATAATAGGCTGTGTCATGATGGATGGAAAGGAGATTGAAACTGTCAACAACTTCATCTTGCTTGGATCCACAATTAACACCCTTGGTACCAGCAGTCAGAAAATAAGGAGACACATTGCAATGAGAATATCTGCAGTTAGGGATATTTACAAATTTTTGACAAGTAGAGATGTCAGTTTTAGGACAAATGTGTGTCTGATTCAGGCCATGGTCTTTTTGATTACTAGCTATGCATCCAAGACCTGGACAATGAATAAGGATTACAGAAAAAGAATTGATGCCTTTGAATACCAGTGATGGTGTTGGGGTAGAGCACTGATGTCCCATGGATGGCCAAAAGAGCAAATATATATATATCTTGAAGGAGGTGCAGCCAGAGTGCTCTTTGGAGGCAAGAATGAGGAGGCTTCACTCCACATAATTTGGAAATATTGCTAGTAGGTGCTATTCCTTGGAGAGGGACATGATATTGGGAAGGGTGGAGGGCTGGCGAATGACAGGAAGACCCTCAACCAGGTGGATTAATGAGGTTACTGTTACAGTGGAATCTTGTTTGTCAGGAAGTGTAAAGATGGTACAGGAGAAGACTAGGTTAAGATCTTTTGTCATAGGATCGTTATGAGTCTTATTCAACATGATGACACTTAACGACAACAACAACAATGATATAGTTTGAACATAGTAAATGCACAAAGATAAACAAAAACATTTTAATAAAAAATCATAAAAGTATAAATATATAGAGAATTTAGTTAAAAATGCTATTAAAGTTTGTTTTAGGGTTGCATTGAAATATTTTAGGAGATTATATTTATTCAGTCAGAAAAAATCTTTGATTAAAAAGCTAGCAGTCTCACCTTAGGCTATGATTAAATTTTGAGACATACTGGCGTAATTTAAAATGAGTCTTAGTACTCAGCAGTGGCAGAAAATTATTAATTGCAAAGCCTTTACATGTCTGGCCTGTCAATCAACAAAAGTCACAAGTCAATCAGGTGGTTAGCGTAAGATTCAAGGTCAGAGAGAAATATGATCCGTGCATGGCCGTAATAAAGTATATCTTGTTTCTTTTTGATGAAGTAGTTATTTCAAATATTCATATAATGACTACAGTTCTATTTTGAATATATATGCACCTAATTCTAATTTAGCAGTCCATAATTTTGCTGCTTATAAAAAAAAACTATTTTGTGAAAAAGTTTTCTTTTAATTGCTTTCAATGGCCTATGTTTCTTATAGATTTTTCACATCCTATATTTCTTTCTTATTTTGATGAGTGACTGACAAAATAGAAAATAATTGTTTTGTTGTTGTTGTTATGTGCTATCGAGTTGCCTCTGACTCGTAGTGACCTTATGTACAACAGCCCTATGCCCTTCTCTATCCTGTGCCAATCTTATTGTCTCTGACGCATTTATCCCCACTACCCCAGTCACGGAATCAATCCATCTCATCGATGGTCTTCTCATGCACTGTCCCTCCACCCTCCCAAGCTTGATGTCTCCCTCCAAGGACTGGTCCCTCCTTGCAACTTGTGCAAAATTTGTTAGATGAAACTTCAGAATCCTTACCTCCAAGGAGCAACTTGGTCTCACACTCTCTAGGATGAACTGTTTGCCCTACTATCAATCTATGGTATATTTAATACTCTTCTTCAGCACTATAGCTCACAGGCATCAATTCTCCTTCTATCATTCCTAGTCATTGACCAGATTCCTGGTGCATAGCAAGTAATTGCGAAGATCATGGCCTGAATTGGGAGTACCTTAGTCTCCAGACTGACATAGTTTCTCAGTACTTTCGAGAGGTTCTCTAAAGTACTCTTTTAATTTCATCTTTTATTTTTCTTGCTCCCGGTACCAAGAGTATTGATTGGGGAGGCAAGAAAACTAAAGCTGCTAACAATCTTAATATCTCTAGTATATGCCATGATGCTTCCAATTGGCCCAATGGTAAGAATCTTTGTTTCCTTGATGTTGAGTTTCAATCCGTATTGAAGACTGCAGTCCTTGCCATTCTGTAGCATGAACTTGAGATTCTCATCAGTTTCAGCAAGCAGAGTTTTGTTATATGTACAACCCAAATTGTTGAACAGTCTTCCTCCAATTCTGATGTCATATATTTCCTCATAGAGCCCAGCCTCCCAGATAATCTGTCATGCATAAATACTGGAAAGGTATGGAAATGAGACATATCCCTGGCGTACACGCTTCCCAATTTTGAACCATGCAATGTTTGCTTTCTCTGTTCTGATGACTGCGTCCAGGTCTGTTTCAGATAAGCACAATGAAGAACTCTGGGATTCCCATTCTTCTCAAGGTTAACCATAGTTTGTTGTAATCCACACTATCAAATGCCTTTGCATAATCAATGAAACACTGATAGAAATTCCTCTCATACTCTTTGCTTTCAGCTAAGATCAATCTAACATTTGCTAGAAGTACAAATGCTGAGGAACTATTTTAATATAGTAAGTAGATAATTGTTTAATAAATATGCGTATCATTTTGTTGATTAATTAGAAGTGATTTATATTTCCAGATGGATCAAGAAAAATAGTTGAATATATATTTTTCCAGAGTAACAATTTAGTAGGTAAACTTTGTATGATTAAAATAACCTACAATTCTCCTTAGTAAGCTTGTATCATCTGATTTTGAAACTTGTATATGTCTACATCAATGCCATAGTTCCTGGAATTAAAATATATTTTCAATAAAATATAATGCTGTTATGCAAAATATATAATATATTTTATTATATCACTGAATATGTATTTTATACTCATTTTCATTAGTTTTTTTTTAATTCAAAATGCTGTAAAATATATTATTTTGCTACTCCCAAAAGAATATTGGACATATTACGAACTGCCAAGAGAACAAATAGGTCTTTCCTGGAGAGGGTTAAAACAAGCAGCTCCACAGAGGCAAGGATTTTGGAGCTCTTTATCACAAAATTTAGGCATGTTGCCAGGAAGGTCCTTGGAGAAGAATATCATGGTTGGAAGGGTAAAGGGACAGTGAAGGAGAGGGAGACCCTGGATGAAATAGACTGACATAGTACCTGGGATAATGGCAGTAGATGTAGGTGTATTAGGGACAGTGAGAGTGGCTCAGGATAGACAGGTTTCAGAGCTAGTGTGCACAGGATCTTAGTGAGTCATAGTCGACTCAAGGCATTTAACAATTGCTAAAAATTGGTCAAGTCAAATGATGAAATTGTATAGCAGAATGAAATACTTTATACAATATTATTATACCTTTTTTATTTTATATGCTCCATGATTAAAAAGAGCTGTAAATAGTACCATTGTTGTTATTGTTAAGTGTTTTCAAGTTGATTATTACTCATAGTGACCTATGAACTAAAGATCTGAACCCTAATCTATCCTATGCCATTCTCACACTACCTGACACACAAAAGCCCATTGCAGCAGTCACCACGTCAGTCCACTTGGTTGAGGGTCTTCTCAGAATCATGTACCTCTCCAAGGTTAGCAATATGTGCAAAGTTTATGAGGAAAAATCTCATGACACTTGCATCCCAAGATCACTCTGACTGTACCCTCTTCAAGACATACCTGATAATTCTATTGGCTGTAAATGGATGTTCAGTGCTCTTCTCCAACCGTACAATTCAAAAGTGTCAATTCTTCTGTCATACTCATTCATTTATTGTACAGCTCTCAGATGCATAGCAAGTGATTGGAAAAATGGCCAGTGCCAGATGCACCTTAATTCCCAAACTGATATCAATACTCCTTAATAATTTGGAGATGTTCCCATCTACAGTTACCTTATCTATAAACTGTGTTACTCAGGGGACACAACCTTGATTGCTGAAATTGAGGAGGACTTGAAGCACTTGCTCCAGAAGATCAAGGAATGTAGCCTTCAATATGGACAGCCTCTCAATGTCAAGAAAAACAGATTCTTACCACTTGACCAAGAGGCAACATAATGATGAATTGAGAGGAGATTGAAACTCTTAACAGCTTTCTCTTGCTTGGATCCATAATTAACATCCTTGGTACCAGCAGTCAAGAAATAAGGAGACACATTGCACTTGGAAATAGTACCATCCAAGTAAATAAAATATGATTCTATGAAGTCTTACCATTTTATCTTCTTTTTCTTCTGTGCAAAAAAAATACTCTTTCAAAATAGAAATTAAAATTAGAACATTAAAATCAATACATTGTTATTTAAAATGCCATATCAACTCTGCAAATTCATTCATATTAAATAAAGAAATAAAAATAATCAGATGCTGGTCTGTTAACTACATAGAAAACAGTAGAAACGTTTTATAAACCCTTAATAATCCATTTAAATAACTCATCCTCTATGTATTCAGTTCATGAACTGAATATGGATATACTCCTTTGCCTAGCACTGTTGAAATGAACTTTTTCCATGGAACTATAAATGTTTTCTCTTTTTTTAACTTTGAAATTGCTACATAAAGTTTAATGGATCATTGCACATCACTCTAAAAAGCCTGCGAAAAGTTTTTCTTGGTATATTGGAATAATATTAATGCCTGATATTTATGGTATTGCAGCTAGGTTTCTAATGCTAAAAGCAGTGTGAATGTCAAACTATTTTCAACGGGCTGAACATATACTTGCAACTCTTGTTGCAAACTCAAATACATTGCTCACAGAAGAATACAGATTGATTTACTTGGCATATAAAGAGGGTAGTTATGTAAACAAAGACATCATATATTTTTGTTTAAACTTATCATTTCACATTTGTTTCTCTCACAGTAATGAACAGAAACAAAAAACTTATGCTGTTTTTGTTATGTGCCATTAGGTAACCTGCACCCGTAGCAACTCTGTACAGTAGCTGTGATTCTGCTCTTTTCCTCAGTCATTCTCACTAAATCTGACACACCAACCCTATGGCCTGAGTTACTATACTAATCCATCTCATGTGGGGTCTTCCTCTCCTGCGCTCTTCCTCCACTAATTCAAGCATGATGTCCTTCTCTAAGGACAGGTCTCTACTGGGCATATGCCCAAAATATGTGAGACAGAATTTCAAAATTCTAGCCTCCAAGGAGAAACTTGGTTTTACCCTCTCCAAGACAGATCTATCTGTTTTCTTAGCAGTCCATGGTATTTTCATAACTCTTCTCCAATACCATAATTCAAAAGTATTTATCCTTTTCCTGTCATCCTTAGTCATTGTCTAGCTCTCTTATAGAAAATAATAATAATAATAATACAAAACCCAGAACCCTTTAAACAGAATGCACACATCCACATATATTGCTGTTTATGATCAAATCTGAACCTACCCATCCAGTTGAGAGGAGTTTGTCCATCCTTCTTCATGCAGATTAAAGAACTCCAATGATAAGAACTTTTGTTTTCTTTATTTTAAGATGTAATATACATTAAAGATTGTATTTTCTAAACTTCTTCCTAAGTGCTTAGAGTCCTGATCACTTTCAGCTTGCAGAGTTATTTCATTTTTCAAAAATTTTCTTAGCATACAGATTCAATGAGTATGGAGAAAGAGCACAACCTGGACACTTTCCTTTCTTCATTTCAAACCGTGTAGTTTTCTCTATCATTAACACATATTTATGGATGGGGAAATGACTATCAAAGATCCATAGCCAAGGAAGTACTAGAAATTCAAGCAGAATTTAGGAGAGACCAAACGTGGCACCAGGGATATCATTACTAATGTAAGATGGATTGTGGCTGAAAGTAAAAATAACAGAGGTATGTCTATCTGTGCTTTATTGACTATGCACAAGCATCTGACTGTGTGGATCATAGTAAGTTGTGACCGATGTAGAGAAGAATAGAGCATTTAATTATGCGCATATGGAACATATACCTGGAAGGAGGCTGTTGTGTGAACAGAGCAAGGGGACACTTCCTACTTTAAAATTAAGAAAATTTTGTATCAGGATTGTATTTTTCTCTCCATACCTATTAAATCTGTATGCTGAGAAAATTATTTGATAAGTTGGTAGTCATGAAAAGGAATGTGGTATCAGGATTAGAGATTCATCAATAATCTGCATTATGCAGATGACACAAATTTGCTTGCTGAGAGTGAGAAGGAATTGAAGCCCATATTGCAGAAGATCAAGAAATGCAACCTTCAGAATGTCAAGAAAACAAAGATTCTTACAACTAAACCGACAGGCAACCTCATGATGGAGAAGAGACTGAACCTGTCAACAACTTCATCTTACTTGGATTCACAATTAACATCCTTGGAACCTGCAGCCAGAAAATAAGGAAACACATATTTCCCTGGGAAAATATGCAGTTAGGGACCTCTCCAAATTATTGAGGATTAATAATGTCCGTTTTAGGACTATGGTGCATCTAATTTAGGCCATGATCTTCCTGATGACTTTTTATGCATCTGAGAACTGTAAAATGGAAAAAGATAACAGAAGAAGAACTGATGCCTTTAAACTGTGGTGTTGAAGAGGAAGATTGAACATCCCAAGAACACTCAAAAGAACAAATAAATGTGTCTGGGAAATGGTGCACCCAAACAGCTCTTTGGAGGCAAGAATGATGAGGCATCACCTCACATACATTGGGCATGTTGTTAGGATGAGTTATTCTTTGGAGAGGGTCATGGAGCTTTGAAAGAGTCGAGAGTTGGAAAAAGAGAGAAAGACGTTCAATTAGGTGTGTCAGGAAATGTGAAGATGGCACAGGATAGAACATGATTCAGATTTGTTGTTCATAAGTTAACTATGAGTTATACTTGACTCAACAGCATCTAACAACAAATGTTCTCTTGCTCTGTCCACATAACAGCCTCTTGTGTTAATAAAATAAAAAAGAACTACCCCCCTGATCCCAACTGCTTCAAACAATTGTGTCTCAGAAACGAAATGACTTTTAATTGCAAAGACCCACTTACTGGGTACTAACTGGTTAAAACAAGAGGCTCCTGATTACAACTGTTAATAAAACAAAAAGACCTACCTTCCAGAGCACAACTGCTCCAAACAACATATCTAATAGACTCACAAAATAAAAACATATATGTGTTGGAAGAAATGCAGTCTGAGTGCACCTTAGATTCAAGGATATTAAGATTTCTCACATACTCTGGGAATATTATCTGGAAGGGTAAATCACTGGAGATCATAATGCTTTAAAAAGTAAACAGTAGGGTTACCAAAGGGGCCAAAGGGGCCCTTTGTTGCCAAAGGGGCCCTTTAGAGTAATGAGAGAAGATCTTCACCCTGAAACCCACAGCGTCCCTTTTCAGCAGGAAGTAGCTAA
>NW_006399923.1:4242741-4245197 GCF_000299155.1 Elephantulus edwardii | reverse complement strand
AATAAGGGTTCCAGTTTCTCCACAACCTCACCAGCATTTGTTGCTTGCTGTTCTGTTAAATTTTGCTATTCTGACTGGGGTGAGATGATATCTCCTTCATAGCAGTTTTATCCACAGTAGCAAGAAAATGGAAACATCCCAAATACTCATCGACAAACAAATGGATAGAATAATTGTAGTTGGTTCCATTTGAAAGACTATGCAACACTAAAGAATAACAAATCTGTGAAATATTACACAGCACTGGAAAGTGTAGACATTAATACTGAGTGAAAGTACTTAGTCCCAAAAGGACAAATACTGCATAAGTCTGCTATTGTGAAAATAGCAGTTTAAGTATGGAGTGGAGAATGTGGGGAGACCAGAAAAAGAATGCAGTTAATGAACCCTGTAAAAGATCAGGACAACAGTGATTCAATTCAGGAATAATTGATGAAAGGAGAATATGGCTACTTCCATTAACAAATAGGAACAAGATACCTGTGGCTGTTTGCAGGGGAAAGAAAAAGGGGGAAAGAAGAGCATAAGAAGGAGAAAATAGGAATAAACACCAGGATACCAGATATTAGTTGACAGATAGTGGAGTAAAAGAATAGGCAAGGTACAACGTGATTAGGTACTTGGTGAGATGGAGTGATAAAAGGTATTTGTTAACGACCAACAATTATATACATACAATGCATATACATGATTTTATAAAATGCAATACACACGAATAAAAATATTTTTAAAACAAAAAATCAAACTATTTTGTTGTATTGAGAAAATCTGTGGTCGAGTACATCTCCGACATTCTTAGGAGAAAAATGTCAATGTAAAGACTTACATGCACCTGATTCAAAACAGAGACTTTTAAATTACTTCCTATGAATCTGAAAGTAAGACAATTAATAAGGATGAGAGAAAAAAATCAATTTATTTTGGTTGTAATATTAGAGAAGAATACTGAATCTCATGGAATTTCAAAAGAACCAATATATCTCGGGAAAGTGCAATGAGGCTGTTCCTTATATGTAAGGATGGCGAAAATTGTCTCACATACTTTGAACATGTTGTCAGAAGGGTCAGGCGTTGAAAAAGTCATCATGCTTTGAAAAGTGCAAAATCAGTCGTGGTGGGGGAAGGAATTCACTCAACCATATGAATTGATGTTGTTTCCAGAGCAACTGGCTTGAGTATATCAGGGATGATGAGGATGATACTGTTGTTATGTGTCGTCCAGTCATTTGCGACTCATAGCGACCCTATGTACAACAGCCCTAAACAATGCTCTATTCTGTGCCAATCGCACTGCCTCTGACACACCATCCCGATTACCCCAGTCACTGAATCAATCTACCTCATAGAGGGTCTTCCCCTCCTGCGCCGTCCCTCTACTCTACCCAGCATGATGTACCTCTCTAAAGACCTGTATCTCCTTACAACATGTCCAAAGTATGTCAGACGAAGCCCCAGAATCCTTATATAGAGAAAAATTCAGATTATTGCTCATAGGGTCGCTACAAGTCATAGTCTACAAAATGGGACCTAACAGCAATAACTACATGTGAAAAGAGAACGAAATAATTCCTTATCTTCTGTCATTTTTTAAAATATCTCCTTGTGATAATTCATCTTTTTAAGGGACTATATTTTTCAGTCACTCAATGATTCACTCTCTAGTCTTATTTTTGTCCCCATGTATAATTTCCAACTATAAATCTTTTTAATTTGTTTCTAACTTTTGTATCCCTGTCGTCAATTATCAGTAATTAATCACAATTGTGTGTGGTCGAATTCATACCAAAAAAACAACACTTGCTTTATGTCACAATCTCCTGACTCACCCACTTTGCAACTGAGAGAAAGACAAGTAACACTGATGACAAGAGACGAGTCTGTGCATTTGAGTTGTGGAGTTGGAGGAAAGTGGTACATATCCAATGAATAACCAAAAAAAACAAAGATATGTCTTGCAGAAAGGGCAACCAGAGTGGTCCTTGGAGGCAAAGGTGGAGAAGCTTCGCCTTCTATGCTTTAGGGTGATTGTTAGAAGAGGGTATTCCTTGGAAAGAGATATTATGTTTGTCAAGGTAGAGGGTCAGTGAAAGAAGAAATTGATGGATTGACACAGCAACTGCAGCAATGGGCTCATGTGTGTCAGATAAAAGGATGGCACCGGACAGAAGAGGTTTCAGTTCTGTTGTTCATAATGTTGCTGGGAGTTCAAGTTAACCCTAAGACATTTAATAACAAGCACAACAAGAGGCAAAGGAGTGTCAGAAATGATGTCTGAGCTCATGGAATTTGTTTTGTGTTGTAGAAGCTGCTAGTAGGGGAAGTTCCTCCTTGTGGAGTTAGAGTTCAAATTTAGCTGTACCAAGCTACTCCTTGGAGGCAAGGATTCTGGGGCTTCGTCTGACATACTTTGGACATGTTGCCAGGAGGGACGGGTCCTTGGAGAGGGACATCATGCT
>NW_006399923.1:4233492-4242171 GCF_000299155.1 Elephantulus edwardii | reverse complement strand
CACACACACACACACACACACACACACACACACACACACACACACACACTATAGGGAGCTCTGTTGGCCTAGAGGCAAGAATTTGCCCCACAGTCCCAAAGGCACATGGTTTGAGGCCACCAGCCTTTCTGAAAAAGAAGAATGGGCAATCTTCTCCTGTGCAATTAATTGTCTCTAAAAACACACCAGAGGGTCAGTAATGGGTTGGTTCAGACTCTGTGGTACACAACAAAATATATACTATATAACAACACCATATATACTATATAATTTATAAATATGTAAATACTTTTAAGTTAAAATATTTATCAGTTGTAGGTATAAAAATACTTAAAGATTTAAATAATGTGGAAAATTAAAAATGAAAATTGTGACCAACCACTTACAGAGTTCCTCTACTAACATAAAATCATTATTAGAACTTATAGCAGGTCATATTATGTTTACATCTCTATAATACTTTATACAGTGTAATATAGTCAACACATATTAAATGGATATTTTACAGCTGTACCAAAGAACACATTCAAATATAAACATATGTTAAAATATCTCTTCTTGTAGGCCACAACACAAACTTACACTTTATAATGTAAAAAGTTCTCATTTCCCTCCTATTTCTTTTTAACATTTTTTGTAACTTTTAAATTTTTATTTAAGTATTCTTAATTCTATGCATGCATGTTTGTTCTTGGAAGCAGGAGTGGCATCCACTTCCTAAATAACATGTCTTCAGAAACTTTATGAACTTTGATAAATGTCTGTAGTTATAGAGGGGCAACAGGCCTTTTGTTCACAGGTCACTATGACTTGTGCTTGACTTGAAAACAATCTACAAGAACTATAGGTTGTTCACACTAATTCTACTTAAAATTATTGTCTGCCTATCAAATATTTTGAGGTTGTTAGCAACTACAGCTTGCTCAGCTTCATAATTAACACTCTTAACACCAGCAGTCATGAAATAAAAAGACAAATTGCATTGGGAAAATCTGCTATCAGCGACCTCTCCAGAGTGCTGAAAATCAACAATTTCAGTCTAGAGACTAAGGTGCACCTAATTCAGGTCATGATCTTCTCAATTACATATTATGCTTAAGAGAGCTGGACGATGACTAAGGATGACAGAAGAAGAATCGATGCCTTTGAGTTGGGATGTTGGTGAACAGTCTTGACCATATGGACTGACTAGAAAAAGAACTGGTTGTCTTGGAAAGAGTGAAAACAGGTCTTTCCCTAGAGGCTATGGTTTTGAAGTTCTGTCTCACATACTTCGGCCACATGGTCAGGAGAAATTGGTCCTTGGAGAAGGGCATCATGCTCAGAAGATTGAGGGGATAACCCAGGAGCAGAAAACCTTGGTGAGAAGGACTGATCAAGTAACTAGGACAATGAGGCTTGGTGTGTCGGAAGTAATGAGATTGGCTCAGGACAGGGCAGAGTTCATAGTTGCTGTACATAGGGTCATTATGGGTCACAGGTGACTTGATGGCACATAACAACAACAAAAACTTCTATGCCAACAATATGTGAGGCCTTACATTGTTTAGACAAAGTTTAACTACGTTCAAATTTATATCCAAGATTGTTCTAAGAAAACAGTTTTCTTTTTACATGGCAAAAATTCACTTTCTGTTCTGTTTATAACTATTTCTGAGCTAGCCTGTCAGAGTTGAGGACCTAGCATAGAAATCATGTCGGATCAGAGAAAACATAAATATTTATCCTTGACACTCTGCAGAGAAAGATTACAGGACCGTTGTTGAGGAGCTGAAAATAAAGTATAACATAAGTTAGAACTCTGTAGGGGTTTTCTAACAAGATAAATATTTAGAAAAACAAACCAAACTAAAAAACAAACCAGATCAGTACAACACAATGAAGAAAGAGTAATTAAAGCCATAGAATGGTACCAATATTAAAATAAAATATATTCAGTAAAATGATACCTGAAAGACTTTCAAGATGAAATTGTTCGTATTGTGCATGAGAATATGTTTCTGTAAATTAATTATTCTCAAAACTATTTTATATAAATATATTAAAAACATGAAACTCATTGCTATCAAGTCAAAACTGACTCATAGCTGATACTCCAACATATCTTCAAAGGCTGTCTGTTACAAGGGAGGATTGTTCATATTCCTACTACAGATAGTTGATGGATTCAAATCACATGTCTTTGGGTTGGTAACACAACTCTTTACCACTAAGCTGCTAGAGCTTCCTCTTGGTCTATTCAGTCATTACCTGTTTCAGTAATTTTAGCTGACATACTTCATTCTCTGTGTGAATTGATAAGATTTTATTCATTGGTTTGTGGTGGGGAATACCATCAAGTCAGAATAGACACAAAGCCAACCTTCTAGAAGGTTATAGAGGCAATCATTTGCACAGGAAGAGATTGTCCATCCTTCTCTGATGGAGTAGTTTGTGGTTTAGAACTGCATGCATTTAGGATAGCAGCACAGTTTTTTACCACTAGGGCACCGAGTTCGACATCATGAACTTGTCTGTGGGAGAAGGATAGGTAATCTCCTCCTGAGCGATTAACTGCCTCTGAAAACCCAGTGAATAGTCAGTCAGCTATGGGTTGATATGGTACAAAAGAGCAACAATTCATTTGGTTATAATATAATTTTTATTTTGTATGTGTTATACACACAGGAAACTCTAACAGCCTAATGATTGAAGCTGTTCTGCAATCCCATAGGTACATGATTTGAATCCACCAGCTGCTCTGTGGGAGAAGGATGGCCACTCTCCTCCCACATAATTAACTGCCTCTAAGAACACATTCCAGAGTCAGCTATGAGTCATCTCCAACTGGACCACTCACAAAAATATACTACAGTTTGATAGGCCTTAGATTAAAGATTTTTGCTTTTAAAGAATTATTTTTTTACAGTAGGTATTAGTTTTATAAGAAAAAAACTTTTTAGTTTGTTGAACTAATGAGAATTATTAATTACTCTTTTCCTTTTTAATAAAGTAATTAAATAAAATTCTTTTTCTTGGTATCACCAAAAAACCCCCAAGATTCTGGATTAACCTTATCACAAATAGTTAATCACTGCCAAAACTCCCCAGTAATTGAAAGATTGCTGGGCACAAATTTACTTTGAAACATGTGAAGTTGCCATAAGTCAGAATAGATTCAAAGACAAGTGGTTGATTGGTTCAGCATGTCTGACATCATGAGGATGGCACACTTTAAATCTTCTGTACATAACATGATTATAAATCATAGCCGACTGAATAATATCTAACAACAGCAACAACCAATATTTAATGTGCAAGTTTTGGTAAGCAAACCTATGGCTCCACAAAGATATTCTTATACTAATACTTGAAAGTTACAAATATGTTATTCTACATAGCCAGAGATATTAACATTCAGCTAGAACTATCAAGGCTAATTATTAAAAAACAAAACAAAAAACAACAAACACCTCATTAATGTCAAGTTAGACATGACTTAGAGCTGCTGAAGTCTGCTGTTAGAGACCTCTCTAAACCACTGAAGAGCAACAATGTCAATCTGGAGACTAAGGTGCTCCTGATACATGTCATGGTCTTTGCAATCACTTGCTATGCATCAGAGAGCTGGAAAATGACTAGAGATGATAAAGGAGAATTTATGCCTTTGAGCTGTGATGTTAGAGAGGAGTATTGAATATACCATGGACTGCTAAGAGAATGAACAGGTTCGTACTGGAGAGGGTTAAATCAGGCTGCTTCTTGGAGGCAAGGATTCTGAAGCTGACATACTTTGTTGCAAGAAGGGGATAATCCTTGGAGAGGGACATTATGTTTGGTACCGTGGAGGGACAGTGCAGCATAGAGGAAGACCCTTGATGAAAGGGATTGATTCAGTGACGGGGGTAATGAGGGCAGGTATGTCAGTGACAATAAGATTGGCACAGGATAGAGCAGGTGTTAGGGCTTTTGTACAGAGGATCGCTATGAGTTGCAGGCAACTCGATGGCACATAACAACAACAACAACAGCATAAACTTAAAAGGAGGGACTTCACACATCTTTCTCCTTCTGTATACTTAGAACCTTGAAATGAACAATCCTTCATTATGTGGGTAATCACAATGTACTTACACACATGACAGCAACAAAAACAAAAGCAACAACAACAAGTAACTTGTTCTTTAATCTATTCTGACTCATGATTACTGTGTATGTTTCAGAGTAGGACTATACAGAAATTCAAATTTTATCATCTTTGACCCCAAAGTGTACTCTGGTTGCACCTTCTTCAAAACATGCCTGTTTGTTTTTTTTTTTCATGTGGCAGTTCAAGAGATATTCAGTACTCTAACATCACAGTTTAAAGGCATTAATTTTTCTGTCATCCTTATTTATTGGCCAGCTTTCAGGAGCATAACGAGTGATTTAAAAGACCATGGCTTCAATCTGGGATCTCTGGTTCTCAAAAGGACATCATTTGGAGAAGTCTCTGATTGCAGATTTTCTCAGTGATATGCATTTCATGATCTCCTGACTGGTGGGACTAAGTATATTGATTGTGGATCCAAATAAGATGAAGCTGTTGACAGTGTCAATATTTTATCAGCTCAGTTGTGAGAAGTTTTATATTCTTTGTTTTGAGATGCAATCCATATTGAAGGCTATAGTCTTCTAGATTTTCTTTAGCGAGCAGCTCTGTTCCTTCTCACTTTCAGCAATCAAGGTTGTGTCATGAGAAAAAAACAAAGGTTATTGATGAGTCTTCCTCCAGTCTTGAGGTAATATTCTTTTTCATAGAGACAAGTTTCTAGAATAATTTGCCCAGCATACAGATTAAATTAGTATGGAGAAATACAAGGTTGATGAATGCCTTTCTTAATTTTAAACCATATAGGGTTTCCTTGTTCTATTCACACCATATCCTTTTGGTCTAGATATAGGTTTCACAGGAGCAAAATTAAGTGTTCTGGCACTCCCATTCTTTGCAAAATTAGCCATAATTTGTTATGATCCACATAGTAAAATGCCTATGCATAGTCAATAAAGTATAAATGGACATTCTTCTGGTATTATTTGCTTTCAGCCAGAATCCATATATTAGCAATGATATCCCTAAATTTCACATGTGGTTGTTGTTAAATTTCACATGTGGTTGTTGTTATGTGATGTCAAGCTAACTACAGCTCATAGAGAATTGCAGAAAGTCTCTGAACTTTGTCCTGTCTTCAGCCAACCACATCATTTTTCACACACCTACTCTTATTACCCTAGTTATTGTGTCAATCCTTCTCATCAGGGACCTTCCTATTCTGCATTTTCCCTCGAACTTTCCAAACATGATATCCTTCTCTAAAGACTATCCCTCCCTTGCCACATGTCCAAAGTATGTAAGATGGATGTTTAAAATCCTTGCCTCCTAGGAGAAATTTGTTTTTACCCTCTCGTACGCCAGGGATTCATCCTATTTCCATACATTTTCAACCTATATGCAGAACAGATTATACGGGAGGCTGGGCTCTATGAGGAGAAATGTGGCATCAAGATTGGTGGACGATTTATCAACAATCTGTGTTATGAAGATGACACAACCCTGCTTGCTGAAACTGAAGAGGACATGAAGCACCTGCTGCCTCCAATATGAATTGAGGCTCAATGTCAAGAAGACAAAGATTCTCACCACTGGACCAATTGGCAGCATCAGGATGGATGGTGAAGAGATTGAGATTGTACACAGCTTTAGTTTGCTTGGCTCCACAGTCAACAGTCTTGGCACCAGAAGCCAGAAAATTAAAAGGCACATTGCCATGGGAAAGTCTGCTGTTAGGGACCTCTCCAAAGTGCTGAAGAGCAGTGGTGTCTCTCTGGAGACTAAGGTGCGTCTGATACAGGCCATGGTCTTCGCAATCACTTGTTATGCATCAGAGAGTTGGACAATGACCAAGGAGGATAGAAAGAGAATTGATGCCTTTGAGCTGTGGTGCTGGAGAAGAGTATTGAGAATACCATGGACTGCTAGGAAAACAAACAGATTTGCCCTGGAAAGGGTTAAACTGGGTGGCTCCTTGGAGGCAAGGATTCTGAGGCTCCATCTAACATACTTTGGACATGTTGTGAGGAGAGACCGGTCCTTGGAGAGGGACATCATGCTTGGGAGGGTGGAGGGGCAGTGCAGGAGGGGAAGGCCCTCTATGAGGCGGATTGATTCAGTGACTAGGATAATCGGGATGAGAGTGTCAGAGACAGTGTGATTGGCACAGGACAGAGCAGCGTTTAGGGCTGTTGTGCATAGAGTTGCTATGAGTCTCAAGCGACTTGATGGCACATAACAACAACACCACCACCAAACCAGGTTAGACCTGTTAGTTCTCTTGTCAGGCCATGGTATGGTCAATACTTTTCTCCAGCACCACAAATAAAAGACATCAATATTTATTTTGGCATCCTTGATCATTGCCCAGCTCTCTGATAGGTGGCAAATAATTGCAAACACCATGGCCTGGATAAGCTGCACCTTAGTCTCTAGACAGACATCATTGCTCTGGTGAAGTGTTTTTTTTTTATTGTTTTTTTTTTAATTCCCTGACTCCTGGTGCCTAGGATGTTTAATATATAACCAAGTAAGCTGAAATGGTTAACAATCTCATTCTCATTCTCTTTTATCTATCATGATGCTGCCAATTGGTTTAGTGGTGAAAATCTTCATTTTCTTAATGTTGAGCTTCAATTCCTATTGTACTGTACATAGCTTTGCTTAGGCAAGCTCTTGAAACTGAAATAAAATAAAAATGGGTCTTTCAGAATAGCTTCCACTAAGAAATGATCCCTGAAGACCACTTGATTTACATATATGAATTTATTTTTAAAATTCTGACTACCACAAAAATAAAATAGTAATTACTTATTGTTTATATTTAAAAGTGTTGGTACTTTCTTTCATTAACTAAATTGAGTATCTTTAAAAACATCTACCAGCCATATGTGATGATTTTCTTATGTTAAGTAACTGTTAATGTCCTGCATATTTTTACTCAATGTTCTATCATTTCTGATTTTCTTATTACTGTGTTTGAGTTCTTTACATATTCATGATAATAATTACTATTGATGACCCTTTGAGAGTCTTCTTTGGTACATTGTTAATTCAAATTTTTTGCCCATTCTTTTAAGTTTGGCTTCTTTGTCTTTTTATTGTTTAGTTGCCATGGTGTGTGTGTGTGTTTGTGTAGATAATCACTGTCCTTATAAAATTGGAGGATGACTCACCAACATGATGTATTATGCAGATGGCAATTCCTTTACTTGTTTGCATAAAATTAAGAAGTCTTTAAGCACTGACTGAAGACGATCAAAGACTGAAGCCTTTAATTGTAAGTTACCTGTAAACATCAAGAAAACAAAAATCCGTACTGCTGGACAACATCATGATAGATGGGAAAATACTGATTTCATTTTACTTTATTCACTACCAACAGCCATCTACCTGTTCACTCACATTGGATGAGACATTTATTATGGCTCAGACTTGTTTGTCAAAGCTTGAAACTTTGGGATTGTCCTATTGTTAGAAGGTATAGCTACTGCTTTTATTGGCTATATCCTTTCATGAGGACAAATATCCTTCTGTGGGGACACAAGAGTCTTTTACTTCTGGTTCTGTTTGCTCCTACAACTCCCAAGCTACCAGTCAGCAGCTGTCAATAAATCTAAATTTGTGCTACATGGAATAAATCTACTGTTATTGACCTCCTTAAAGTGCTAAAAAAAACCAAGGATATCAGTGCAATGTACCTTATCTGAGCCATAATAATTTCAGTTTCTTGACATACATTTGAAATTTAGGTAAAAATAAGGAAGTCAAAAGAAATATTGATGCCTTTGAATTTTGGTTTTGAAGAAGAGCAGTGAATAAATCATGAATTGCCAAAAGAGTAAACACATCTGTTTGGGAAGAATTATAAACAGACTTCTCCATAGAGGCTCCTTTTGTAAAAACCGATCTCACATGTTTTGGCCTTGTCATAAGGAGGTCATGTTTCCAGTATATTGTTGTTGTTGTTGTTATGTGCCATCAAGTCATTTGTGACTCATAGTGACCCTATGTACAAGAGCTCTAAACGCTGTTCTGTCCTGTGTCAACCTAGCCATCTCAAATGCATGTATTCCCACTACTCAAGTCACAGAATCAATGCATCTCATTGAGGGCCCTCCTCTCCTTCACTGCCCCTTAACTCTGCCAATCATGATGTCCCTCTCCAAGGACCAGTCCCTCCTTGCAACACGTCCAAAGTATTTCAGACAAAGCTTCAGAATTCTTGACTCCAAGGAGCATTCCAGCTTCACTTTCTCTAGGACAAACATGTTTGTTTTTCTAGCAGTCCATGGTATATTCAACACTCTTATCCAGCACCACAACTCAAAGGCGTCAATTCTCTTTCTATCATCCCTATTCACTCTCCAGCTCTCTGATGCATAGCAAGTAATTGTGAAGACTTTAGTACGGATCAAAATATATATTTTGGTAAAAGTAGAGGGTCATCAAAAAAGAGGAAGATCTTCAAAGACAGATTGAGACAATGTCTATCCCAATGGGAATGACAGAGATCATGAGGCTGGTACAGAAGAGGGCAAACTTCTACGTTGTTCATACAGTTGCTGTGAGTCATTTTCCACTCAAAGGCACCTAACAAACAACTATAT
>NW_006399923.1:4209937-4233392 GCF_000299155.1 Elephantulus edwardii | reverse complement strand
GTATTACTAGATTATATAAGGCATATAATGTTCAATAATATTCTCCCAGATAGTCTCTTATTGTTTCCTTTTTAAAAAACATTTTGATGAATAAAATGAAGCTTAAATATTTTATCTTCTACTGATTTTGCTTTTGCTATTATATTACAATTATAGGGAACAGGGAAGAAGGGTCAGCAGTCAGAAAGTATAGATTTGGTGACAGGAATGAGGCTGGAGATACAATGATAAAATTCTGCTCAATTAATGACCAGCTGTTGTGGTAGTGTACTATTGAGTCGGAACTGGCCCATAGATGACCCTCCAACGGGTTTTCAGAGGTAGTTAATAGCGTGGGTTGGGTGACATTCCAGCCTTCACCCATGGAGCAGCAGGTGGATTTGAACTGCATGCCTGCAGGATTGCAGCATAGCTTCTTATTACTGGGCCACCAAAGCTCTATACTCATCCCAACTACCTTTTATAAGAAACATAAACAATGACTACGTACATGGACTTCACCTGAGAGTCAACACAGGAATCAGATTGATTACATCTTCAGAAGAAATTGACTGTAGAAGCTCAATACCAGTGTAAAAACTAGGCCAGATGCTCATTGTGGAACATACTATCAACTACTTGTATGCAAGTTCAAACTGAAGCTAAAGAAAATCAAATCAAAACCACAAGAACCAAAAGTTGACCTTGAATCTATCCCAATAGAATAGAAAGACCATCTCAGGAATAGGTTTGAGGTGTTGAACACTAATAAATGAAAACCGGATGAGCTGTAGAAGGATATGAAGAATATTATTCCATGAAGAATGCAAAAAAAAAGTCATTACAAAACAAAAGAGGGAGGAAAAACTTAAGATGGATTTCAAAACAGACTCTGAATTTTACACTAGAGCATGAATAAGATAAAGCAAAGGGAAGAAATCAAGAAGTGAAGGAGCACAACAGAAGACTTCAAAGGGCAACTTGGGAAGACAAGACAAAGTATTATAATGAAGTATGCAAAAAGCTGGAGTCAGAAAATAAAAATTGATGAACGCCTTCATAATTCTTAAGCTGAAACAACTAAAGACCAAGTTTAATCCAAAGTTGCAATACTTAAGATGCTTATGGCAGAATGTTGAATGATGAAAAAAGCATCAAAAGAACATGGAAAGAGAACACAGTCGCTATGAAAAAATATCTGACAGAGAAGAATTTCATGAAATAGCATACGATCAAGAGCCACTGGTGGTGGAGGAGGAAATTCAAACTGCTTGGAAAGAATAAAACAAAAGGACTCAGGAATTGATGGATTACCGATTGCATATTTCAACATAGAAACTGCCCTGGGTACCCTCATCAGGTTATACCCAGAAATCTGGAGGACAACTACCTAGTCAACTCAACTGACTGGGAGGAAAAAAAATCTATACTTATTCCCATTCCATAGAAAGGTGACCCGACAGCATGTGGAAATGTTCAAATAATATCACTAATATCATACAGAAGAAAGACCTTGCTGAAAACGACTGGAACAACACATCATCAAAGAACTAACAGATGTGCAAGCTAGTTTTAGAGTAGGCCATAGCACTGGGGACATCATAGCTAATGGTAGATGGATCTTAGCCAAAAGCAAAGAGTACCAGAGACATATCTATCAGTGTTTGATTATGTAAAGGCATTTGACTGTGTGGTTCACAACAAATTGTGGCTAACCTTGAGAAGAATCACTTGATTGTGCTCATGTGAAACCTGTGTTTGGACCAGAGCAGGGAAACACTGCATGGTTTAAAATGAGCTTTTCAATTTATATGCAGAACAGATATTTAGGAGGCTGGAATTTATGAAGAGGAAAGTGACATCAGGATTGAAGGAGTACTCATAAAAAACCTGCATTATGTAGGTGACAATAACCTTGCTTGCTGACACTGAGGAAGAAATGAGGTGTTTCCCATAGAAGGTCAAGGAATATAGTCTCCCATATGGATTGAAGCTCAACATCTAGGAAATAAATATTCTCATTACTGGGCCAATTGCAGTCTTATGACAGAGAAGAGATCAAGGTTGTTAACAACTTTAACTTACTTGCTTTCACAGTCAACACTCTTGGCACCATCTGCAGTAAGGAAATAAAAAAGCAAGTTACACTGGGGAAGTCTGCTGTGTGTGACCTCTTGAAAGTACTGTAGATGTTCATTAAAATCACAGTTAAACATAAAATTTTATTTATAAAAAATGTACTGCGAAACAACACTATCTGGAGACTGACATATGTGTGATACAGGCCATGATCTTCGCAACTGCTTACTATGGATCACAACCGGACTAACTCAATGCCTTTGAGTTGTGGCGCTGAAGAGTGTTGAATATACAGTGGACTGCCAGGAGAACAAATAGATCTGCCGTGGATGGTTCCCTGGAGGGAAGGATTTTGAATCTGTCTCACATATTTTTGACACATGACCAAAAGGGACCAGCACTTGGAGAAGGATATCATGCTTAAAAAGGTGGAGAACAAGGATGAGATCAATTGATTCAATTACTGGAAAAATGGGATTAGGTCTGTTGGAGACAAGAGATTGGCTCAGGATAGGGCAGGGTTTGGAACCATTGTACGTAGTATTGCTATGCGTCACAGGTGACTCAGTGTCACATAACAATAAAAGTGAACTCTGGTAGAATAGTTTGTGTAAATATTGATGCTAACTTAATGGTCATGTGTCTTTGGTGGTTCGCATCTACCAGAAGGTCCATGGGGAAAAAAATGACCAGTCTATTCCCATGAAATTTACAATCTCAAAAACACAAAAAGAGTCAATCATGGGTCAATTGTATATCATTGGCAAAGATAGTAATCCGTTGCTAGACTGAATTGTGTTGTTCCTGCATATCCTTTTGCTAATTTTGTGGGCTTTGTTTTCATATTTAGGCTTTTAGTTAATTTAAACTTTTTTTTTTCTGATTTGTGTGGCACATATTCTGCTTAGTTTTCTCAAAACCATTTAACTGTACTTGGAATTCTTGTAAAAATAAGTTTACCACAGTTGTGTAGGTGTACTCTCAAATATATTCCACTGGTCATTGTGTCTACATTATACAAAAAAAAAAAAAGATAGTCAAGTGACTAACACACATAAGATACTAAGTATTATTTGGCATGAGGTAAACAAAATCTTAACCAGAACTAGTTACCATTTCCCTTCTTTTTTTTTTTTTATTGCCTTTGAGTCCAGCATGCCTCATAGCGACCCTATGAACAAAAGGCCTGAAGCCCCTCTACAACTATCAACATTTGTCAAAGTTCGTAGACTTTCCAGAGACATGTTGTTTAGGAAGAGGATGCCACTTCTGCTTCCAAATTTTCCTTCTACAGGGACCATTAAGATAAAATTACAAGATAATATTGCCTGATCCTGTGTCATGCTTATAATCTCTGTCATGCTCAAGACCACTGTGGCAGTTACTGTGTAAATCCATGTCCTTGTGTTGTGAGTCCTGGTTCCACTGACCTTCTCCTCTTCCAAGCCAAATATAATTTACTTTTCCAAGGACTGGACAACCTTGACAATATACCTACAGCATGTAAATTGAAGTTACACCATCCTTGCCTGTAAGGAGGGTCATGAGTGCAATTCTTCTAGGATAAATTTATTTAAAATTTCCCCTCCCTTGATAAGCTGATTATAGTCTTATCCTTAACAGTTGTAAGGTATATTTTGACTGTATTTTTTTTCCAAGGCAAATTTGTTTGTTCTTTTGGGAACCCACAGTCTAAGCAATTTCCTCATCAACACTACAATTCAAAGGCATCGATTCTTCTGAGGTATTCTTTATTCATTTTCTAATTCTCCCATGTACTTGCAAATACAGTGGCTTGGGTCAGGCACAATTTAGTCTTAAAAATATTAGTGTGGATATTGGAAATTGGATCAATTTTCTAGTGGACATACAAAATGATACAGCAATTTTGGAAAATCACGTGGCCACTTAAATTAAAAAAAGAAACAAACCCCAAAACAGTGGTGCCAAGGTGATAGCACTTCTAAGAGGAATCAGAAGGGAGGTAACATCAGGAAGAAGCCTCCTCTGTAGGAATGCAGAGGACCAAATCCCAATCAATGCCAGCTATCCCTAGATAGGGTTAGACTATGAGCAATCTCTTGAGACTAGGTGCCACTAAAAACAGTACCTACTTGAGGATCTCATTTCTTTCCTGTTAGCTATGGGCCAAAACATTAAGCCATTCCTATTTCTTCTCTTTCTTTTATTTTTCTCCTTAACTCTTCTGCACAACCTATGTATCTCTTACCAGCCAAGGCTCTGTTACACTTCTTTAAATAAACCTTTTCCATTTTTTTTGCTTGGTTAAAAAATATAGAGGTATTGGATGACTCGGCCACTCATAAGTATATTCCATTTTAAATTCCATTCTTAAGTATATACCCTGACACCTTGAAGGCTTAGAGACAGAAACTTTTACATCAGTTGTCATTGTATTACGTTTCATAATTATAAAAGAAAACCCAAAACTAACATAAATTCTCATCAACAGATGAATTAACAATGAAAATCTTAGACATTAAAATGAAATACTGCTTAGATGGTAAAAGAGACAAAATTTTGATACGTACTCTCATGCATGTTTCCAGCAACCAGGAGATTAAAAGACTAATTGCTTTGGGAAGTTCTGTTGTTAGGGACCTCTCCAGAGTACTGAAGAACAATGATATCAATCTGGAAACTGAGGTGTGGCTGATCCGGACCATGTTGTTTGCAATTACTTGCTGTACAAGAAAGAGAAGAAGAATGACTAAGGATGCAAGAAGAATTTATGTTTTTGAGTTGGGGTACTGTAGAAGAGTGCTGAACATACTGTGGATTGCCAAGAAAGCAAACAGATCTGTCCCAGATCTGCTTCATAGAGACAAGGACATTGAATCACCATCCCACGTGTGTTGGGCATGCTGTCAGGAGAGACCAGTTCTTAGAGAAAGTTATCATGCTTGAAAGGGTTGAAGGAAGATGCAAGAGAGGAAGACTATGAATAAGGTGAATTGACACTAACCGGGGTAATGGGAGTAGGTGTGTCTGAGATGATGAGATTGGCTCAGGGTGGGACAGGATATAGAGCTATTGTCACTACCAGTTGCAGGCAATTCGACAGCAAATAACAACAACAACCGCACATGTATGACATGAATATATTATACTGATTAAAACAAATCAGTCATTGTTGTTGCTGTTATATGTCGTCGAGTCACTGGTGACTCATAGTGACCCTATGTACAAGAGCCCTAAACCCTGCTCTATCCTGTGCCAACTTCAATGGCTCCAACATACCTACTCCCATTACCCCAATCACTGAATCGATCCATCCCATTGAGAGTCTGTCCCTTCACTCTCTAAAACATGATGTTATTCTCCAAGGACTGGTTTCTCCTTGCAACATGCCCAAAGTTTGTCAGATGAAGTTTCAGAATCGTTGCCTCTGAGGAGCAGCCCAACTTCACCCTCTCCAGGACATTCCTGTTTGTTCTCCTAGCAGTCCATGGTATATTCAACACTCATCTCCAGCACCATAGCTCAAAGGAATCAATTATCTTTCTACCATCCCTGGTCACTGTCCAGCTCTCTGATGCATAGCACAAAATTTGCAAAATTATATCCCAGATCTGGCATACCTTAGTCTCCAGCCTGAGGTTGTTGTTCTTCAGTACTCTGGAAAGGTTCCTGACTGCTGAGTTTCTCCATGCAATTCGTCTCTTGATTTCCTGGCTGCTGGTACCAAGACTGTGGAGCCAAGTAAAATAAAACTGGTAACTATCTCAGTTTTGTCACCATCCATACTGACGCTGCCAATTTGCCCAGTAGTGAGAATCTTTTTTTTTCTTGATGCCAGGCTTCAATCTAAATTGAAGACTACAGTCCTTGACCATCTGCATCAAGCGCTTCAGGTCCTCCTCAGTTTCAGCAAGCAGGGTTGTCTCATCTACGTAACGCAGGTTGTTGATGAATCTTTTACCAATCCTGATGCCATATCCCTCCTCCTACAACCCAGCGTCCCAGATGATCTATTCTGCATGCAGATTGAAAAGGTATGGAGACAGAATACATCCCTGGCTGACACCCCTCCCAATTTTGAACCTTACAGTGTCTCCTTGCTCTCTTCTGCCTTTTGGTCCAAGCACAGGTTTTGCATAAGCACAAATATTTTGGTATTCCCATTCCTCTCAGAGTCAGGCACAGCTTGTTGTGCTCCACAATGAAGCACAGATAGACATTCCTCTGGTATTAACATTATCTATAATATCTCTTGTACGTCTTCTAAACCCAGCCTGCACATCTGGCTATTCTCTGTTGACATGTTGCCTTAGTAATTTTTGGATAAATTTCAGCAGAATCTTCCTTGCATGTGTTATTAATGATATTGTTTTAAAATTTTTGCACTCGAGTCACCTTTCTTTGGAAAGAGAACAAATATCAATCTCTTCCAGTCAGTCGGCCAGCTGGCTGTCCTCCAGATTTCTTGGCACAACCTAGTGAGCACATCCAGGGCAGCAGCGTCTGTTTGTTGAAATATGTCAATTAGTATGCTGTCAACTCCTAGAGACTTGCTTTTTTTGCCAGTTCTTTCAGAGCAACTTGAACTTCTTCCTTCATCACCACAGGCTCTTGCTCATATGTTATTTCATTAAATTCTTCTGTGTCAGCAAATTCCTTCTGATACAGTGACTCTGTATACTCCTTCCATCTTTTTTTTTAATGCTTCTTGGATCATTTAACACTCTGTCCAAAGTATCCTTAAGTATTGCCACTCATGGCTTGAATTTGTTTTCCAATTCCTTCAGCTTAAGAAATGGTGAGCGAGCGAGTTCACCTCTTTTGATTTTCTACCTCCAACTGTGCACATTTCATTATAGTATCCCAAGTGTCCTTTGAAATTTTCTGGCCAGCTCTTTAATTTCTTTATTTCTTCCTTTAGCTTTGGCTTCTCAGCATTTTAATGCAATACTCAGAGTCTCATCTGACATCCAGCTTGTTCATTTCTTATTTAGCCTTTGTAATGATCTTTTTTGTTCTTCATGGATGATATTCTTGATTTCCTCCCACAGCTCATTTGGTCTATGCTCATTGGTGCTCAAGGCCTCAGACATGTTTCTGAGATGGTTTTGAAATTCAAGTGGAATATACTTAAGGTTAAATTTTGGTTCCTGTGTATTTGATTTAATTTTCTTCAACTTCAGCTGAACTTGCATATGAGTAGTTGGTGGTCTCTTCCACAATCAGTACCTGGCCTGATTTTCAAGCTGGTATTGAGCTTCTCTAGTGATTCTTTCCACAAATGTAATCAATTTGATTCCTATGCATCAGGTGAAATCCATATGTATAGCTTGCATTTGTGTTTCTTACAGAAGGTATTTGCAATGAATAAACCGTTGAATGTGCAGAATTCTATTATTCTATCACTAGCCTCATTTCTGTCACCGAGCCCATATTTTCCAGCTACTGATCCTTCCTCCTTTGTCCTAACTTTTGCATTCCAGTTACCCATTATTATCAATGCATCTTGATTGCATGTTCGATTGATTTCTAACTGCAAAAGTTGATAGAAATCTTCCATTTCCTCCTCTTTGGCTCTAGTTGTCGGTGCATATATTTGAATCAAGTCAGTCGTAGAAGGGTAAATATCTTCTGATTTAACATAAATAAAATGTGAAAATTACAAATTAATGGAGACTGAAATATCTATTTTTGGTCACCAAGGGTAAGAGGGAGGAGGAAAGAGGGACAGTAATGGTGACTGAAAAAATGTGCTAATGAAAGGTTGTTTGTATAGCATAGTATCTACAGTGATTATTTTATAGGGCTTTGGGTTTATAAGACATATAAATGATTGTCATCTAGATGATAACATAATTATGATAAAAACAAAAGGGAGGAAATGTGGAATCCAATACTAAGTATTTGCAATAAACTGAATACTATTTAAAAAAAAGACAAATGGCCATCCAAGATACCATAGCGGGCCTCTATTTACCTGGAACTGTAAGTGAAGAGACAGGAATGAGAAGATGATATGGGATATCGTGCTAAGTAACTCATTGAATAACTGTGTCATTTACTATGGGATTAAAAAAATCTGGCTGGTGCCTATAACCATTACTGGATATATTGCCCATGATTCTATATAACTACATTTTCCTTAAAATCAATTGACATTTTCTCCATAATGAGAAATATATTGACAGAAAAAATGTGAGTATTCACAGAAATTTGTGAAACATTTTATCAGGACAAATTTATTTCTAATATATGAAAATAAAAGGAAGAAATTAAACCAACTGAAATTTTGACAAAATTTTATTCAGTTTATACAGGTTTATTTTATAACATGCTTTTTATAATGACTTGTCAGTTTTTCATGTGCTTGATATTCATAAACCCATATCCTTTATCCTCAGGTGTTATATTGATCAAGATCTGATGAAATAACTTTAATAACATCTCAGGTATACTTTTCTATATTTTTATATAGAAAATGTATAAAGTAGCAGTGGTTACTGTACTAAATTAATCATCACTATTTAATTGTATAATCCAGTAGAATGTTCCTAGAAGGTTTGCCTGGAGGCTGTTCTCTTAGCTACAGGCTATGATTTTTGTCCTTTGCAATATGAACAGTTTCTGAACCTCAGGGAATGTTGAATACTAGGTAGAATGAAACATAAAGAATTGGCTAATGAGTACAGTCTTTCAAGCTTAATCAGGATTTTTAAGACTCATTAATGATTAGTAAAATTACCTCACATAGACAGACTTCTAGACTAAGAACAAGTGGAAGGAGATTTATTGCATAAAACAGAAATAAATAACTAATAAAACTTTGTTTCGTTTCTGATGTGGATATAATAGGAATCATTCCCAATATTCTTTTTTTAAATTAATTTTAATGAGTTTCCAAACTTTGGATTTCCATTCATCCATTGTTGTACTTTTATCCCTGCCCATCCCTTCCCCTACCTTTTGCTCGTCTCTTTGAAAAGTAAAAGGAAAATTCTTTCATAAAAGGAAAATTCTTTCATTGTTATACAATCCCTCCCCCCAAGTCCTCTTCACTATGCTGCCTTCATTCTGGATTCCTATCATAACAATAATACTTAAATACTACTAAATATATCCTTTTTAAACAGTTGTCTCCCTCATCTGTTTCAATGCAGTAAACATTATTTATCTCATCCTTCATACTCTCCCCTAACTCCTATGTCAGTCCTCTTTTACAACAGTGGCATTATGTAGTTATTATCTTTTTAATTCTATTTTTTTATAGATATATAAAAAAGATATTTTCTCTTTTATAAAACATACTGCCATCCAGTTGATTTCAACTGATAGTTTTTTTGCATTGCATTTCTGAGGCTGTAAATCTTTAAAAAAGAGATATTGCTTTATCTCCTTTGAGGAAGTGTGTGTGTTTGAAATGAACTTCCAACTTTTTGATTAGCAATGTAACTTGTTAAAAACTATGCCACCAGTGCCCCCCAATCCCTACCACTATACTAACCTTAATATACATAATCACAACTGATCTTGAGAACTAAAGTGAGTTGGGTCTGAGTTAGTTTGTTCTGACAGGAACCTCTCAATACTGATGCACGGTCCATAAGAAACTGTACTACTAACAAATAGGAGATGACTCTTAAGCAGTTGAAACCCACAATCAGCCCTGTGGAGAAAGATGGACAGCCTTCTCTGAAGAGAATGACAGTCTCTGGAAACTCCCTAGAGAGTTAGCTATAAATTGGTTCTGACTTAATAAGTTTGAGTTTTTGAATTTGAAAAGAAACTCCAGTTGCATAGCAGTTAAAGCCTTAGGCTAAAAAAGCCTATGTCTCAAAGCCACAAATCAGTCTGTAGGAGAAATATGAAGCCCTTTGATTTTGTAAACACTTGTTTTTATGTGCCATCCAGCATCTTGTGACTCATAGAAACCCTATGTACAATAATCCTGAAACCTGCTCTGTGTCAACATTATAGTCTCTGACACACCTACACTCATTACCCCAATCACGGAGTCAATTCATCTCATCCAGAGTCTTCCTCTCTTGAGCTATCCCTCCATCCTCCTAAACATGATGTTCCTTTCTTCCTTGCAACATACCCAAAGTATGGCGGATGAAGCCTCAGAATCCTTGCTTGAAAGGAGCATCCTGGTTACATGCACTCCAGGATGAACATGTTTGTTCTCCTGGCAGTCCATGGAATATTTAATACTCTTCTCCAGAACCACAGCTCAAAGGCATCAATTATCTTCTTCTCACCCCTAGTCACTGTCAGCTTTCCGATGCATAGCAAACAATTATGAAGACTATGGCCTGGATCAGGCACCCTTTAGACTTCAGAGTGATGTTATTATTCTTCAGTACTCTGGAGATGTCTCTGACAGTAGACTTTCCCAGTGCTTTTGATTTCTTTTGATTTCCTGGCTGATGGTACCAAGAGTATTGATTGTGGAGTCAAGCAAACTAAAGCTGTTTACAATCTCAATCTATTCACCATCCAATCAGCCCTTGGTAAGAATCTTTGTTTTCTTGATGTTGAGCTTCAATCCATACTGAAGGCTTCTGTCCTCAACCTTCTGTAGCAAGTGCTTCAAGTCCTGAAATTCAGCAAGCAGGGTTGTGTCATCTGCATAATGCAGGGTGTTGACTAGCCTTGCTCCAAACCTTGGAAATATAATGAGATGTTCTATTCTGTCCTCCAATGTCATTATTAAATACACTCAGCTTATCTGAATAATTTATTTTAAAATAAGAAGCAGCTGTGGGTCAGTTGTGACTCATAACAACCAGTCAGTTCTCATGGTACATAACAAAAACACTACAAACCTGATTCCTATTTGATGGGGTTCTGTTGTTCAAAACAAAGCAAAGCAAAACAAAACCCCAATGAAGTCGTCAATGTACCTTATCACTCCATCATCTCAGACATCAACTATTTCTCTTTCCCCCTGTCTTCTCTGTCCTATCTATATTTTTAAGTTTCATAATTCTCTTTAAAGTCTCAGAGAAACTCAAAATCAATGAGGGAAATAGCTTATACTGTGATGGAGAGCAGCCAATTCAAATCTGCTGAACCGATAATGAATGATTACTAGTATAGGTCAATGCACATATTTGCAGATTGCAAAGGGATGAGTGAGTTCATGTGACTGCGGTATTAAAATTATTTGAAGCAAACTAAACTCATCAATAACCTGTGTTATATAGTTGACCACAAACTTGCTTGCTGAAAGTGAGGAGGATTTAAGGCACTTGATATATATATATATATATACACACACATACATACATATATATATATACATACATATATACACACATATATATATATGTGTATGTGTGTGTGTGTGTGTGTGTGTATATATATATATATATATATAAAATCTGGATGTCAATCAAATCACCTGGCCAACTGATTGGAAGAGATCATATCAATTCCCATTCCAAAAAAAGGTGACCTGGCAGAGTGCGGAAACTATTGAACAATATCATTAACATTACATATAAGCAAGATCCTGTTGAAAAATTATCCGAAAATGACTGGAACATCAACAGAGAACTGCCATATGTACAGGCTGAGTTTAGAAGAGGCTGAGACGCTAAGGACATTATAGTCAGTGTTAGATGAATCTTACCTGAAAAATGTGTTTCATTGACAATGTAAAGGCATTTAACTATGTGGATCACAACAAACTGTGGTTGACTTTGAGAGGCATGGAAATCCCAGAACACTTGATAGTGATTAAGTGAAGCCTAGAGTTGTTCTAGGAGGCAGTAGTCAGAACAGAGCAAGAGAACACTGTATGGTTCAAAATTAGGAAAGATATAGGGATGCATCCTATCACCATATCTTTTCAATCTTTATGCAGAACAGATAATGCAGGAGGCTGGGCTCTGTAAGGAGGAATGTGGTTTGGATCAAGATTGGAGGAAGGCTCATCAACAACCTGCATTGTGCAGATGACACAATCGTGCTTGCTTAAACTGAGGAAAACATGAGTCGTTTCCTGCAGAAGATCAAGGATAGAATCCTTCAATATGGATTGAAGCTCAACATTAAGAAAATATTCTTACCACTGTGCCAATTGGCATCATCATGATGGACAGAGAAGAGACTGAGATTGTAAAAAGCTTTGGTTTGCTTGGCTTCACAATCAACACTCTTGATACTAGTACCCAGGATATAAAAAGATGAATTGCATTAGGAAAGTCTGCTGCCAGGGGTAGTTCCAGAGTACTGAAGAGCAATGATATCACTCTAGAGACTAAAGTGCAGCTGATCCAGACCATGGTCTTTTTTCAATTACTTGCTATGCTTCAGAGAGCTGGGCAATGACTAAGCATGATAGAAAAAAAATCGATGCCTTTTAACTGTTGTGCTGGAGAAGGGCATTGAATATAACATGGAGTTCTATGAGAACAAACAGTTTTGTCCCAGAGAGGGTAAAACCATGCTGCTCCTTGAAGGTGAGGATTTTGAAGCCCTATCTGACATACTTTAAGTATGTTGTCAGAAGAGCCCAATCTTTGGAGGCAGAAGGGACAGCACAAGAGAGGAAGATCCTGGATAAAATGAATTGACTCAGTGATTGGGGTAAAGTGGAATGGTGTAGATGTCAGAGATAGTAAGACTAGCTCAAGATGGAGCAAAGTACAGAGTTGTTGTATATAAGGTTGCTAGAAGTTGCTGGTGCCTCAATGGCACAGAGTAAACAGCAAAATACTTCAAAAATTTTGTTCTATAGAAAAGTAATGCTGTTGTTTTTGTAATGTATCATCTTCTCACTTGCAACTTACAGTGACGCTATGTACAAGAGCCTTAAACTCTGCTCTATCCTGTCCCAACCCCACTGTCCCTGATACACCTACTCTCATTACGCCAATCACTGAATCAATGAATCTCATTGAGGGTCTTTCTCTCTTGCTCTGTCCTGCCACCTTCCCAAACATGATGTCCCTCTCCAAGGACTGTCCCCTCCTTGCAACATGCCCAAAGTATGTCAGACAAAGCTTCAGAATCCTTGCCTCCAAGGAGTAGCCCAGCTTCACCCTCTCCAGGACAAAACTGTTTATTCTCCTAGCAGTCCATAGTATATTCAACACTCTTCTCCATATTCATTTTAATTTGTTCACACTTTGTAATCATTAAGTTTCTATATGAGTGAATCATTGGTATTACTAAATATATGTAATTAAACACATTAAAAAGGAAATAAATGGGGGTTGTGTGCCAGCATGTGCTTGTGTATGTGTGTATATGCAAGATTAAGAAGAATCTTTGGAGGTTATCACACTGCAGAATGTAGAATATAAAGAAATTAATTCTCATGTAGAAAAAGAAAAAGCAATTACATGTTAGACAATAACAAATTATTAATATATAACACATTTGAATTTGCATGTTTAATATAAACAGTATAATATTTTAAAAGCTTTTTTATTGCTAAACATTTGACAACCAGACACTTTTAGGCAATTTTGTGTGACCTTGTGAAAGAAAAAGAGAAGTGTCAATTTCTACATTTGGTTACATTTTCATTTTTATTCATTTTCTTCATTAGAAACATCTGAAAGGCATTTGAGATTATTTGTATTTTTGCAGCTGTTTTCATTAATTCAGGCCAAACTGTGAAATTTGTTGATTTTTCCATGACAATCCCATGAAATCTGTCGTTTAACTGCATGATGCGCTGGCTTCTGACCAAAAATAAATCCTCTCAATGAAAAATGTGCTGTGAAATGACAAACTTGAACATAAATCTCATTAAATCTTTTATTCTCATCAAAATTAGGGACTAGAAATAGACTCATGCATCATTGAAGTAGATGTGAATTAAAAATGTATCCACATTTTATCTGAATGTAAAATTTGAAATTGTAAGAAAACTGTTTTTTTCGCTGCATTTATTATTTTTAATATCAACATAGAGTATCATTCATTGATAAATTAGGCTTCAAAAATTATCACTTTTACTTTTTGTCTATATCAACCAGTTATGAACATTCGTATCTTGTTATGAAACCCATATACTCATTTATCTTTAAGTTCATTCCTCTAAAGTGAGGTGAAACAGTAGAATGTCATCAGTGTTGTTATCTAGTTCTCTGCATTGTTTTGTTACTCTGAATATTAAAGCTCAATTGATTTTATTCATATTTAATTATTATTCAATGAATCTGTCAAAAATACTTTCTTTGCATTTTATATAAACAATAAAATTGTGAGTGAAAATCTTATTTATATGATTTATTAAAAGTATTTTCTAATGTAACAACTGGTACAGTACATTGACAGAGATCTGCCAGAGATACAAGCTGGGTTTCGAAGAGATCATGACACTAGAGATATTATAGCCAATATCAAATGAATCTTGGCAGAAAGCAGAGGGTACCAGAGGAATGTCTAGCTGTGTTTCATTGACTATGCAAAGACATTGACTTGTGGATCACAACAAATTGTGGTTAACTTTGAGGAAAATGGGAACCTCAGAAGACCTGATTGTACTGATGTGAAACCTAACTTGAACCAGGAAAGCAGTCCTCAGAATAGATCAGGGAAGCACTACATGGTTCAAAATCAGGAAAGAAGTGTGTGTCAGAGATGTAACCTGTCTCTATACCTTTTTAATCTGTATGCAGAACAGATCCTTAGAGAAGCAGGACATTATGAGAAAGAATGTGGGTTGAAGGAAGACTCGTGCAAACTACGTTATACCGATAGCAACAACCTTGCTTTCCGAAACTGAAGAGGACCTGAAACGCTTGTTGCAGAAGGTCAAAGACTATAGTCTTTAATATGGATTGAAGCTTAACATCCAGAAGACAAAGATTTTCACCACTGGGTCAAATGACAGCACCATGACTGATGGAGAAGAGATCAAGGTTATTAACAATTAAAATTTGCTTGGTTCCACAATCAACATTCTTGGCATCAGCAGTCAGGAAATCAAAAGATAAGTTGCACTGCAAAAATCTGCTATCAGAGATCTCTCCAGAGTACTGAAAAGCAGTGATGTCAGTCTAGAGACTCAGGTGTGCTTAATCCAGGTCATGGTCTTCACAATTACTTGCCATGCATCAGAAAGCTGGACAATGACTAAGGATGACAGAAGAAGAATCAATGCCTTCAAACTGTGGTACTAGAGAATAGTCTTGAACATACACCATGGACTTCCAAGAAAACAAATAGGTCTGCCTTAAAGAGGGTGAAACCAAGTTTCTCCTTGGAGGTTAGGATTCTGTAGTTCTGTCTCATAAACTTTAGGCTCATCGCCAGGAGAGAATGGTTCTTGGAGAAGGACATCGTGCTTGGAATTGTGGACAGAATGACTCTGGGTGAAATGGATCGATACAGTAACTGGGACAATAGAGGCTGATGTTTTGGAATTAGTGAGATGGGCTTAGGACAGGACAGGGTTCAGATCTACTGCACATAGAGTTGCTATGGGTTGCAGGTGACTTGAAGGCACATAACAACAACAATAACATCTGTATATTTACTCTGGAAACTGCCATTTTGGTCAAGTTCCACAATTCTTTTATGAGTAGAATGCCATCACAGAAATAGAAATTTTCAATTAATCTTTCTGGTAATTATTTTATTAGGCTTTATATTTAACATGAATAAATGAAGCCAATCTTGTTAGTACTGAAGTGTTATTTATTAAAAAATATTTTCTCCAACCTATTTAAATGTATAAAACAAAGATAAAAGTTAGAGTGTAATTTTGAGGTCTTAATCAATACTTTGTATATTAGCTAATATAGAAGGTAAAATTCTGTTGCTTGCATTGATAAACTGATAAATGTTCCAGGAACACATTCTCAAATTTAATTTCTGTCTCTTTCTATTTTGAGTTCATCTAACACTCAATATCAATGTTATTTCACAAAATTGTGTATCTTCCTTCCCTGGGAAATGAAATAAACATTTAAACTAAATAACTGTCTTGTACTCAACTGCTTAAAGTTTTGTCACATCCAAAATAACTATTAATAATTTATATTTTCAAAAGTTTTGAAAAGGCTTGAGGAAAAGGCACTGAATTAAGAAAAAAATCAATGAGAAATACTTTAAAACTCAAAATTGTATCTTTGCTTTTAAATGTCTGGAAACTTAAGCATTATTGGTAAAATCTAGTTCTGAATTCACTTATTCACATTAGCTATGTTTTCTCTATCTTGTACAAGAGAATGCATTAAAACATGTTGTTTTCATTCCTCCAAGTTGTTTTCTGATGAGAGCAAGAAAACACTGTTGTTGTTGTTGTTAAGTGCTGTGAAATTGTAGGCAACTCATAGCAACCCCATGAATGAAAGCCCTAGACACTTGTGTGTCTTTCATCCTTTCTCCAGGTTCATAGGGTTTCTGGAGGCAAGCTATTTATGGAAGTGGATGCCACTCCTGCTTCCAAGCTTGTTTTAATCAGGGAGCTCCACCAAACACTGTCCACCATGGGTAACCATTATCACATTTGACACATCAGTATCACAGTGTTCAGCCTCTCCCCTAGAAGCCAGAGGCCACGTACAGCTGACACCAAGTCTCCCAAGACACAAGGCATGGCCCGACCTTGCAGAATTTTACCATTTTCTGGCACGCCCAAATGCTGGCCAACTCTGGCCCAGAGACCCCCCTCAGTTCTTCTGCCATATCCGCTATGTCGACCCACACTGGGGCACAGAGAAAGCCACAAGCTCCCGGAGCCTACCATACCTCCCTCTCCCCAACACTATGTAGTTAAAAAAATTATATTTCAAGAAACATTTTTATAACTTCATTATAAGAGTAGTTGAACAATTAGACCCTCTAATTTGTTTTTGTATAATTATGTAAAATTTTCCAAATTTCCCTTTAGTTGAATATTTCCATGGGTGTTATTTAGGACTAACAAAATAAATTGAGCATTTAGGAATTCTAAGACAAAAGATTTTCCTTTAGTTTAAATAACTGGTATCGATAAAAATTTTGTAGAATATTCTACTACACTCATTATTTAAACTGCTACTCTAAAAAAAAGTATGTTGTTTCATTCCTTGTTTCCAATTTTTTTTTCTGCTGTTTATTTCCTTTGTTTGTTTTCTGGCTCACTCAATATTTTCTCACTAGCATTTCTCACTACTGCACTACCACCCTTGTCCCTAGCCACCACCCTTGTCCAATTCTTTCAGAAATTTTGGTGCATAATTAATTGTACTGAAAACCAGAAGACATGAGATTATAATCTGCCAGACCTTCCACCAGAGAATGATGGGTAATATTCTCTTGTGGTTTACAACATCTGAAAACCTCCTGGAGGTCAGCTAAGAGCCAGTTTTGAACTGGAAGAACATAACAACACCACTCCGTTCAACTTGAGAAATGCTGAACAGAGAAATGTGAAAAATCTAACTCAAACTTTATCTTTTATTCAATAATAAATCTCTGGGGGTTCAGCTAAGAGCCAATTCTGACCTGAAAGGACAACAACAATAATTTTTCATTCATCTTGAGAAATGTTCAGCAGAGGAATGTGAGAAGTGCAAACTAAACATTATTATTTATTCAAATGAATAAAGACAGTTAGGAAAGCAATGGTGACTACAACAAGGGTTTGAATCATGTCAGAAATCTTGAGGATGATTCAAAACAGGGCTAGTTTGGACTGGTTTGTATTAAGATCAGTTGAACATAGTTCATAGGGTTGCTATCAGTCACAGTTGACTCTAGGATACTTAACAAAAATTAAAACATATATTGAACATTTTATGGACTGCCAGAAGAACAAACAGAATTGTCCTTGGGAGAGAAAAACCAGGTTGCTCCTTGAAGGATTTCGAAACTCCTTGTTGCCAGGAGGGGCCAGTTCTTAGTGAAGGACATAATTCTTGGAAAGGTAGAAGGTCAGCACAGAAAAGAGAGATAAATGTAGTGACACAGTGACTGTGACAATGGCTTAAGGTATTTCAGACAATGAAGTTGGCTCAGGATAGGGCAAGTTTCAAAGTTATTATTTTTCGGGTCATTATGAGTCTAAGCTGACTCCATAGCAGATAACAATAACACCACTATCTATTTAAAAGATACCATTGGTGGCCAAGTGGTAATAAGTTGCACTACTAACCCACAAGAAAGTGGTTTAAATGCACCAGTTGCTTCATGAACAAAAGATGAACAATTACCTCCCATGTGATTTACTGTATGTGAAAATCCACCAGATAGTCAGCTCTGATTTCATTCAAATTCGAAGATCTATATAAAAGGAAGCTCTAGTGACTTAATGGCATGGAAAAGTGCGGTTAACCCAAAGGCATGTGGTTCAAATCTGCTTCACAGGTGATAGGCATCTTTCCCTGTGTAATTAGCTGCCTTTGAAAACATATAAGAATACCATCTATGAATGGACCCCAGCTCAACACGAACAAAACCAAATATCTATTTAAGGGAGTTCTGATGTTCTAGTGGATAAGGAGTTGCACTATAAACCAAAGAACACACAATTCAAAACCACCAGCTCTTTCATGGGCGAAAAAGTGACAATTTCAGGTGTGATTGACAGTCTCTGAAAAAGTGCTGGAGGGTCATTATGAGTTGGTTCTGACTTGACAGCACTTAACAATAACTACAACTATCTAGATTTCATCACTGAACTAATAGTCAACCTTCTGATAGATGGAGGAGAGACTGAAGCTATCAAAAAATTAATTTTACTTGGATCCACAACCAATACCTAGCTTGTATTCTAGTAGGTTTCTATTGATGTACTGTCCTAGTCATTTTTTGGATAATTTTCAGCAAGATTTTGCTTGTGTGTGATACTAGTGAAATTGTTCTATAACTTCCACACTCTGTTGAATCCCCTTCTTTTGGTAATGGGAGTAAATATGGAACTCTTCCAGTCAGGCAGTCAGATATTTGTCATCCAGATTTCTTGGTACTACCTGATGATCATGTCTAAGGATACATCTCTTTGTTGAAATATGTCAATTGGTATTCAATTAATTCCTGGGGTATTATTTTATTGCCAATTTCTTCAAAGCAGCTTTCATGTCAATATCAAGAAAACAAAGATTTTCACCATAATGCAATTTGCAATACCATGATAGATGAAGAAGAGATAAAACATGTTAGCAATTTCATTTTTCCCAGGTCTATAATCAATGAACCCATGGTACCAGCAGTCAGGAAAGCAAAAGACTAGTTGCTATGAAAAAGTCTGCTATCAGCGATCTCAGAGTGCTAAGAGGTAGCCATGTCAGTCTAAAGACTAAGGTGTGCCTGATCCAGTCTGTGGTCTACTCACTACTTGATGTGCATCAGAGATCTGGATAATAATAATAACTATGGATGACAGAGGAAGAAGTCTATGCCTTTGAGTTGTGGTGCTAGAGAATAGTATTGAACATAACATGGGCTTCCAAGAGAACATACAGTTCTTTCCTGGAAAGGGTGGAACTAGGGTGCTTTTTGGAGGTAAGGATTTTCCAAGTCTGTATTACATACTTTGGGCATGTTGCTGGGAGGAAGCAGTCCTGGAAAGGGACGTCATGTTTGGAAAGGTGGAGGGTCAGCACAGGAGAGAAAGATCCTGAATAAGATTAATTAATACAGGGGCTATTAATCACAGGACTATTAATACAGGCAATGCTGGCAACTGTATCAAGACTGTGACATTGTTTCAAGGTAGAGCATGGTTCAGAGATATGGATCACAGGGTCTCTATGAGTCACAATGAACTCAGTGGCACATAGCAATAACAACAATCAATACTCATGCAGTTGTTGTAATTAAATGCCATTGAGTTGAGCTTGACTCAAAGCTAAATTGTGAAAAACAAATCCGAATACCGTCCTATCCTGGGCTGTCCTTATCATTCTCAACACATTTGAGTCCTTTGCCACAGCCATTCCATCAAGGGATGCTGACTCAGTTTCACTAACTCTGAGGCCTACCCCCATTATCATGTCAATACATCTCATCTGGGCATCTTCCAATTCTGTGCTGAGCCTCCAGCTTCCAAACATGATGTCCTTCTCCAAAGACTTATTCCCAGCCAAGTGGCCCAAGTATGTGAGGCAGAGCTTCAAAATTCTTGCCTCCAAGGAGAAATGTGACAGACCTGTTTGTTCTCTTCTTGGTCTCTAGTATGTTAAATACTCTTCTCCAGCATCACAACTAAAAGAGATCACTTCTTCTGTCATATTTAGTCATTGTCCAAAGCTCTGATGCATAGCAAGTAATGTCCTGAATCAGACACACTTTGGTCTCTAGACTGACATTGTTGCTTCTAAATACTCGGTAGAGGTACCTGACCACAGATTTTTTCAATGTAATTTGGCTTTTGATTCACAACTACCAATAACTGGTAATTTAACTGTTGGAAACTTGTTGTCTCCCCAGAAATCACTCCCTCACACCATCACAAGGAGAAGGAAAGACACATGGCCATATGCCACTACTGAGACTTAAGAACATCACTTGTTGCTTCCCTGGACCTTCATCTGCTCATCTGGGATTACCGTTCCTCTCAACCAGCCACTTTGGGAGGCACACGCAGGTACATGGCTTAACCATTAGTAACTACCAAGACTTTAAAACTGCACTGTTGGGAATTTATCCCTTATGTAAGTTTTTGTTTGCTTATGAGGGAAAAGCTCCCCATGAACCAAACCCAGGAGAGGGAACAAATATGTAGTCTTTAGTAAATACTGAGACATGGGAACTATACACTTGGAAACTTGTCGCTTCCCTGAGCTTTGGTCTGTTCAGGTGGGAATAGTTGTTACCTGATCAGCCCCTGCATAGGGAATAGGTGCATCGCCATTAGCAACCACTGAGACTTGGCAGATGCAATGTCAGGAGCTTAACATTTTCCTGGGACTTTTCTCTGAACAACATAGCCCAAGCAACACTCCTATGACTTTGACTACCCCTGAGTGAAACCAACCTCCCTTCATTAAACTACAAGGCAGGGCAGATATGTATGTCCAACAAACCTGGGCAAAAGATCCCAGATCCTTGTCCCTTAAAGGACAACCAGATGAAAAGCTTGTCATAGGAAAAAGGGAACAGAGCCACTTATATTTGACCAGCATGAAAGACTGCAGCTGGGAAACTGAATTGGAGGCAACACTTAAAATTTGCAACTAATCATTGTTGTTGTGGTTGTTATGTGCCATTGAGTTGCTTTTGACTCACAGCAAAGCTGTGTACAATAGACCTGAAAACTACTCTATCCTGTGACAACTTTACTGTTTCAGACACAGCTACCCTCATTCAGCATTCCGCCCATAGCATCTTTAAACATTACAACTCCAGGCTTGAACTTTTTTGTCAGTCTCTTCAGCTTAAGAAATGCCAAGCAAGTTCATCCCTTTTTTATTTTCTTGAAGTTCATTACATTTCATTATAATGCTTTGCTTTGTCTTCCCAAGCTTCCCTTTGATACATATGTTAAGTTCCTTAACTTTTTTATTTCTTCCTTTGCTTTTGCTTCTCAGCCCTCTAGTGAAATATTCAGAATCTCTTTTGACATCCATTTTGGTCTTCCTCCTTTGTCTTTGTAATAACTATTTACATCCTTCATGGATGATATTTTTGTTATCTTCCCATAGCTCATCTGATCTTCCTTCATTAGTGTTCAAGGCCACAAACCTATTTCTGTGAAAGCGTTTAAATTAAGGCAAGATAGACTCAAGGTACATTTTTGGTTCTTGTGAATTTGATTTCATTTTCTTTAGCTTCAACTTGAACTTACATATAAGTAGCTGATGATCTGTTCCATAGTACCTGGCCTAGTGCTAATATAAGAGAAGTAAATAAACATCCAAATTGTAAAAACGGAGGTGTAACATTTGCTATAATATGATAGATAGTATGATAGTGTACATAGAAAATTCCAAAGATTCAACAACAACAAAATCCTAAACTGTTATATCACTTCAGTAGAGCGGCAGGATACAAGATCAATATAAAAAACTAAATGGATTTCTCTCTAGCAACAGTGAAAGCACAGATAAAGGAAACTAAGAACATAATACTATTTATAATAGTCTAATACAACACAAAATAATTGAAACTAAATCTAATTGTCGTTGTTGTTGTTATGTGCCATCGAGTTGCTTGCAACTCATAGCGACCCTATGTACAAGAGCCCTAAACACTGTTCTATCCTGTGCCAACCTCACCGTCTCAAACACACTCATTCCTACCACTCCAGTCACAGAATTGATTCATCTCATTAAGGGTCTTCCTCTCCTGCACCGTCCTTCCACTATCCCAAACATGATGTCCCTCTCCAAGGACTGGTCCATCCTTGCAACATGCCCAAACCCAAAGTATGTCAGACAAAGCTTCAGAATCTTTGACTACAAGGAGCATTCTGCCTTCAACCTCTCCAGGACAAACCTGTTTTTCTCCTAGCAGTCCATGGTATGTTCAACACTTTTCTCCAGCACCACAGCTCGAAGGCATCAATTCTCCTATCACCCCTACTCACTGTCCAACTCTCTGAAGCATAGCACATAATTGCAAAGACTATAGCCTCAATACTTTCAATTCATATCTTTAGAAGAGTTTCTTATAGATTGAAATATTTCATCAATTTATTTCCTATTTTTTTTTCATTTTACTCTACCAGTTGTGTGACCCTAACAATATACCATATTTATTGTAAAAACCAAATTATTCAATGTTAATAATGGAGCTCCTGTGGCATAGTCTTTAGACAGTTTCCTTCTTAACCCAAAGGTGACAAAAATCTGATGGTTGAAGTCCATCAATGGCTTTACAGGAGAATATCCTCTCTTAAAATTTACATTCTTAGCTTTAGACTTATCAAACTGGTTGTTTGATGATAATATTGATCAGAGAATATCCTCTCTTACAATTTACATTCTTAGATTTAGACTTATCAAACTGGTTGTTTGATGATAATATGTCAAATATGCAATTTGACAAGGAAAGAGTGAATGACCAAGGTATTGGTGACACAATTCTTAAACCATTTGACAGTATCTATCTAAGATGACAACGGAGCTTTGGTTGCCTAGTAATAAGTAACTGTTAAGTGGTAAACCTAAATGTTAAATAAGGCAAGTGGTTCAAATCCACAAACTACTCCACAGGAGAGATATGGGTAATTTCCTCAGTGCAATTTACTGCCTTTGAAAATCTGCTGGAGATTCAACTATAGATCAGTTCTAAATCTATGACACACAACAATAACAACAATGCAAGCTGACAGACGAGTTGATGCAGTTGGTTTGTCATACATGGTATGGAATGGTACGGTATGGTATGGTATGGTATGGTATGGTATGGTACAGTATATTATGGTATGGTATATCATTCAGATATATGCACCAACAACCAGAGCCAAAGAAGAAGAAATAGATGATTTCTACCAACTTTTACAGTCGGAGATAGATTGAACATG